>NC_132911.1:72312559-72626678 GCF_047675955.1 Chlorocebus sabaeus
ATTGATAATATTGTGTTTAATTTGCCAACAAAAACTGACGAATTGGACTTTGAGTTTTGTTTAGGAAAATGTCATTGCAGCAAATGCGAATTGTGTCCCATCAGGTATAGAAAATATAAATAAATGAAGCCTTATTTTCCTCCCTCAGGTTTTATCAAACAATTTAATGATTCTAGAATAGAGTCACATTATTGATGAGAAAAAAATATTTTAATATTTCTAATATTTTTTGGTGTTTAGTGTTTTCTGTAAAGCATGTTTGCTAAAATGTGTGTGGTCATTCATAGAGCTCAAATTCACATTTTTCACATGTGTGAGTTTAGTGAAAAGATGAAATGCTAGTGAATGTAGATGCTTAACTCATTGGTTTTCACCATCTGCAACATTTTTCAAAGCATTCTCTATGTTCTCTTTGATCACAGATAGTGAGACACAGCTCCGTAGAGACATGGTTTTCTGCCAGACTCTTGTGGCCACTGTCTGTGCCTTCTCTGAGCAGCTCATGGCGGCCTTGAACCAGATGTTTGACAACAGCAAGGAAAATGAGATGGAAACTTGGGAAGCCAGCAGGAGGTGGCTGGACCAGATAGCGAATGCAGGTGTTCTTTTTCACTTTCAGTCACTTCTGTCACCAAATTTGGTAAGGAAATCACATGACTCCCACTGTCTGTGTCAACTGTAACCTACATTGTGGCATGTTTTGAAATAAGAAATAGTTATTTCTTTCCCGCTGGTTATCTCTATGAATGTGCATGCATTCAGCTACTTTAAAAATACACATTTTTCTGTGGTCCTTCAATTTTTAATAAGTATGTAGAATGTATTCCTTCTTTGCTGATTTGTATCTCTTCTCTGTGGCTGCTAAAAGCTGAGACAGCCTCCATCTGTTACTAATTCTTGTATCCCTACCCACTGACTGGAAAAGGTCACCAGAAGAAAAAGGGTCTTTCTGCTGCTTTTCCTTACTCCCAGTCCAAGGACACAGGCTGCTGTGAAACCAAAGCTCCTATTGCGATTGATGTCCTGGAGCAGGCTTGAGAGCCAAGCTCAGAGAGCTCAAATGCCATACTGCCTGACAATCTGTTTAAACTTTGCATATGTTAAATAATTTTAGTTCTTTTCTTTGTATGCATGTTTGTCCTATTAAATCAAAGAGCATTGCCTTAATTGCTGTAGAATAATCTATGTTTATTCATCGGGTTTCCACAGTGGATATGAGGAAGGCATCTTTAAATATGTGAAAAATAAAACTGTGGTGAACTGAAGAGATTTTTCACGTGTACCTCCGGTGGTTTGGATAGTTATCATCATGTTTAAAAGCAAATATGTTCACTTTAATATGTAAACGTTAGGTGATCACGGAATAGAATTGTAATTTTAAACCTGAGAGCCTATTTCATCTGTTAAAGTACACATAGAAAATGTAGCTACAAAGTAACATGTTTGAGTTTAAAAACAAATGTGTGTGTGTGTGTGTGTGAATTATATATGATAGGAAGCCTAATTTTTAACACATGGTAGGTGTCAATTATCTGTTGAATGAATGTGTAAATGAGTAAGGCTTTATTTCTGTTGTGTTTTCCTTACTTTTAAGATGCCGTTGTCTAATCAAGTGCCGGTGCTTTTGCTTTAAACTTAATTTTATTGGAAATCTCAAAGAATATGAGAAAATATTTACGAATCATATATTTGATAAGTGACATAGGCAGAATATTTAAAGAACCCTTAAAATTCAACAGTAAAATGACAAATAACCAATTAAAAAGTATACAAATGATTTGAATAGCTATTTCTCCAAAGATATAAAAATGTCCGAACAGCACATGAAATGATGATCAACATCATTAGCCATTAGAGAAATGCAACTCAAAACCACAATGAAATACCACAATACGTGTGATATGGATGGCTATAATACAAAAGACAGATAGTCACAAGTTTTGAGGAGGATGTGGAGAAAGTTTGTAACCCTCCTAGGTTGCTCGTGGGAAGTGGCACAGTCATTTTGGAAACTGGTTTGGCAGTTCCTCAAAATATGAACCGTAGAGTTTCCATATTACCTAGAATTCCTATTTCTACGTAATATCTAAAATAAATGAAAACTTACATTCACACAAAATCTTACATGCAAACATTCCTAGCAAGATTATTCGTAGTAGCTAAAAAGTGGAAACAACTCATATGTCCATTAACTGATGAATGGATAAACAAAATGTGATGGGTCCATATAATGGAATATTATTCCACAATAAAAAGGAATGGTGTACTGATACATGCTACAACATGGATGAACGTTGAAAGCATTATGCTAAGTGAAATAAGCCAGTCACAAAAGATCTCATGTAGTTTGATTCCATTGTGGTGAAATGTACTAACTAGGTACATTTTAGAGGCAGGAAGTAGACTAGTGGTTGCCTACAACTGACGGTTGGGGGCAGGAAAATGAGGAGTGAATACTATTCGGTATTGGGTTTCTTTGGGGGATGATAAAAATATTCTAAAGTTAGATGATGGTGCTAGCTGGACAGCTCTGTGAATATATTAAAACCCCTGAGCTATACATTTTAAATGGGTGAATTTTACAGTATGTGAGTTATATCTCAATGAAGCTGTGTGTTTTTGTTTTTTTTTTCAACTGGTCTTGTGAAACCCTTAAATTTATTTGAGGAATTGATTTTATAAAGAAAATAGAGAGGTTGCTAAGGAAAGAAAAATTGAAGAAACCCGTAGTCTTTCTGCTTCTGTCAGAAAGGCAGAAAGAAAACATCCACCCAGGAGTGTGAATGGCTCTCTAGGAGCAGTGCTCTGGTGGTCTGTGTGTCCCTGACAGCAAGGCACAGCCAGTGGTCACTTGGGCCTGGCTTTGGCAATGTTTGCTGCAACACCATGGCTTGTGCTATAGCCCTCAAAGGCCATACTGTCTGGAAGATTTCTTGCTTTGTGTATTTTTATCAGAATAAACACTGATTCTTCAGTCCTGTCCTTTCTTTCTAGGGTCATGACATTTTTTTGCTGCTTCAAAAGGATTTTTTTAAGATAATGGTTTAGGCCGAGTGTGGTGGCTCACACCTGTAATCCCAGCACTTTGGGAGGCCAAGGCTGGTGGATCACGAGGTCAGGAAATCGAGACCATCCTGGCTAACATAGTGAAACCCTGTCTCTACTAAAAATACTAAACAATTAGCCACACTACAAAGTTATTTTGGTCTGGATTTACATTATGTCATTTTACTTTATATTGCTTTATATCATCTTGTATTATATATTGTTTTCTTTCTTTGTAGACAGATGAACAAGCCATGTTAGAAGATACACTGGTTGCACTATTTGATTTGGAAAAGGTTTCCTTTTACTTTAAACCATCAGAAGAGGAACCCCTGGTTGCAAGTAAGTAATTAGGTATTTACAAAATTTATTTGGCATCAAATAATTATATATGATACAACTTTGATATTAATATATTTGATAAATATTTTATTAACTGAATGATTGAAATGTATCCTTTTGATTTAGCAATTTTCCACCACTAATCTGATAAAGGCAGTATTTTAAAAGTTATATATTCAGAGAAGTAGCAATATGTATGGCTTAATGTCCATATCTTTTACTTTCTGCAAGTTATCATTATTTACTATTTCCACATTCCCATAAATATAGTTAAAATATATCGATCAGTCTAATAAATCTTCAGTAGTTTGTTATTATTTTTACATGTCTCTTGTTTTTTCAGAAGTACGAGTATCATGTGTACTAGGCCAGAAGGTGTAAGCTTCTTCAGGTTTTATTTCTCACATTCCTAATGTCTAGTACAATAAATAAGGACTCATACATTTTCATTTGATTCATGATCTGACTTAAGATGATAATCATTCATTTATTCATGTATCAAAAGCTCCTTAAATGCCTGCTTCTTGCCAAGACTATTCTTGGTGTTGGATTCAGTAGAGAACTAAACAGATAGATATCTCTCATGGGGATTAAGTTAAGGTGAGGAGAGATAAATAATAGGCAAAATTATTTTATAATAAATTAGAAGGCAATTATGTGAAAGCTATATAGGGAAACAAAAGAGAGCAAAAGATACCAATGAAGGGGCAGCTGAAAGGTTGCAGATAATGAATGGGGTAGGGAGGAATCTTTACCTAAAAGGAGAGCAGAACCCTGAAGAGGTTGAGGGAGGGAGTAGTGGAGGTGTCAGAGGAGCAGTGTCCCAGGCTCACTGGACTCTGAGGCTGGAAGCAGACATGGCGTGCTCTCAGGATAGGAAGTTGGCCTACATAGGTGGAGTGGAGCAAGTGAGGGGAACAGAAAAAGAGTTGGAAACAGCAAGGAGGCCAGACTATGCAGGGCTTGCCAGCTGTTGAAAAAGCTTTGCTTCCTAACCATGCCATTGAACAGATGAATTATGGGATGTGACTTCCATATTAAAAGGCTGTCTCTGACTGCTGTGTTAAATAGACTACTCTGGGACCAAGGGCAGAAGCCAAGTGATCAGTTAGACGACTACTGAATGATCCAGGTGGGAGAGGATGGTGATTTGGCCTGGAGGGTAGCAGTGGAGATTATTTAAAAATAAAGCAATGTCAATGCTGTTTAATTTATGAAAATAGAGAGAACAGAATATTATTAAAGTTTCATTTCCTCTGATGAATGAGGAAGAGAACAAGAAGTACAAAGTTAGAAATTTAGGTTGTATTTATTCAAGGATTTTTCTGGCAGAGGGTATTATTTGATAAGGATAATATTATTTGAGTAAATTGTGTGGTTTTCTGTGGATATGTATAGAATAGGATATATTTTCATTTACTTGAATAATGTGGGCATAGTTTTGCTGCAGGCAGAGAGAACTCTATTTTCGTGATATAACCCAATATGTTGTTTAAAGTTTTGCCTGAGGAACTATAAGTTCACAGAAATACTGTTTTCCATGGTTCTATGACATTATTGGCAAATGGTCTGTTGAACAAGAAGAAGAACCAATATCATAAGCTTGATAAAATACTTGCTTATTATCTACTGTGAAAGATTTAACTTTGAAACACATACTAAATATAAAAAATAATTGAGCCCATGTAAGTAATAATAGTATGTAAATGTAGATGTCACTATAACAGATACAGGCATTCTGAATATATTTGGCAATACATTTTAATGTATCTCTTCAAAGTGTAACCTCAACTTCTGAAAATAGTTCCCTAGTGAGGGGCTGGTTCCAATGCTGCACTATTGAACACTAAAAAGAGTGAAGATAGGAATATAATTCTTATTTTAAGTTGATGCAGGAAATAAAATTATTCTGTAATCAAAGGTCATCACATCTTATTTAAGTGGTGTAAGGAAATGAAGCTTTATTATGCATTGCATGTAGTTTGATCTTCCTGTTACTTAGATGCAGAGAAGTCAGATTCACTAATTAATTCCATATCACTGGGATGGAGACTAGTTGACTGCATGCCTTTGAGGGAGGACTAAGTACAGAGAGTGGGGAAGCATGAAAGTGTAAAGATACCACTGGCTTTGAAGTCAAGAAATCCAAGTCCAAATCTTGGCTCCATTCTTATCTTTAAGCATGAGAACTGTAGCTTTCCCTGACTCACAGGGTTGAGGGACTTAAATAAGATAATGTATTTGAAAGACTCTAGCATTATATATGGCTATGCTAGTATTCAGTAAGTATTTGAATCCACCCTTCTTACTTAATTACTTTGCATTCTTCTCAAAAGCTATATTTATAGCTTCACCTATAATCTCACTTTTGCATGAAAAGAATAATGAGATTCTGAAGAATTATGGCATGCCAAGCAAGTAGATCTCAAATGTCTTGATTAAAAACAGTTCATTTTCATTGAAGAAATAATTATTAAATATATATATATAGCATGCTAACTACTAAACTAAGTTCTAGGGATATCATGGTGTGCAAATGAAACAAGGCTTTTTTGGCATGAAGCTTAGATGCTAATGAGAGATACAAAGAAGTAAAAGGGCAATTTGACCACTTTGGTAATAAGGGAAGTACAAGGTCCTTCTCATGTCTTATTACACAAATCAGTGAAGGAGTAATAAACTAGCTAAATGGTAAATTATAATTAAATTTATTTTGTGGAAAATCTGCATCAGTTTAGGAGAATAATGTAATGACAGCAGGTCTTTTTTTCAACGGTGATATGGGTAATTTTATAGTAGTTCATTATTAGGAAAATGAATATGTTTGAGTCCCCACTATCCTTATATGGGCCAGGCATTGTGCTTGGAGGTGTGGATACCATCATGGATGAGACAGGCATGGTTCCCATCTTCATGGAACTGACAGCCTAGTTGGGAATAAGGAATTAGGAATCAATAATGAATGAGGAATGAATAATCAGCAATCAACAAGAAATCAATATAAAGATAAAGCTGTGATAAATCGTATGAAAGAAATAAGCAGATGCATAAAGAAAAAAGGTGAGGCAGCCCTTCAAGGGGTGACTGGTGGAGGATTCTCTGCAGAAGTAGCTTTTAAGCTGAGATCTGAAGGATAAGAAAGACCCAACTCTGCAGAAAGTCAGGGAAGAACAACCCAGGCAGAGGGAACTAACAGCTTCTTAGTCGAAGACTTATTTTGAAACTCATGGGCCCATTCAATGGTTAGAGGCTATGTTTACAGGGATGGGATGGGGATGGCACTGTTGAAACTCCTTTGTGGGATGAATCCCTCTATAGGATGCTACCAGAGACCTTTTCCTCTTGCAATATTGGTTTTGAAGCATTTAAATATTATATAGTCCTAATTATCAAGTTTGTTTTTTATAGCTAATAGATTTCCACAAATAAAAGGCAACAATTTTCAACTCCACATTAGTATTATGCACTTTTTAAAAAGCCTTTATATTTTTAGAGTAGTTTTAGGTTCACAGCAAAATTGAGAGGAAGGTACAGAGATTTTCCATACCCCTGTCCCTACACATGCACAGCCTCCCCAGCTATCAATAGCCCTCACCATAGAGGTACATTTCTTAAAATCAATAAACCTATATTAGCACATCGTAATCACTCAAAGTTCGTAGTTTACATTAGGATTAACTCTTGGAGTTGTACGTTCTCTGAATCTGGACAGATGTGTACTGACATGTATCCACCATTATAGTATCATACAGAGTATTTTTACTGCCCTAAAATCCCTATTCATTCCTCCTCCCTCCCACTCTGCACCCAACCCCTGGCATCCACTGATTTTCTTCACTTTCTCTGTAGTTTTGCCTTTTTCAGAACATCATATAGTTGAGATCATACAGTATGTAGCCTTTCAGATTGTCTTATCTCACTTATAATATGCATCTAAGCTTTCTTCATGTCTTTTCATGGCTTGAGAGCTCATCTCTTTTTAGCACAGAAGAAGATTCCATTGACTGGATGTACCACAGTTTACCCATTCAAAGGACATCTTGGTTGCTTTTAAGTTTTGGCAATTATGAAGATTGGCTATAGGCACACATGCAGGTTTTTATGTGGATATAAGTTTTCATCTCTTTTGGATAGATACCAAGGACCATGATTCCTGGATCGTATGTTAAGAGCATCCTAGTTTGGCAAGAGCATCAAGTTTGCCAGACTGTTTTCCGGAGTGGCTATGCGCATGGAGTCTGGTGAGAAATACAAAGGCATAAATGGGCAATGTAACCACTTTAGTGATAAGAAAAATACAAGATACTCCCCATATCATATTATTTAATTAGTGAGAGAGGATTAAACTAGCTAAAGGCTTAAATTTTCTCTAATGATATTTATTTTGTGGAAAATCTGCATTTTTCCCTCCAGTGATGAATGAGTGCTCCTATCGCTCCACATCCTTGCCAGCATTTGGTGTTGTCAGTGTTCTGGATTTTGGCCCCTCTATGAGTATATAGTGGTAGCTCAGTACCATTTTAATTTGCATTTCCCTCATAACAAATGATATAGAGCATCATTTCATATGATTATTTGCCATCTCTATATCTTCTTGAAAGAGTTGTGTGTTGAGGTCTTTAGCCCATTTTTAAAATTGGTGATGTAGTTTGGATGTGTGTCCTTACCCAAATCCCATGCTTAATTGTGATCCCCAGTGTTGGAGGTGGGGCCTGGTGGAGGTGATTGGATCATGGGGGTGGATTTCTCATGAATGATGTTGTGCCTTCCCCTTGGTACTGTCTTCATGATAACGAGTTCTCATGAGATCTGGTTGTTTAAAAATGTGTAGCACCTCTCCGCTTGCTCTCTTGCTCTTGCCTTATGATATGCCTTTCATCTACTGCCGTGGTTATAAGTTTCCTGAGGCCTCCTCGGAAGCTGAGCAGATGTGAGCATCTTGCTTCCTGTACAGCCTGTAGAACCGTGAACCAATTAAACCTCTTTTCTTTATAAATTACTCACTCTTAGACATTTTTATAGCAATGAAAGAATGGATTAATACACTTGGGTTGTTTGTTTTCTTATTGTTGGGTTTGAAGAGTTATCTGTGTATTTTGAATGACAGTCTTTTATCAGATGTGTCTTTTGCAAATATTTTTTCCCAGTCTGTTGCTTGTTTTCTCATTCTCTTGACATTGTCTTTTGTAGAACAGAAATTTTACATTTGATGGGGTCTCACTTATCTCTTATTTCTTTTATGGATTGTGCCTTTGATGTTCTTTCTAAAAGTCATCAGTATATCAAAGGTTATCTAGGTTTCCTCTTCTGTAATTTGGCAGGAGTTATATAGTTTTGCATTTCATATTTAAGTCTATAGTTCATTTTGGGTTAATTTTTGTGGAGGATATAAGGTGAGTGTCTAGATTTATGTTTTTACATGTAGATGTCCAGTTCTTCCAGAAACATTTGTTGAAAAGACTATCTTTGCTCCGTTGTATTGTCTTTGCTGCTTTATCAAAGATCAGTTGACTATATATGTGTTGGACTATTTCTGAGCTCTCTCTTCCATTTCATTGATCTATTTGTCTGTTCTTTGGTCAATACCGTGCTGTCTTGATTACTGTAGTTTTACAGTAAGTCTTAAATTAAGGGAATATAAGTCTTCCAACTTTGTTCTTCTTTTTCTATATTATTTTGGCTATTTTGTGTCTTCTGCCTTTCCATATAAACTTTAGAATTAGTTTGTCAATATCTAAGAAATAACCTGTTGGGATTTTACTTGGTGTTTCACTGATATTGTGGATCAAGCTGGGAAGAAATGACACCTTGACAATAGTGAGTCTTCCTGTCCATGAACATAAAATGTCTTTCTGAGTTCTTAAAATTTTTTCATCAGTTTTGTAGTTTTCCTTATATAGATCTTGTACATGTTTTATTAGAGTTATACTTAAGTATTTTATTTTGGGGAGGTGCTAATGTAAATGGTATTATGTTGTTAATTTCAAATTCCACTTGTTCACTGATGTTATATAAGAAAGGAATTGACTTTTTTATGTTAACCTGTATCCTGTAACCTGGCTATAATTGCTTATTAGTTCCAGGAGCATTTTTTTTGCTGATGTTTTTCTTTCCCAATCTTTATAGTTTCTTTTTTCTTGTTTTGTTTTATTGCAATAGCTAGGACTTCCAGTATGATGTTGAAAGAAGTGGTAATGGGCTGGGTGTGGTGGCTCATGCCTGTAATCTCAGCACTTTGGGAGGCCAAGGCTGGAGGATCACTTGAGCCCAGGAGTTTTAGTGCTCTTAGTTTAAACTTCACTTTAAATTGATATACTTTATAATTTTCATTAAGTTTTAGTTCTTTGATTCCTAATATAACATCTTTATTTGTTCTATGTTCTGTAATATGAAACTCCAACTGTTGTATCATTATCACTATTTTTCTTTCAATATCATTATCCATTTGTTAGCATAGAGGTTGCCTATATTGATGCCAAAGATGAAGGGTATGGAATTTAACACAAATTGAAATATATATGTGAGACAGTGTGTGAAAAAGGGAACTAGAGGATACAGATATTTAGTAGCTATAAATCTGTATTTTCTTTAGTGTCCATAGTTCTTTTAGTCTTTATTTTAGAAACCAGAAAAAAAGGATTTTTCCAATTCTTAAAATGCTATTAATTTTCAACCCTTTGGGTGAGAAACCTGTTCATTCTCTTTCCTAAATCAAATGCTTCATGTTTTCATTTAAAAAAATAATAACAAAAATAAAATAAGTACTTTATATGGCATAAAGGAGATAAATAGATGTTAATGAAATGTTTCCCATATTGATATGCAGAATTAAATAAATTTAATAAGGAGCCTGGAATCTGTGATCATAAATGCCATTTAACCTTGAACTCTACTTTTATATACAGTTTTATTTCAAGAAACAGATTAGAAGTTATAAATACTGGGTGAGGAACATGTATTAAATGCCAATTCCATTTGTTTGTCCTTAATTTTTAACTGGTTATTGTGACTATTCAGCCTTTTAGGATGATTTTACATTCTCTTCTAATGAGACAGAAATATTTGTCATGGATAAGTATCATAAAATGGAGAGGATTTATGATAGCATTGTGAAATACTCCTACTGAAATTTAGTTTTCAAGTTGATTGGGTTTTTTTTAAAGTAATTAAATTTAGGATCTTTGAAAATAGCTACAAGAGTTGGGACAATTTTTAATGACTGTGGGGCATCAACAAAGGATAATATATTTCCGATCTGGTGCTCAGGGAATACAGTTTGCAGAACCCATACTAATTTTGATAGTGGTTGCTATGTACTCAATTTGTTGCACACTACTTAAGAAGTATACCCCAAGGACTCTTTCTGACTAAAATATGAATGAAGCAGCTGCCCTGGGAGATTTTGAATCCAAACCATGTATAGCTAAACACCTCATTTAGTTAAGTGAGACATCTGGTATGTCAAAGTGTAACAAAGTTTCCTATTACAGAATTTTTATAATATAGTAACAAATCCATTGCTTTAGCTAATGAGAACTGATTTAATACTCTTTCATTGAATAGCACTGTATGTTGAATCCCAACTTGATAAACGTGATCATGTTTAATATATTGGTGTCGAGTAATTCTCAGGATTCTTTTTGAAGGTTAACAGAAGTACCATCTAGCATATCCTTATTTTAGGAAGTAATATACTATTAAATATCATTTCAGATGTTCCTCTTACATATCAAGCAGAAGGAAGTCGGCAAGCTCTGAAAGTTTACTTCTACGTTGATAGTTATCATTTTGAACAACTTCCTCAACGGTTGAAAAATGGAGGAGGGTTTAAAATTCATCCTGTTCTTTTTGCACAAGGTAAACTGTTTTTCTTTTGATGGGTGCTATACTTAAATTATTTTATCTTTATTAAAGCTTTTATAAATGTGGTTTTAACAGTTGGGATTTTAAAATTAATTTGAAAATATTTAGCTAATATATTTGCTTCTGGGAATGTTTATTAAGGAAATAATATATGATTTAAATATTTATCAAATACACTTGCAGCATTATTTATAATAGAGAAATAAGAGATGAGTGGTGTAAATAAAGATAAAATAATTTGGGTTAAATAAACTGCTTAAGTAAGTTAAATTATGTTAAAGTCATTAGAGTTTTATGGCTAAAATATTTTATGAGATAGAAAAAGTTAATATATGCATACAGATTATTAAACAGAATTTATACTTTAATCTCAGTTATATCACACATGTATATCTATACCTGCATATATGCATATTAAATGTTTTCAGTATCATTGGGTGGTTAAATTGATGCTTTTAAAATTCTTTATGTCAATTTTTCTTTTTGATCAGAAAATATATATTCCTTTGTCATTTTGTTTTTCCTAAGAGTGACTATCAACGTCTGCAGTAGAATAAATCAAGGATAGCATGAGCAAGAAAATTCTTGTAGTGAACTGTGTTTCTGAGGGAAGGTCTTGAATCTTTCTTATGTTGGGGTCATAAAATGCTACCTAAAAAAGATCAGAAGTCTTGATTGTTGTGGAGTGTCCTCTAGTCTATTATTTCCCTCCACATTCTAAAAAAAAATGTGTGTCGTGTCACAAGATTTTATCAGTTTCTCTGAATGATACCATGGTGAATTTTATTTTTTTCTTCTTTTGAGTTTTCAAGAACTACATTGGTTTTGCTGTGGAATTTCAATGCTCTAATAAAAAATGAGAAGAGTAGAGGGAATAAAATCCATCTATCTATATAACTAAAGAATGGACAGGCATATGAAATCTAAATTCACTACTAAATGAAAATTTTGTATTATATCATGATATGGTTTAGCTGTGTCCCCACCCAAATCTCATCTTGAATTGTGTTGTGGGAGGGACCTGGTGGGAGGTAATTGAATAGTGGGGGTGGGCCTTTCCTCTGCTGTTCTCGTGATAGTGAATAAGTCTCATGAGATCTGATGACTTTAAAAATGGAAGTTTCCGTGCACAAGCCCTCTTCTCTTTTCTGCCACCATGTGAGACTTGCCTTTCACCTTCCAGTATGATTGTGAGGCCCACCCAGCCATGTGGAAGTGTAAGTCGATTAGACCCGTTTCTTTTGTAAATTGCCCAGTCTTGGATATGTCTTTATCAGCAGTGTGAAAACGGACTAATACATACCACGTGCATATTATTTTAAAACCCTGAATTCAATTACCATAGTTTAAAAACCGTGAGTACCTCAAACATCCTTGGCAGGAATACATTTTAGCAGGTGAAGATATCAGTGAAGAGATGATTTTAGGAGTTATTAGAAGGTATTTTCATTTCTCTTTGGAGGACTGTGATTTATAGACAGGGTCAGTGTAGGTAATCCAAGATTCTGTAATGAAAAGGAAGAAAAATAAAAGAAGCAATGGGCAAAAATGGACCTTTGGAGACAAGTTAGAAGAATAATTTAATCTAAAATATGTCGGGCTAGTTGCAGTGGCTCACGCATATAATCCCAGCACTTTGGGAGGCTGAGGCAGGCGGATCACCTGAGGTCAGGAGTTCGAGATCAGCCCAGGCAACATGGTGGAACCCTGTGTCTATTAAAAATACAAAAATTTGCCAGGTGTGTTGGTATGTGCCTGTAATCCCAGCTACTCGGGAGGCTGAGGCACAAGAATTACTTGAACCTGGGAGGCAAAAGTTGCAGTGAGCCAAGATCGTGCCACTGCACTCCAGCCTGGGCAACAGGGTGAAACTCTGCTTCAATAAATAAATAAATAGCCATTACAGGGATAGACAGTTTGAGAAGATAGGGACAGACGTTGGTCTGGAATGTTAACTTTTACAGGGTTTAACCGGGACTTACAATTGTTAAAGACTCTCCATTTCTTTTCCTTTATTTCTCTCTTCTTCAAAATTTTGTCTTTGAAATTATTACTGAGATGACAGATGGCACTAAGCATCTTTAAAAAAATTATTGCATCTGTGACACATCAGCCATAAATAGCTGAATAATCATATCCAACAGCAAATGTACACACAGACAAAAAAATTATTTTGCAAGCAACCTCTATTTTATAACTTTGGCAAAAGCCAATTTAAAAATAATCCCTAAATATGTATTATTTCAGTGCATATACTATAGCTTTTAAAATGTAATTTAAAGAAAAGCTATAGCAAACATTAGGTTTGGTATGTTCACAGCAGCAAAATATGAAAAATGATTTGAATAAGCAACAGTAGAAATACTTCTGCAGTTGAGGTCACAGATAGGTAAACAAGATGGGAAACGTTCTGTGCCACTAAAAATCTGTCAGTAATAAGGTTGTTTATTTAAGGGGAGGTGCAGAAGTTCTTCTGCCTTTACAAAACTCCCATGAGGAATCATTAGTAGCTTAGTATTCATTCAGATTGAGAGAAGTATAGGAAAATCAGACCGAGTTTGAATAGAGATTACCATCTGGTAATTGAAGGCAGTGGTAAATGAAAGAGATTCCAAATGTCATCTCTTCCTGGAATGAAAGTTTATTTAAAGCATTTTAGTTTTGTATATACATGACTCTTTGCTAGCAAATAAAAAAATAGAAGAAATGGATGAATTTGAAATTTTCCTAGGAAATTTACTAAAGTCAACCCTCCTAAAGTTGTCTGTGGTACCATATACTTAGAGTAGAACAGGAAGCAAATGTGTCACCCCTGTCTCATTTTGCTTGCCTCCATGGAGCACTGGGAAAAGGAGGGCACGGTAGTTGATGGGGCATCCTGCAAAGATGGGACCAGCTATTAGATCAGGAATTTCAGGATTGGAGGTGAGCAGGGTTGGAGGCCAATGTGTATTGCTGAAGGCAAGAACTGCGGAAGAACAGGAACCTAGGCAGACAAAAGGGATACAGATTTTCAAGGTAAGGAACACAGAAACAGCTGGACAGGGAAGTAAGTGCAAAGCATAACCAACCAAACTGCTAGAATGTGCCAGTCACACTAAAGCAATCTTCTGGCTGGTATTCCTAAGTGCTTCCTACACGACAGGGAAAGCTGTTGGGATCCCTCAGCCCTTGGTGAGATAAAGCAAGCAACTATAAGTTGGCAGAAAATGAGAGTACAAAGAGGATAAATATTCAGGGTCACTTCTCTACACGCTCCCCACTGACTAATTTTCCTGATCCGTCAGTGGTTTTCAGTACTTAGCTGCACATTAATGATCTTGGAAAGGTTTTAGAGAATACTCAGGCTCAGCCCCATGCAAAATCATTTAAGGCAGAATCTCTGAGAAGTGGAGCCCAAATACCAGGATATTTTAGAAGCTTTCCAGGTGATTCTGGAGTCCACCAAAAGTGAGAAACCACTCTAGGTCTGTGTGGATTATGAAACACTGTACAATTATCCAGCTAATCTTTATTTAATTAGACTAATTCATCTTACAAATGTTCAGCATGTCTAGATTCTGGGGAGCTGAAGCAAGGATGCCAGGAACAATGTAAAATATTTCTGCATTGTTAGGTCATCAGGATGCAGGCTGCCCTTAGGAGGAGATGTGATCCTGTTGGGATAGTTTTCTCCGGCAAAGGCTGGAGAGTGAACAGCTGCAAGATGTCTTCTGCAGCGATCACAGCAGCCGGGCAATGAGCCCATCATTTCTGAGAGAGGATCCGAGCCAATGGCTCTCTCAGCATCCTCTGTAGTCCACGCTTTGCACCCATCAGACCCATGTCTTTGTGTAGGGACTGGGAGAGGCTTTTCCAGGACTCCCGTGGACCTTCTTTCTGGATGGGGGAGGGGATAATTTAGGAGAGAAAAATTAAAAGGATTAGCTATAGCCCTTGCAGCCCCAGCTTGTCTACAGCTGCTACAGAGTCTCATTTTCCCTCTTCTGCTATCCATTGTAGATTAGCCTCACCCTCTGTCTGAACCTCTGCTGGTCTCTGTGGCTAATCTGTGGCATGACCAATACCTTCGTCCCTAAGGGGCTTGATCCTCTGATTACTCTACCTTCTCAGACCAGGATTGCTGCAGTTGTCCATGTATCATCAAATTTGTGCAAGGAAGTACTAAGAGGGACCCCAGTAGATACCTGGGTGCCATACATATTCCTTCTGGCTCCCATTGTGTAACAATAGTGCTACCTGCTTTTGATGATTAGGCTGGTGCAGCTTTGCCGAGGTGGTGATTGATCTTCTTGGCTGTGGGTGCCTTGGAAACCCACAGACTGAGTGTTTCAGGGATTGGAAGCTCACATTTCCCAAGTGAGTCATTGGAAATGATGCGTTTGTCTCCCAGTGCTACCCTAGCAAGTTACCACAAGCTGGGTGGCTTAAAACAATGGAAATGTATTCTGCCACCGTTCTGAAGGTCAGAAGTTGGAGATCAGGATGTTGTCAGGCCATGCTTCCTCCTTCCTCTTTTGGCCTTTGGTGTCTGTCAGCAGTCCTTGGCATTCCTTGGTTGGTGGCAGCATAACTACAATCTCTGCCCCTGTCCTCACACGGTCTTCTTCCCTCTGTGTGTGCTGTCTTTGTGTTTCCATATACTAATTGCCTTCTTCTTATAGAGTCACCAATCATTGGATTTGGGCCTATCATAATTCAGTAGGACCCCATTTTAACTTGGCTACATCTGCAAAAACCCTATTTCAAAATAAGGTCAAGGCTGAATGTGATAGCTCAGAAATCCCAGAACTTTCTGGGGCCAAGATGGAAGAATCACTTGAGCCCAGGAACTTGAGATCAGCCTGGGCAACATACTGAGACTTCACCTCTTAAAAAAAAAATTAGCTGGTGCTGGTGGCACACACCTGTAGTCCTACCTATTTGGGAGACTGAGGTGGAAGGATCGCTTGAGTCTAAGAGGCTGAGGCTGTAGTGAATTATGATAGCACTACTGCACACCAGCCTGGGCAACAGAGTGGGACCCTATCTCAAAACAAACAAACAAACCAAAAATAAGGCCACATTTGTAGGCCCCAAGGGGTTAGGACTTTGTCATATCTTTTTGTGGGCACATTCAACCCTCGACAGATGTTAAGCACGGTCATTTCTGCTTTCACCCTTGGTTCCTGGACCCAGGTATTCTACCTCTCAGGAATGTGGCATCATATACAGATCTTTCAATATGTGTAGTGAAGATACAGTGTCCTGAAGTATAGCATTGCTTCCTTGTAAAGTGTTGTTAAATACCAGTTTCCTGGCCTCCTGATGGTAGTTTGCCTTAAACCAAATAGGATATGTGATGCTGGTCTTGTCTCTGCCAGCATGCTCTTCAGTATTCTCATTTTTTTTACCTTCTATGAAAAAAAAAAAAAAGCTGCCACCCAAACCAACTGCCCCTAAGTCTTACCTCTTTACAAGGTATCTTTCTTTGCTCCGAAGATAATAAAAATCACATAGAAACTTGAGTGCTTTCTCTTTTAAATGAAAGGGAACGTTTGTTATAAACATTGTCATTTTCTAAGTGCTCTTTATTCAATTTTTTTTTCCTCCTAAACTCTTCTTAAGGCTCTTTAAAGGGTAAATCTTGGCCAGGCACGGTGGCTCACGCCTGTAATCCCAGCACTTTGGGAGGCTGAGGCGGGCGGATCACGAGGTCAGGAGATCGTAGTCATCCTGGCTAACACGGTGAAACCCTGTCTCTACTAAAAATACAAAAATAAGTTAGCTGGGCGTGGTGGCGGGTGCCTGTAGTCCCAGCTATTGCAGAAGCTGAGGCAGGAGAATGGCGTGAACCCGGAGGCGGAGATTGCAGTGAGCCGAGATCGCACCACTGCACTCCAGCCTGGGTAACGGAGTGAGATTCTGTCTCAAAAAAAAAAAAAAAAAGATTAAATCTTTTAGTTTTCCATTTGGGTTTTACACAGGATTTATAATGGAAACAATATAGATTTTTTGCAAAAGAAGAAATAGTTTCCGGGATGGAGATTTCCAAAATGTTAGGAGTGTGTGTGAAGGTGTAAACCCACCTCTCTTCAGACAGCACAGTTCCAATCAGCCTACTTGTGCCAACTCCTATTGGAGGAGGATGGGAGGTTTCACGATGATTCAATGGCCAATTAAATGCTTTCAAATTCATGGTTTATCCCAAGGCTTTCACACACCAACAATCATGCAAACATATTCGGTACACATAAACAGACATAAAATGGGGGTAACAAACCATGATGGGTAGCTCAGGAGGCCCGCAGGCTGACTGAGGCACAAGGAAGGCCTGGATTTCTCTGGAAACACTGACCAGCAAGGGGATGGGGGTCCCGGCTCATCTCTTGGCAGAGCTTCTATGGCGAGGAGGCCTCAGAGTTCTCCTGGCAAAGCTTCTGCAGGCATCTCAACCATTGTCAGTTTCTTGCTGTTTTTATGGCTCTCCACAGGAGTGTGTCCATAGTCATTATCTCAGCTGCCTTTGGCTTCACTTTCCTGTGGGGTCTCTGAGGTGCCTGGCCATGGCAGGTGTCATCTTACCACCTCAGTCCACCATACATGTGCTTATCACTTTGAAGAGTCAGCAGTTTCACTGTGGGCTGAGTGACTTGTCATAAATGACTCCATTTTGAGACATTTAGAATCACAAAACATTATTATATATCACACGGCCATTCTCACATATTTGTCATAATGGGATCAACAAATCTTGCTTCTCTTCCAATAACTGGGACCAATTCTGAGGAATTATGACCCATGGTGAACCATTTCTGGGGAATTCTAGCAGTGCATGTGCCATGTCTTATTTAACCAAAAAAGTGTGCTATCAAAAGAGAGTGTTAGCAGACTGACACTATTCTTAAAATTATTCTTCAGAGATTCTGTGTTTTTCCCGATTAATCCCTTTCTTGGGAAAGCCTTGAAAGGTATTTTGAGTAAGTGGAGATGTAGCTTGCTTCAGTCTAAGAATAATTTAATCTTTAATTTTCTCTAACATTCATTAGGTTTTCCTTTTTTGCTGACTACCTAAATTTAATGGAATGTTTTTCTTCCTTTGCTTGAAAAGTAGTAGAAGTAAATAAACTAAATATTCAACCAAGTACATTGATACTGCTTTTGAGAAATATATCATTTTATGGATGAGTACTAAGGAAACTAGACAAGGAAATGCCAAATTTAACATGTTTGAAATTAACATGTTATTTAATTTGGTAGAATGTTGTTCTGGGTTTTTCATAACAATAAATAAACAAGTTATTTAGCCAAAATAGGGAATGTTGTCATCTTTCCTCTTCTCTGTCATACAAATTTTAGTTTTTAAATATAAAACTCATCTTTTTTTGTTCATTCCCCACAACTCTATACATGTGACACAGAATTCTTACTAAGACTCTTGGCAAAATTGTTAGGCATTTTTCCAGTTTTTAAAAATTTTTATGTGATTGTGAATTTTAACTGACTTGTTAATTTGGAATAATATTGTCCAAAATGTAATGAAGATGGAAATTTATGAAGTTGTAGAACTATTCATTAAAATTATATTAAATTATGTTTATATACTTGTTCTTATATAAAATTTGGGACAGGACTGGCCATTCTGGCCAAAGTTGAACCATCAAGATCTTTATAAAAATTAGTTCCCAGCCCTCTCCCCTTGTAGCAAGATGAGCGGCAGACAAAACTCCTCAGACACCGAGTTAAAGAAGGAAGAGGTTTATTCGGCCAGGAGCATCAGCAAGACTTCTGTCTCAAGAGCTGAGCTGAGCTCTTGAGACAGAGCAATTCCTGTCCCTTTTAAGGGTTCACAACTGTAAGGGAGTGTGTGTGAGAGGGTCGTGATTGATTGAGCAAGCAGGGGGTACGTGACTGGGGGCTGCATGCACCCGTAATTAGATCGGAACGAAACAAGAGGGATTTTCACAGTGCATTTCTATATAATGTCTGTAATCTATAGATAACAGAACCAATTAGGTCAGGGGTCAATCTTTAACTACCAGGCCCAGGGTATGGCACTGGACTGTCTGCCTGTGGATTTCATTTCTGCCTTTTAGTTTTTACTACTTCTTTCTTTGGAGGCAGAAATTGGGCGTAAGACAATATGAGCGGTGGTCTCCTCCCTTACCCTCACAGTTCCACTGCTGTGCCATCCCACTGTTCTCCTTCCAGTTTTTCTGGTTTTAAGTCACAAATCAAGGTGTTTTTGCATGGACCCTTCTCTTAGTCCCACAAACTTTGTGTTTGGCTAAGCACACTCTGCATAATCAGTATCTCATTGGAATTGAATTAGGTAGTACCCGTACAGCATTTGGCATGTTGCCTAGTAAATAAAACTCATTCAATAAGTAAGAATACTCATGAGCTGTCTTAATACTATTATTTAATTAAATTCTTTCTCATTAACCATAACCGGTAGGTACTTTTATTTTGCAAGCCGAAAATGCAGAACCTGAGAATTTCAGATATTAATTAACTTGACCAAAGTCACACAGCAGAAACTGGAATTTTACTCTAATGCATCAGCTTTCCAACTGGTAGGAGTAATTTATTTGAAATATGACTATTGGTAGACTGAATGTCTTCACAAATAGCAGCTTGTGAACATGGCATGTATTTAAGGATTATTTTATCAGGGATAGTTTCTTTTATTTTCTGTGTGTATTCAGGACCAGAAGTTTGTTGAACCAGTTACAACTATTGTAATTAATGAAAATGTAGGCTCTAAGAGAGAAAGCCTGTCCTTTTCCCTTTGAAAGGTTGCTGAAAATGAAGTTGCAATAGGCAGATTAATAAGGAAACAAAGCATACAAAATTTATTAAATGTGCACAGGGCAAAAATCATGGGAGAGTGATTACCCAATAACTCAGTGAGGTCCAGATACTTATATACCCTTCTTCATAGGCGATGGGGGAGATGGGGAATGTAGGAGGTAGTAAAATGTTTATTAGGGAGAATGAATGGGCCCGGGAGACAGAAATTAACTTGTAAATGATTGTCTTGGAATTTGAATGAGCTGGAGAAATATATATTATCTTATGGGAAGAGTCCTTCTAGGTGGGTTACCTTCCACAGTCTTCTTTTCTAGCATAGATAATGAGATTTCCAGGGAGGGTAGGGAAAGCAATTGTGTTCTCTTTTGC
Organism: Chlorocebus sabaeus; assembly: GCF_047675955.1. Lineage (NCBI taxonomy): Eukaryota > Metazoa > Chordata > Mammalia > Primates > Cercopithecidae > Chlorocebus > Chlorocebus sabaeus. Next base: position 72,332,972 of record NC_132911.1, read on the forward strand.
AGATCTAGTCTTAAGGTAGATAGGACATATCAGAGAAAAGCCTCATCCAATATCTGCTGACTTGCAGAAACCTTTAATTTAAAGTAATCAGTATACCAGGGTGTCATATTTTAAGGGTAAAGTTTCCTGGGTTCCTTCCCAGAAGCCATAAGAAATAAATTAAAAATCTGTGAAATAAGCACACAAATTTCATTTTCTGTACTGAAGTAAATGTAGTATATTTTCTCCCTTATCTTCCACAACTGCTTTTCTCAACTGTAAACCAATTTTTAAAATTTCCATTAAAAACAATCTGCAAATTTGACATGGATCTTTAAAATTTTATTATTTTCTTCAGTGTTCTAGAATTCTGACTAGTTTAATAAAACTATAGCACAGCTAAAATTCGCAGTCAGTTTCCTATATCCCCCCCTTCAAAATGGTGATAGTTTCTTTCACTTTAAAGAAACTTCATGATTTAGTTTAGAAACTAGTGCATTTAGCAGTCTTGAAAGAAGATTGTTTTGAATTTTAAATCGTTTATTAAAAATTGAGGCTCATAAGTAGTGATGCATTTCAACAGAAAATAATTTACATTTCCAACTTGGACCCACAGCCATTCCTGTTACTGGCAACCTTTCCGCAGGAAATCTTGTATTTCTGGGCCCTTTTCCTGCGATTTATTTCCTCTCCAAAATTTTTTAAATGATACTTCATAAAGGTTAAAGGAAAAAGAAATACTGAATCAAAAATGTTATTAAAAAGGAAATGTGTATGCTATTCAAAATACATTTAAAATTAGTGGGATATTATAACTAAATTAAATGACAGTTTGAGTAGAGGTGATTTTCTAAGATTTCAATTTATACTTTTTATTTAATACGTTAACATTTCTTTATTAAGGTTATACAAGAATGTGAATATGCGTGGGGAGTGAAAATTTCCATTTTTTTACTCTGACACGTTTTTGTTGTTGTTACGATTGTTTTAGGAGACAGAGTCTTACTCTGTCCTCCAGACTGGAGTCCAGTGGCACGATCCTAGCTTACTGCAGCTTCGAAGTCCTGGGCTCAAGTTAACTTCCCACCTCAGCCTCCTGAGTATCTAGGACTACAGGTGCATGCCACCATGCCAGGCTAATTTTTGAATTTTATTTTTTTAGAGACAGGATCTCGCTATGTTGCCTAAGCTAGTTTTGAACTTCTGACCTCAAATGATCCACCTGCCTTGGCTCTCAAAGTGCTGGAATTACAGACATGAGCCACCGTGCTAGGCCCCTGACATACATTAATGCACACTTCTGCCTTTCATACATATGTTCCGAATATGAACATATATGTGTCATATGTAATAGACATGTGTGTGTAAATATCAAATACATCGGAAGTGTAAGTTTAGCTTCACAAAGAATGTTGTAGAGGAGGAAAAATAATTTTCTCTCTACCTTTCATAGTTCTTAGTTGGGATGGTCCCCATAGCAAAAGACAAGTTAACAAGAGAAAAGCAAACAGATGTTTAATAACATGTAGACCTCATGTGTACATGGGAGATACCTAAGGAAAAGTGATTATATCTGAAAGAGGTAGCTTTGAAGTTAGGCTTAAATATAACCATTTTCTACTGAAACAGAAGAAGGTCTAGGGAAGGCCTAGTTATGGGGAGGTGACCAGGAAAGCACCATTAAAAAAAGGGTAAGATGTGTTGTGCAGACAAAGCTCTCTGTGATCGTCTTCCTTCTCTTCCTAGTACAGAGGGGGAGACACTCTTACAAGTAGAGGTTTCCTTTATGGATGTAAAATTTCCTTATCAAAGGGAAACTTCTACTCTGTTTTCAGAGTTTCTCCTGTGTCTGCATGCAGTTTCTCAAAATAACCAGATCAAAATAATCCTTATGCCAGTGAGACATATTTTGGGGCAGTGTATTCTGGTCTCCTACAGTTATATTTTGGAGTGGCATATTTTGGTCTCCTACAACATATACAAAATTTTTTAAAAATAGAGGACAGTTAAACCAGAAATTTTCTTTGCCCATTGGACAGAAAAATCATCAAATGTTTGATATTTATTTTGAGAGCAGAACAGTTTTCATTCATTTTTGGACCTAATATAATTTTTTTGCATATGTGTTGATAATTGGTCCTATTTGCTAAATTTACTAATAATCAATAAAATTATACTACATTTGGAGAAATTGAGTTTAAAATTGCTTGTAAAATATGTTTACTTGTTTACGCAGCACTGGAGAGCATGGAAGGATATTATTACAGAGACAATGTTTCCGTGGAAGAATTTCAAGCTCAGATAAATGCAGCCTCACTGGAAAAGGTCAAACAGTACAACCAGAAGCTCAGGTATCTAACAGTCCAATTGAAAAATAATAAGTGGCTATATTTTAATAGAAAGGTGTTAATAAGATTTTTGATGTTATTTATCATATTAGATTATTGATGACATTTCTTTTGATATAAAGTCCTCATATTTAGGGTTTAACATTTTAAATATTCTAATTTGCTATACTTTTTCCAAGTAAAAATAACTAAGTAAAAGTGTGTTGAAAATTTTTATGCAAATATTAAAATTTCTGAAGAGCTAAAGAGAAGGGGTTAAATATATAATAGACCATTTCCAAGAAAGAAAATCACTGAGATATGTTATAGTGGTGTACCCTATGAGATTTATTGGATTAAAGGTAAAATAGGTTTCTCTATGTACCATTAAACAGCTGGCACCCCCACACGGAGAGAAGAATATGTGCTCAGCATGGAAGATATGATTAATCATGTGCTTGGTACTGGAAGAATATTTACTTTCAAATGTGTCCCTTAATGCTTGCATTTTACTGTCTTTTTCCCCCCAAAAAATAGTGTTACTGGTACAATGATAAATGACAGGTAAAATTGACCACAGTAAGTGAAAGGGAAATGTATTATAATTCAAAAGCTTTATCTGTCAACAAATGATTAGTTGTATATTATCCTTTTGTATATATATTTGTATGTATTGTATGTATATTAGTTGTATATTATCTACATATAGATATATATACACCTATCTCCTTTTTATCTTATGAATTACCCTGTTGACAGATCACTTTTAAAAACTTAACAAATTAAGGTTTTTATTTTTAAAAGAAAAATATTTTCGTTCTATCTTGAGCCTTAATAAATCAAAAATACTATTTTGACATTTTAAATTTTTTGTCCTCTCAGCTTAAAAGGAAGAACCTGAGGCAAAATTAATATAAGTAGGGAGTTTATTTGGACCAAGCTTGAGAATTGCAAGCCAGGAGCATAGATTCAAATTGCCCTGAATATTCACTCCAGTTAGCAGCAATTACAAGTAGATTTTTAAAGGAAAAAATGGGAGACAGGGAGTGAGCTGATACAAAGTTGTTTGTCAGGCATTCTCATTGATTTACAGAAATAACATTGACAAGTGGTTGGCTATCCATTGTTAAGCTCTAGGGTGTGGGTTATAGAGTCCAGTGTGGCATCATTATGTTAAGTTACAGCTACTTATGGTGATAGCAAGCAGTTTCAAGGGATTAATGCACAGCACAGAGGGACTAGAAGGATGTAATTGCTGTTTCATTTTAATGTCTCTCTGGGCTGGTTAATTAAAGTAACTTGCATTCCTCAGATAAAATTATTTTCTTTTCTTATTTCCCCCTTTTGATCAAAAATCTATCTTCTTGACAGCATTGATGATCAAAATTTGAGTATCAAGTTGTCCATCATCAAGAAGGCTCATTCCCAAGTAATTATGTCAAAGTCATTGATTTATGGCTGCTGTTGCTTGTTGAATCGTACCTAGACTTCAGAGTATTGTCAATTTTTTTTTTTGATGTCAAAAAGGCAATGTTTTATTATTTCAAAATGAAAGTCTATATTATTAAGATTTAAATTAGTAAAGTTTTGAACAATGTGATCTGGCAACATCTATTTTAAAATATTCATGTACTTTGACTGACAGATTCATTATTTATTTATTTATTTATTTATTTTTATTATACTTTAAGCTCTAGGGTACATGTGCACAATGTGCAGGTTTGTTACATATGTATACATGTGCCATGTTGGTGTGCTGCACCCATTAACTTATCATTTACATTAGGTATATCTCCTAATGCTATACCCCCTACCCCTACCCCATGACAGGCCCTGGTGTGTGATGTTCTGCACCCTGTGTCCAAGTGTTCTCATTGTTCAATTCCCACCTATGAGTGAGAACATGCGGTGTTTGGTTTTCTGTCCTTGCGATAGTTTGCTCAGAATGATGGTTTCCAGCTTCATCCATGTCCCTACAAAGGACATGAACTCATCCTTTTTTATGGCTGCATAGTATTCCATGGTGTATATGTGCCACATTTTCTTAATCCAGTCTATCATTGATGGACATTTGGGTTGGTTCCAAGTCTTTGCTATTGTGAAAAGTGCCTCAGTAAACATTCGTGTGCATGTGTCTTTACAGCAGCATGATTTATAATCCTTTAGGTATATGCCCAGTAATGGGATGGCTTGGTCAAATGGTATTTCTAGTTCTAGATCCTTGAGGAATTGCCACACTGTCTTCCACAGTGGTTGAACTAATTTATCGTCCCACCAACAGTGTAAAAGTGTTCCTATTTCTCCACATCCTCTCTAGCACCTGTTGTTTCCTGACTTTTTAATGATTGCCATTCTAACTGGTGTGAGATGGTATCTCATTGTGGTTTTGATTTGCATTTCTCTGATGGCGAGTGATGATGAGCATTTTTTCATGTGTCTGTTGGCCATATAAATGTCTTCGTTTGAGAAGTGTCTGTTCATATCCTGTATCGTCAATTTGTTTTCCTCAGAAGAAGGAAAACAACAAGAGATAGTGGAAATTTCATCTATGTAAGGATTATAACTAAGCTCTCTCCCATAGCATGTGGGGATTATGGGAGCTAGAATTCCAGATTTGGGTTGGGACACAGCCAAACCATATCACAGTTTTAACCTAGTAACTAATTTTCAATGAAAAACCTAGGAATTAAGTAATTTTGAACTATTTTATACTATTATTTTTTTATGAAAACCATTTTATTATTCCTTAGAAAGAGGTTTTCTCGATGTCTGTTGACTAGCAGATCTAAAAATATATTTAGATAGTTTTACTGTGCCATGTAAAATATGATGTTGAAGTACATAAACGTAAATTTATGTTTAACAATTGATGTTTCAGTATTTTAACTTAGAAATGACTCAGACATTTTATGATTAACTATTACTTAATCTAACATAACAAAATCTTAAGACTTTTAAATTACTGAAAAGAATTCTGAAACTATAAAACAGGTACCCTCTATAATGTCTTCCTCAGTTGCCCTAGGTCCCTAATATTTACATGGCACCCAAAGATGGCAATGAAGAGCATGGCCCAACTGGGTCCTGAATTTCCATGCCAAGCACAGAGCTCAGAACAGAGGAGAGAGCTGTGAAGAGTATGATTGGAGGATCAGACCCCTCCCAGCATGGCCAGGAGGAAAAGCTGGGTCAGGGAGAAAGAGGCCATGTTAAGCTTGATTCTGCTTTTTAGTTGGTGGTCTAGGCTCTGAGGACTTGTCCCCAGGCCTCACTGTGGCCATCTGTCCAGATCCCAGATCTACATGCTCAAATCCAAAGACATAAGCTCACAAATTAAGCAAATATTTGAAAATATCATACAAGCTACAGTTTTATGACCTTAAAATATCTAGCAGAGATAGTATAAACTTGTCTGACCAGCAGACACAGACAAAAATGTCCAAATTATGAAGCTCTTTCTATTTTATTTCACCAACAATTTTTAAGCTATCTTTATTTAACAAAGATTACTAAATTCATGTGAATTTGAAAAGCATTTGGTTTAGTTATTTAATTTATTGGTACGCTTATTTACAAGCCAGTTTGGTGTTATAGACAACACATAAAACAATGTGTATACATGTATACACAAAAATACAGGCAGTCATAAAGATCTTAGAGCTTTAGTTTTAAAACTTTAGCCATGAGTCAGATAAAACTCTCTAGTTTAAAAGGACAGTTGTGTTCAAACTGTGCCTTTCTTTATGGGAAAGGTTAATGTTTATCTGTTTCATGTGGCTGAAGCTCTTACTGAATTTTAGAGAAACAGGGTAGCAAATTTGCATTGCAAATCAAAGATAGAAAATTTAATATTTTTAAAGAAGGAATTTGGGTATGTTAGAGGAAGGTTAAAAATGAATTTCAAGGCAACACAAAATCATAGGACTTTACTATAGAATTTCATAAGGAGGCCAATTTCATTTAGATAGGTAGCTTTTAATTTAGTGTCTGTTTTCCAAATGGGCTCAAAGTGGAGCCCATTAAGGAACAGGGTCAATAAAGCATTTGCAGTTTTTAAAGCTGAATGATTTAAATATGTGAAAAGCAAGCACAGTTGGAAGGCAGAGCATTTAGATTTTTAAAATCAAGCATTCTAATTTTGCATTGAATCCTGGATTCCTCCCTCACAAAAAATGGGAAACACCACAGGACTAGGCCAAGCAATGCTTCTACGGTGCACTGTGCTACAAAAACATTTCTCCAAGGTTTAAACCTCACCTGTCTCATCTAAACTTCCAAGGAAATGAGTAGTGTCGTGTAGCAATAACCATTTATTGTAAACAGTAGCCCTCATCCACCTCCAAAACTGCAGCTCTACCAGTGACCCTCCAGTCATCATATACACTAAGATCAAGATCTCTCTCAGTACAAAGTAATCTCTGGTACTCCTGAAAACCAATGAGATCAGGTAACACAGTACAAAAGACGGTAGAGTATGAGACCTAAGACTAATCTGTCCATGATGGTCTAGACTTTACAAGAGGACAGGTGACCCAAAAAAGGGGTCAGTGGCACCTTTTTCTGTGTTTCTTAAACAGTCTGAGTCATTAGATGTCTCTCCCAGATCCTTTTATGTGGTACCTGAGATGGCAAAGAGGAAAAAGGAGTCAGGAAGAATAGAAGTAAATAATAGAACAATTTTTAAGAAAGGCAGTGAACAGGGGGAACAAGCAGATAAAAAACAAGGATTTCCATCCACAGGAAAATAATAATCTCCAAAACAATCTCCAAACCTTGGCCTCCCAAAGTTCTGGGATTACAGACATGAGCCACTGTGCCCAGCCAAATCAATTTTTTTTTTTTTTTTTTAAACCAAAGGCACTCTCCTGAGTGGCAAAGTCAAAAGTCACAAAAATATTAAACCAAAAGGAGCCGGTTCCCTAATCAGCAATAAAACCCAAAGAGAAAAAGCAAAAAGGCCTTGATATGTATAAAATGTATATATATACACACACACACATATACACACACACTATATATAATATGTTAATATATATGTATATAATGTGTTTGTGTGTGTACTTGAATATCATCTTTTAGTCAAACTGACTTCTGACCTTTTAAAAAATGCATTTTAATATATCTTTTATTATCTCATTATAGCCAAGAAAAAACAGCAGATAATCTGGCTTAAATCTTTTTTTTTTTTTTTTTGGAGATGGAGTTTCACTCTTGTTGCCCAGGCTGGAGTGCAGTGGCATGATCTTGGCTCACCACAACCTTCACCTCCTGGATTCAAGCGATTCTCTTGCCTCAGCCTCCTGAGTAGCCGGGATTACAAGGATGTGCCACTACGCCAGGCTAATTTTGTATTTTTAGTAGAGATGGGGTTTCTCCATGTTGGTCAGCCTGGTATCGAACTACCCTCCTCAGGTGATCCACCTGCCTTGGCCTCCCAAAGTTCTGGGATTACAGGCATGAGCCACTGCGCCCAGCCAAATCAATTTTTTTTTTTTTTTTTTAAACCAAAGGCACTCTCCTGAGTGGCAAAGTCAAAAGTCACAAAAATATTAAACCAAAAGGAGCTGGTTCCCTAATCAGTAATAAAACCCAGGCCCTGGTGGTATACGCACAACATCATTACCACTAGACCACAGAGTGGAGGGCATTCTTACTTTTGCCTTTTATGTTTTCAAATCTTGCTGGGTATTCAAAGCAGGCTGCTTGAGCATTTAGAAGATTTTAAGTTGATTCAGATCTAATCTCAGCAGGAGTGCTGCTCAGCTCATTCCCTGGATGTTAGCATTTCAACATCAGCATCAATAATTAGTCTTGGTTTAAAGAAAATGGTTGGATCTACATGTTTATAATCTCAGTAGTTTTATTTTCATTCATCTCCCCATTTTAGACAATTAATCTTTTAATTACCTGTTGTATCGACCTAAGCAATTGTTAGCTAGGCAACAAAGGTGTATTTTGGAGGCCCATCTTGTTCATTGGGTGATCTTTTTATTCATTTATTTATTTACTTAGTTTCTCTCTTTTGTTCCCCCATCCCCTCGGTGTTTTCATGGACAGGTTTTTTAGCTGAGCAAAGAATAGTTTGAGAACCAGGCATTCCCCAGAACCAGAAGTTGCTCCCAGCGACTCTGGAACTGGAGTCACTATGCTACAATAGGAGTTTCAGGGAGGGAGTCAAACACCTGGGGAATTCCCTCTGGTGGTGGTGATGGGTGTGTACTGTTTACCTCTTAAATGGAGGCAATTGTCTCAGGATTTCTTTTAGAAGTTTTTTGTTGTTGTTTTTAAGTACCATTGGAAGTAAGTCTTTAATTATTTGGTTCCAAAACCAGCTTTTTCTAATTGTGCACATAAATAAATTATTTTAGGTATTTCAGAAGATCCCCAGTTTTGGAGAGATTTATTGTTTGACTATTCCAGGTTAAGTGGGTCCACTTACCTAGATATTTACAAGAAGATGTCCATAGTGTTGTTTATAAATTCAGCTGAGGTTTAATAAGAGTTGGTCACAGATGAAAAATGCAGCCCAAATTTCAAAAATAGGAAAGTATCTGCAATTTTTTTAAAGCATGCTGTGTAAAACCAGACCACTGGTGCCTAAATGGCAATCCTTACCCAAACCTCTGCTGTAGGCAGGGGCAGGAAAATTTTGACCTGAAGCCCTGGGTCCTGAGACAGGCTGAAGGAGGCAGTTCCCTGCAGAGCTCTTTGCCTGAATCTTCTGTCTAAAGAATGAGACTGGAGCCCTCATTCATAAAGGAAAGAGAGAGGGTTTGAAAAACAGCCCAAATAAAGTATAGACCTTGGACCAAAGACTAGGCGGTCTGAATTCAGGTAAACTCACCTGAAACACCCAGTAGGACTTCTGAAGATGGAATGCTGGTGCTGGTACCAAGCCCTGCTTTCAGAGAAAAACACCAGGTGGTCTGGGGGAGTCACTCTGAGATCTGCCAAGTTATGCCAAATATGTCGACCTAAAAGGAAGAAATGAAAGCAAAATTAATGTAAGTAGAGAGTTTATTTGGGCCAAGCTTGAGGATTATAACCTAGGAGCATAGATTCAGGTTGCCCTGAATACACACTTTGATTAGCGGCAGTTATGAGTGGATTTTTAAAGGGAAGAAAAGGGGACAGGGAGTTAATCTTGACTTCTTAAGAAGCATGTCCACTGACTAAGAAACATTGAATTTAAGAAGTTTAAGTCCTACTTTGCAAAAGTCTTCCAATTGACAATTGTCATCACAAGAGTAATTTTGCCTTGAAATCTGACAAGATATATTCTTCTGTGGCTGGATGTGGTGACTCATGCCTATAATCCCAGCACTTCGAGAGGCTGAGGTATAAGGATCATTTGAGCCCAGGAGTTCAAGACCAGCTTGGGCAACATAGGGAGACCCTGTCTCTACAATTTTTTTTTTTTTAATTAGCCAGATATGATGGCCCAGCTGTTCCAGAGACTGAGGTGGGTGGATGGCTTGAGCTGTGGAGGTCAAGGCTGCAGTGAATTGTGATCATACAGCATTGCGCTCCAGCCTGCATGACAGAGAAAAAAAAATAAAGTTAAAAATTTATTCTTATGTTAGTTTTAAACAAAATACAAAATTAAAGCATTTGTAGAGAACTTGCAGCTCTGAGACTATAACTCTTGATTCCAATTTAAGAAAATGGGTCTACATCATTGCTGTAGCAATTTAACTAATCTCCTTGCTGGGAAAAACCAGAGTTGTTTTAATTTACTCAGAATTTTGCTTCCAAATAATAATTTTAAGCCATGATTTGCACTGTGTCACTGTCCTGCTCATAGCACTTTAGTGTTGTCTTATTCCCACCCCCTAAAAAAGTCACAGACTCCTTAGCATAGCAGTTGGGATCTTTCATGACTTGGCCCAAGATTGCATTTGTCTACTGTCTATGAATGCATCAGCAATACTGTGTTCTCCTCTTTTTTTTTTTATTTTTTGGAGACAGAGTCTCACTCTGTCACCCAGGCTGAGTGCAGTGCAGTGGTGCAATCTTGGCTTACTGCAATCTCTGCCTTCCAGGTTCAAGCTAATCTCCTGTCTCAGCCTCCCCAGTAGCTAGGACTATAGGCACGCCACCATGTCCAGCTAATTTTTGTATTTTGGGGTAGAGATGGAGTTTCACCATGTTGGCCAGGCTGGTCTTGAACTTCTGACCACAGGTGATCTGTCCACCTTGGCCTCCCAAAGTGCTGGGATTACAGGCGTGAGCCACCTCACCTGACCCTCATTTCTAATCATGTGCTGTACTTGCCTTTTTCCATGACTTTTCACCTGTCACTTAGCATCTGCCTCCAACTGTTTATAAAACTACTCTTGGTGTAAATCAATGTCCAGTTCTGGTATAGTTCCCTTTGTAAAATATTTTTCTTTTATTATTGGACTGGAATAAAACCTGGGAACTAGAATTTTAGAAAGCTTCTTAGGAGATTCTACTGTGCACCCCAAGACCAGCATCATCTGTATCATTTGCAGACTTGCCAAAAGCTCTTGTGTCGGCCCAGCAGCCTTTGTTTTAATAAACTTGGTGGGTGATTCTTATGCACATTCAAATTTCAGAACCATTGCCCTTGGCCACAATGAATATCAGATCATTCCACTAGTCTTTCAATGTACTTTATTTATGGTTATTACAGAATTCAGTGTTCCTCTAAAATGATATAGCTACATGTACAGATTTCTCATCTTTTTATTCTAGCATAAATTCTTTGATATGTGTGCTATGTTTATCTTGGTATCACGCATTGTGTTTATCAAAGTATTTTGCCTAAGAATCTCTCCACAAATGTATGTTTAGTGTATTAAAGCTTTTGGGTATAACTAGCAGGGAGAAATGGGAATGTGACATACCATTCACACCCCTGTGGTTCTTTTATTAAAAAACAGAAATTTAGTATATACTCATATAAAACAGATAGCTGACAAGATGATTTTAATAATGATACTTTATTAAGAAAATAGCATGAGCATTAATTACATGATACCCTGTTCGCCTAAGAAGACATTTTAATGTCTCTTTCTTGGAGAAAGCATTTTTAAATGTACAACCTCTTCAGTACAAATTAGGTGGCTTTGTAAGAATTACCTGCTGTATACCCTCCTTGTTGTGCATTAGATTTCCTTTGCACAGGAAGACAGTTATCTTCCTTTTGACTTTCAATAATGCCTTCTCATTTTGCTTATTTCTTGGGTAAGGTGTTAATTTCTTCCTTTATTTTTCCTGTTAATCTGTAACCACAAATACTCCTAAGTTGCTTTTGGGCAATCTGCTCTTGGTTTTTCAGGCCACAAGCCCACACTGACCAATTCTTCACAGGGGCTCTTACTGCCTGTGTTAAAAAGTAACCCTAAGGTATGAGTCTTTCCTTAATAACTGAGTACCCTTTTTCACACTTTCACTTCAAACCATTTCATTCTGGAAAGTAATTTGTTTACTTACTAATTGGACCTCAGAAAATGACTTTTTTTTTTTTTTTTTTTTTTTTTTTTTTTTTTTTTTTTTTTACTTACAACTCTTTATCATTGTCTTAGAAAGCAGTCTTTAGATTATAAGTTTCAGAAACCAAACTCAAACTGGCATAAACAAAATACTGACTTGGCTTGTCTAACAGAGACATCCAGGGGCTGTGGCCACTTCAGGCACAGTTCTATCCAGGGGGATTACAGGTCCTCAAGATGCCGTTTCTCTCTCCATCTGCTGGCATTTCTTTCCTCTGTGTGGCCTTCCTTTTTGGGCAGGGTGGTTTCATATTTGGGTAAAGACGGTTCCTACAAACCAGTGTTCTATTCTCAGAAGAAGAGAAGGTGAAACCACCACTCCTTTCTGAGAGCCCCAGTGAAGGACCTGGGGAGGCAATCAGCCAGACCCAGGCCACGCACCCATTCCTGGGTGGGCTTGGCACTAGATAACACCAAGGGACTGTCACCAAGAGTGAGGGTCAGAATGTTGGACAAACAAAGTCAATGAATTTCACTCCATTTATGGAGTTTGTTCCAGAGATGTGGAACAATCTCCATAATTGGAAATGGAACAAACATGGACCAGAAGTGCTGTTCCAGAACAGCAAAGAGGTAGAAGTCATTTTCTACTTAAAAGAAAAAGATAACCACAACACCTACCAAATTTTAAGAACATATTAAGAGTCAGTCACAATGTTAGGGAGTTATGTGGATTGTTTGAAAACCCAGTGAATTCCATGTTATTATTTCCATTTTAAGGGGAATTTAAGGTTACCCAGATAATCAGTGGGAAAATCACGATTTAAATCAAAGACATTTTCTCTTTATCATCCATATTGTTTATACTTTATTAGGCCATCTGAGTGAGTCAATGGAGTGAACAGTAGACAGTGAAAACAAATTCTGTGTTACTAACCTTTAGTGTCAGATATTATCAGTTGCCCCCAACTGCCTAATTCCATTCTATGAGGTATTTATTTATCTAGTCGATGTTCAAGAGGTCTTCATTCTTGTGAGAATGAGAAAGACAGAAAATGAACAAGTAAACAAGTCCATAAACAAAGCCTTTTAGATGGTGGAAAATGCAGTGAAGAAAATATAAAACAGGCTGATCTACTAGCAGGTTAGTAATTCGGAGGAGGTAGTTAAGGATGACTTAAATACTAGGTGATATTTGAACAATAGCGTGAATTATAAAGAGACAGCTTTTCTAAAATCTTGGGCAAGATCTTTCCAGAGACAGTGAATGGATACACTCAAGTCATAGGAATAAGCTTGTCATGTTTGAGGAAGACAGAGAAGGCTAGTGGGAGTTCAGCACATTGAGGAGAAGGGTGTGTATTGAGAGGGATGGACAGAGCCCCAGTCATGTAGGGCTGTGTGTAGGCCATTGTAGGAAGCTGCAATTTTATTGTCAACACAATGGAGAGGCCACTGAAATGTTTTACTGAGTTATTGCTGTCCATTTGTATTTCATGCATCGATTATCAGTAGTCATAAAAATAGTTAAAGTTTGCACAAGGTAGTAGTGAAGCCAGCCAAGGCCACATGGCTGGCCTGACCATTGTCCCCCAGTCTCCTGTGAAAATACGAACAGAGACAGGCACCTGGAGAGCCTGTGCCACATGCATTATAGCCTTAATCCTAGTTGCCTGGAGAAAACCTGGTTCACTGTTTGCCCCCAGTGAATAAACTGAGCTAGCAGAAATGTTTAACAGCTGTTTCCACAATATAACCTCCTCCTGGGCCAAGTCAGTTGATTGATTTCTTTCTATTTATTAAAGAGTAACAGTATGTAAAGTGTTTAACTCCGGAATTCTGACAAAGAAATTCAGGGGATGGGGCATTTTTATCCCCTTCATTCACCATTCTCACCCTGTTTTTTTCTCTCTTTTCTACCTAAAGGCTTTCCTTTTTAGTCTCTTTGGCCATGAGCTATCATCCCTATCAGCCTCATTTTTCCCTGCCCCACTTAAAGGTAATATATCTTTACCAAACACATTCATTTTAATGTATTCTGCTTATTGGCAGGAAGCATCAATGCATGGTAAAAGCACAACTGTACTTACATTTACAGATAAAATGTAAATTCCAACAGTGTTCTTTGTGTCAAAGTAATCAAGTTTGAAGAGTTTAGATTATTATGTTTAGAATACTATTTTCAGTATAAAATAGTAAAATGAAATAAAAATCAAAAAGGGAAACAAGTATATGTTAGTTACTGAGATTATTTTTGCATGAAGTGACAACTTTATACTGAATTTTGGGGGCTTATGATTTGGCATATCTGAATGTAAATTCATTGTCTTTACAGAAAGGAAAGAAGAAACTTTTTCAAGGCAAAGATTCTCTGATGATGTGCCTTCATTGATAAAGAATAGCACATTTTCTTTAAAGAAAGTTTTAAAAGCCAAATATGTTTTATGTAATAAGTAGAAGGGAGATAGATATTTTATTCATGTTAGCAAGAAGTGCTACACAAATACTCATCTCAGAGCCATGTATTTTGGACAATTTTTTCAACTGAGAAATGTCTGGCCAGAATTATGTTTTCACTGTTCTCATGATAATGTATCTATGAAATGTGTCACTTCTCACCACTTCTGCAGGAAAAAAATGTCAGTAACTATGCTCTCCTGAAATGGGATGAATATGAAGAATGCCACGAACTTACTGCCATTTCATGTCTTTAAGTACAGCTGAGGAACAGCATGAGGAAGTGAAGGGACAGTGGGACTTCAGCTTTCATGCCCTGTCTCCAGGTGTCAGCACATCTCCCCATCCCCTTCTCTTTCTTCCCTGAGCCCTCCATTCTGTTTCACATTTCTTGTCTCACAACAAATAGTATATAGACATAGCAAATGTTGTGTTCTATTCATAAGGATCTTGGAAACTACCTGAAACCAACAAGAGCACAGCTTAAAATCTGAGAGTGAGAACAAGAGAGGGAGAAAGAGAATATTAATTAGCATGTAAAGAATGCCTTTGTCCTTAAATTGTTTTTACTTATAGTGCTACAGCTTCTAGAGATATTACGTGATGTGATTTCTTTTTAAATTAACCAGAAACATTCCAGATGCATGTTTGTCTCCTCTATAGCAGTTTTATTTTTGTTCTCCTCTCTTTTGGCAGAATTTCATTTTTTAATATCTTAAGATGCATTCATATTTTGCTTTCTTTAGGACTAACTATAAATCAAATGTGTATATTCAATTCATTTCTGTGTGCAGACTTGGAAATCAGAGTTGTCATAGTTGTATGTTTTGTTTTATTTGAGAAGTGATTCTCCCCTGGCAGGAGAAAACAACTACATCTACAAAGAATTTGAATTAGCTTATAATGCTTGAAAGTTTTGTGAATGTCTTTCCTACACATGAAATTTATGAAATATCTACCATTTACAAAATATGTTATACTCAAATGCCAAATTCTTGCACAAAGTAAAACCAAGAACTGTGGATACTTGCATGTATTCAACAAATACTGTGCTCCTATCAAGTACCAAGGACAGCGCCTTGCGCCTCAGAGCCTCACAAGAGTTAAGACTGCTGCTTGCCAAGAACATTTTATTTGTCTGTAGGTTATGATAAATATTAAACAAAATTTTCACTAATAATTTATAACAATATGTGAGACAAATTATGTAGGGAAAGTGTAAAGTGCTATGCTTATGTACGAGAAGACAGTCAATCTTAAGCCATTGGGGATGAGATGAAGGTTGAAGGTTTCAGGAATGAATTAGAGGAACCGACCTTTAATCTGAGATCTGAAAGAGGAGTTAAAAGTTATAGTATTTAGGGGGAGAAGGGATATTTTTTAGCAGAGGGAACAGCATGAGGGGAAAATCCTAAAGGGGAAAGGAGAAATTGTAAGGTTATGGAAGCTGGAATTCAAGAGGAAGACGGACCTAGAACATGCTTGTGACCGGAATCAACATGTTTTCCTTTATCTCCTTTGCATCCAGCTCTTCCTCAACTCCTTTTAACCCAGCCTTCACCCAGGACATGCTTCAGCTCCATTTCTATTTGTTCGAATAGAGTGATTATTTAGGACCCATTTCAAATGTGTCTTCTTGCAGAATGCCTTTAGTTATAGCTTCAGCTGGAAATAATCAATCACTGTCTTCTTTAAAACCTAATAACCTCTTTGATTTCATGTGTTTTAATTGGACTTGTGGGTTATTTGCCTGACTTCCTCAATACATATTGAGGGCAATCATGTCCTAGTTCTTCACTGTGCTTGGTACAAAGTTAGTACCATAAAAATAGTTGAATTGAATTGGAAACCAGTTTAGTCATAACACATTGGCCATCTTTTCTGTGGTATTATCATTTATTTTATTGAATTTATTCCAGTATTCAGCCTACTTTGTTTTATATCCAAAAAATTCCAGGCCATTTGAAGGGTGCAGATGCTGACTCTGTTGGAGACATCTCAAGAAAATTCATCAGCATAGCCAAGGTTCATAAATTTCACATGAGGCAAGATCAGATAGAGTTGAAATTGTAGTGACACTTTGAAAGCAATATATCTCTTCTTAATTTGAAAAATACTGTAATTCTATTAAGCCTTGCCGCCACTGCTTTATCGAGAATGTGATATAACTGCACATAGATTTATGCATGCAGTATTATGTAACTTACCTGGACTGGACTTATGCTTATTTTAATTCAGACTAATTCATTTGTCCTTAAGAAGTTGTAATTATAACTAATATTTATTTTACTTTCATGTTAGAGAAATTTTTAATGCAATTTTTAGGTAAGGGCAACAAATGAGATTAGAATTCTTTACCTATGGGTTTTTTATTTTTGTGGTAAGTCCTTCGTTGTGATAATATTTTTAAGGATGAATAGATATTCTGGCTGACAAGTAGAAGCAGATGAAATCATCTTCAAAAAGAATTCTTTGAAGAGAGCCACCTCTGTCTCAAAGCTAATACAAGCTATTGTTTTCACCAAAGCAAAGAGAAGATCAAAGTATTTGTGCTCTGAATTTCCTTCGGAAATAAATGAAAGAAGTGTCAAAGAGAAAATAAGCATACCCCAAAAAGATAGTTAGGGAAATATACTCAGTGAGGAAAAATTGTCAGTGCTTATGGAAGCAGGATTGATTTTTATTTTTAACTCTGCTGACTTTTCTATCTGATCATAAGGACAATCCGTCTTAAAAATATATTTAAGTCAAGCTCCTTCAGTGATTTTTTTCCTATTGCTTTTGTTCAGTTCCTTTTTGCTGACATTTCAGACTTCTTTTGTTTTGTGGATGTACCATGCAGGTGAATGAGTGATTATAAATTATACTTTCAAAGCTTTATCCCTGCACCAGTCAGGAAATTTAGCTTGCAGCCAGAGCTTTTGATAGGAAAACCATGATTTTAACTTAGAAGAAATTAATATGGATTTGCTGAAACTCATGATTTGTGTAAAGAATAGAGCTTTTAGGTTTATAAAATTAGCTGCCTGGTTAAATGCCCCCCCCCCCCCAACTGCCGTCCCCTCACCACCACCGAACTTCAACTAGGGGCACAGTTCTATGTTTTGTAGATTCAAATTTGTGAAATTCTGTCAGTCATTTAGGAAAAGAATCAACACATTTTGACTTGGCTTTTCATAATTTCAGTTAGAATGACATCCATTTCAATTTCCTTGGCCAATTCCTACCCATCTTTTCTCACATGCCCCTAAATTTTCCACCACTTTCCTCACTGAGGTCTTCCTACTTCCCCTATATCAGTCTTTTAAAAATAATCCTATTCCATGATTCTATTATAACACTTACCCCATTATGCTTTATATACTTTTTGTGTCTGTTTCTCCTTTCACCTTTTCTTTTTTTTTTGTTTACCTTTGTTGACAAAACAGCTACTAATAGAGGATTATTAATAAATGTTTGTATGTATGTAAATGCTCAAAAGCCAGGGCAACCAAACCAGGACACAAGATATAAACAGTGGCAGGTTCTTGACTCACATGATGATGACTGAGCAGGTGGGTCTTCCTAGCTCCTTCCATTCTGTTTTGTGAACTATTCTTTATGGCTTAACAATATTGTGCACCTGTATGCAAGCACAGGAATGTGCACAGCACTGAGGATATGGAGATGAACCGGACAAAATACTCTTGAGAATTTTAAGAGAAAGAGTCAATGAAACCAACAGGTTATTTTGAAACACTCTACTGAATGCAGCATGGCTGGTATAACAGGATGCCTGAGATGCCTGAGGAGCACAGAACAGGAGCATTTAGGAAAGACTGAGGAGTCCGGGGACTGGGGGCAGTTCTGACAGATGACTACCGGTGGGCCAAGTGGAGAGCAGTTGAGAAGCTGTTTCAGAGAGAGAAAACAATACAATCGAAGGAGCTGTGGGACTCCTCCTTCAGCTGGGAAGGGGCTGAAAGTGAAGTTGGGGGTTTGGGGGGCAGGAGTAGGTCACAGAGGACCTCAGATGCCAGCTGAGACACTTCAACAGAAGCCTGTAAGTGAGCGACTGGCTTGTGAGTTCTAAGTGGGGCAGGCCGGGGTCGGAAAGGATGCATATTCAACTGTGCACCCTGTGGTACCATTGAGGACAAATTAGGGGTGAGGAGAAGATGAGCCAGAGAGACTGGTTAGGAAACTTGAAATATTTCAGGCAAGTGATAATAAGAACCCTAAGTAGATACAAATGGAGATGGAGTGGAAGAAAAAGGCAGAAGGAACTGAAGTAGTTGGAGTCTTATTGTTACTTGAAAACAAAAGAAAATATCTCTGGTGTGAGACTGTGAATCAAGCCCACTAAAGTGTTCCTGCTCTCCTAATGAATGTTCCTCATGCAATATTTCACATGGTCAAGGAAGAAGGATTCATCTGTATCAATCTTAAATGCCATCAAAATGCATTACCAGCTGTATTCTTTGTATCAAATTCCAAAAAAAGTATCAAAATATATACTACATAATGTTATATATGGTAACATATAATTTTAACTGTATAATGATAGTTATGTATGATTAAATATAAAATGTTTTAATAGAATAAAGCAGAACTTAGTATATTTTCATTTGTCTATTTAAATATTAAGACATGTCAATCAAGCAGAATTGAAAGCCTATAGTTCTATTCCATTCATAGTATATTTCAAATGATTATAAAGGAAATCCCAGAACTTTGTGAGACTGTGTACAAATTAATTCATAATCCCAGAACTTGGGAGATTGTGTACACATTAATAATTGAAAAGAGTCTGGGATGTGCTTCAGTTTCTATAAACTTTGAACTTCATGTACTTGAGATATCCGTGAACTCAGATGTAAAATTAGATGCATTCAGAAAACAATGAGAGATGACAGATGAACAAATCCCTTGCTAGTCTTAAGCAGAGGCATTTTCAGTAGACCTAATATGACATTCATGGCATATCTTCTGAGTCAGGTAAGAAAAAAAATTAAAATATGCTTAATAGACCAAATGACATTTAGGTTATGGGGAGAACGTTTTCAGTTTGTTTTGGTTAAATATGAAATTTCTGCAGTGGGGTGAGTGAGAAGATACAGAAAGTTAATGATAATGATATGGAATTGCTGCATTCATATACTGGAAGATGGAGAGTTGGCCAAACTTGGATTCCAATCCCTACCCGTCCGTTGACTAGCTTGAAAATATTAAGAACTTGCCACCAACAGGCTTGATATTAGTATTTTCAAGCCTGTTTTCTAATCTGTCCATTCAGGCTAGTGATGCTCCACAGACTGTCACAAGCATTAGCTGAGAAGAGGTATGTATCATCCTCAGTATTTGCCTAACATATAGAATGGCTAACCACAGAGATTTGTGTCTGAAGATGTGTTTTGTGGAAGGTAGCTTTCGTGGGTTTCCTTCAGAGCAACTTAGAGAACAAAATTAACATCAAAAGTTTCTCCAGCGTGCTTAGTGTTGAAGCGACTGGCCCCACTGAGTAGAAAAGACATGTAAGTAATTTGCATGAAATAGCTATGCAAAATGGAACGGGAAGAACCTTGTTTGCACGCAGAGATGTTCCTGAGAATAATGTAGATACTGCATTTGATTTCTTACTAGTAAACATTATAAAGATAGAGGCAATTGTTAAAAACAAAACAAAACAAAAAAACTATTCAGAAAAATGTACAGCTTCAGCTGTGCTTCCAGTCCTGGATTTAGCCCAAAGACAGAAAAGATAATTGCCCTGGTCTGCTGAGAACAATGGTACAAAAGGCCTGCAGGTACCTCCAATGGGAGTATTTGAAGTAGGAACTGTTTACGCAATGTGTAATTGAAAGCTATTTGAAAAGTATCACAGTCAGGTCTGTTTTACTGTGCCTTGAATCTACCAGATTCTGTAGGCAGTTAATAAAGAATTGCTATTAAGTCATTTCTGTTACTTTGCAATCAAAAATAAAAGTTGTGGCCAGGTGTGGTGGCTCACACCTGTAATCCCAGAACTTTGGGAGACTAAGGCAGTAGGATCACTTGAGGTCAGGAGTTTGGGACCTGCCTGGGCAACACAGAGAGGCCCTCACCCCTCATCTCTACAAAATGTTCGAAAAGTTAGCCCCATGGTGGCACATGCCTGTAGTCCTAACTACTCAGGTGGGTGAGGTGGAAGGATCACCTGAGCCCAGGAGTTTGAGGTTATAATGAGCTATGATTGCATCACTGCATTCCAGCCTGAATGACACAGTAAGGCCCTGTCTCTTAAAAAAAAAAAAAAAAAAAAGTTGTGAATGAAATAGTAATTCCCCAAACTCAACATCTTTCCATGTACTTTTTTTTCCTTCAACTTTTATTTTAAGTTCTGGGATACATGTGCAGGATGTGCAGGTTTGTTGCATAGGTAAATGTGTGCCATGGTGGTTTGCTGTACAGATCAGCCCATCACCTAGGTATTAAGCCCAGGATCCATTAGCTATTCTTCCTGCTGTTCTCCTTCCCACAACACCATACAACAGGCTCCAATGTGTGTTGTTCCCCCCACCCTCTTGCTCTATGTGTTCTCAGCATTTAGCTTCCACTTATAAGTGAGAACATGCAGTGTTTGGTTTTCTGTTCTGGCATTAGTTTGCTGGGGCTAATGGCTTCCAACGTCATCCATGTCCCTACAAAGGACATGATCTCATTCCTCTTTATGGCTGCATAGTATTCCATGGCTTATACGTACCACATTTTCTTTATCCAGTCTATCATTGATGGGCATTTGAGTTGATTCCATGCCTTTGCTATTGTGAACAGTGCTGCAATGAATATATGTGTGCATGTATCTTTATAATACCTTTGGGTATATACCCAGTAATGGGATTGCTGGGTCAAATGGTATTTCTGCCTCTGGGTCTATGAGGAATTGCCACACTGTCTTCCGCAATGGTTGAACTAATTTGCACTCCCACCAATAGTATAAAAGCGTTTCCTTTTCTCTGCAACCTCGTCAGCATCTGTTGTTTTTTGACTTTTTAATAATTGCCATTTTGACTGGTGTGAGATGGTATCTCATTGTGGTTTTGATTTGCATTTCTCTAACGGTCAGTGATGTTGAGCTTTTTTGCATAGGCTTGTTGGTCATATGTATGTCTTCTTTTGAGAACTATCTGTTCATGTCCTTTGCCCATTTTTTAATGGGGTTGCTTGGTTTTTTTCTTTTAAATTTGTTGAGGTTCCTTGTAGACTCTGAATATTAGACCTTCGGCAGATGGATAGATTGCAAAATTTTTCTTCCATTTTGTAGGTAGTCTGTTTGCTCTGATTATCATTTCTTTTGCTGTGTGGAAGCTCTTTCCATTTATTTTAATAAACACTATGTATGCCAATATTTAAAGTTTTTCATATGAGAAACTAATAGCTAGTTTCTTGCTTGTTAATATATCTAATCCAGGTTGGAATGACAACATAGTTTACAGAGAAAAGTGGACATTTAAACTCTTGTGTTTGCTTTAATAATGCTCTTAGTAGAAGAAAACAAATCTCATAGAGATATGTTTAGAGTAATAAGGAAGGGTTTTCAAAGCAATTTCTCAATGAAAACCCAGTGAAGTTGTATTGCAGTTAGTAAATTACATATGAAAACAATGTCAATTTTATTTCTCTAATTTAGTTAATAATATTAAACTATCATTTTTAAAAGTCTGATTAAAAATTAAAATATTGGAGAGATGACAGATTTTAAATGAAGATGGCTACTTATGTTTGTTTGCAGTTTTTATACACTTTTGGTTGTAATTAACAAACATCACTTCTTGTGATGTGGCCCTACTGTGCACGATGATCATGCAACCACGTGTGACTTGCTGCTTTAGTCTTTACTCTGGTGAATAAGACAAAGACTTTTGGGTATTTGCATGTCAGGGCAGTATAAACTGTTATACTGCTTGCATTGACCAAATCTAGTTTTTAAATTCAATTTTAGGCTTTTTTAGAGATCTAATTTCTAAATTCTCACAACAACTTTACTGAAGTCTGCAAGCTACATTTTGAGTGACACTGAGCTGGGGGGGCATAGGCTGGGATTTTTTTTAATGCTGCTGAGAGATGTAGCTTTGGCCTGTGATATATCCGTGTGTATTCTTTACACAGGGAAGGAAATTGTAAATTGAGCTGAGAGCAGATTCTGAAAGAGGGAGAACAAGTCTGCTTTATGCCCAGGCAAAAAAGTGTCATTGAAAACAACACTGGGGAAAGGGTCATACTATAGTAGAAAAGCAGGTGCAGAAAGAGCCAGTGTTAGCAGTTTCTGTTTTCCCATAAAGGAAAGACTGCACAAGTTGGGTTCATCTAACACTTGCCAGGCAAAGAAGGACACGCCCCTGCCTCCTAAGTACTAGATGCATATTTCCTGCAGGAAGGAGCTTTGTCTCTTGTCTGTTGTTCTACAGGCTATTGCTTTGTACCTTAATAGATGCTCAAAATATATTCGTTGAAATAATTGAATGAAAGTATTAAGAACACATCCTTATGTCCGGAATTCATAATGTAGGATTGGTATTTTTTGTTATTCTCATGTTTCTATTGTTGAATGCCACAGGGTTTCAGGAAGGTTGGACAGATTTTACAGTAGTTTATCAACAATAAGAGCAAGTGAAAAATGTTCTCTTAAGTTTCACATCGTTTACCTCCTCACTGCCGGTGGAATCAATGATAAATAAGATTCTGTCTCTTTTACCTCTTCCCATTTTTGTCTATTTTCTCCCCCTCTGTTTTCTTCTTCCATCAATTCTTTCTTTCATTCAACTATTATTCATATCTGCTGAGTAATCTCCCAACTGCTATTTCTATTGCTCATACCTTGCCCTCTTTTCAGGGAATTAAATACCTTTCCAGACTTAAATTCCATGATCAAAATGGGACATTCCTTTTCTCACCCTTAAGATTCTCCTTATGTCTTAAAGACTCTGCATTCACTTTGCCTCTCTAATACATCCTTGTCCTGGTGTGTTTTTCCAGCACTCTGCTGAACCTTTGTAGATCACTCACCACACTGGATTATAATTATATCTTTATTTTCCTCTTTTCTAAACCACACCATTGGTTCTTTAGAGATGAATATTTTCTTATTTTTACCTTTTTATCCCTAGCACTTGGTACTACCTGATTTATGAATTATTTGTTTATGAACAAATAAGTAAATACACAAATCTGGAGTTCAGAGTTATGAGTTTACAGATTAGGGTTCCTGAGAGGAAAACAAGATGGCCTGGGAAAAGTTTCAAAGTGTGAATAGTGAGACAAGCAGAACCCAAGAAAACAGATGCTTATGGGATAGGCAGTGAAGAGGACACAGAGTAGGTATAGCAGGGAAAGTATGTGAGCACCAACAAGGCGCCAGGGCAAAGTCAAAAGGGCAAGAGAATAGAGAATTTGAGGGAGTGGGTGCTACATTTAAGAAGAGATTCAGGACATGATATCTAGAAAGTATCCACTGGATTGGGCCAATGCAGTCATTGGCATCCTTAGAGGGAATGGTTCTCGTAGGATGACAGTCAGCTGAGGAGAGTGGGTTGAAGATTTGGAAGTGGGATTAGCAGATTGGACTTCTTCATGATAAATTTTGAATGGAAAAGGAGAGGAGTTATTGGACTATGTCCGGGAGGGGCATGGAGTGAATGAATATTTATTTCTTAACTAGAATGAATTTGGTCAAGCTTACATTTCTTTGCAGGGAAGACTAAGACTCAGTATTGCATGAGATTGTCCCTTGTTATTCATTATTAATTTTCATTTTGTCTTTAAATTATTTAATTTTGATTCATTAACAATATTTACTGAGCAACTTCTCTCTGTCAGGTAGTTTCCTAGGTGTTGAGCTTGTGGTGATAAACATGACAAAGTCCCTGTCCTCATGCAGAGTACATTCAATTCCAACTATTCCCTTAAGATTCACCTTTGATCTGTCTATTCATGTGAGGAGTGAAGTTACCAAACAGGTATCAAGAGGAAGTTTCAATTATTTGATATATTTCTCTTACTGTATTCACAATGTCTCTAAATACTGCTAGTGACATCTTTCTGATGTCTGTAAATCTATAATTCTAACCATATTCCATTTTCCTGGCCTTCCCTCTGTAGCAGATGTCTACAGCTATTTATAAGATGAGACTCATTCCTGAATTGTCTGCCTTAATATCTTAGAAGATGGTGACAATTCTATACTGCTTCAGCTGGTTTGAATTAAGCACTTTGGAAGTTTAAAATAGGGTAAAATAGGGTAAAAAAGACCTGGTTTGTCTTTCTCAGTCAGCTATCTTTTTCCTATTATAACTACAGTTTATGAGAGAAATAGTGAAAGGGGATGTATGTTTTGTGATGGAGAAAATTTGTTATGCTTGGCAGGATTTTTTCTTGAGCAACAGCTACCATCCGTGATGGATAATTTTCAGTACTTTTGATATGAAATCTTACTTGAAAGAAAACACATTGTCCTTGGAAATGGTTTGGAGCTATTATTCATCAATAAATTTTGGAAATTAATTATGCATTTATTTATTCAAGCAACCAAAATATGTTGACAACTCACTGTGTGCCTGGTGCTGTGTGATGGTGTAAAAGAGAAACTGTACGTTGTCTCTGTTTTCAAGGTATTTATGGTTTAGTGGGGAAAGAAACATATAAACAAATCCTTAAGGCATAGCAATACTGAAGCAGCAGATACTGAAGTTAAGGGATATGCCTGGTGCTAGGGTATAGGGAAAAGCTGCTGACTTGAAAGATACAGACAAAGTTTGAGTGAGGAGGTGATGTTGAAGATGGTTCTGGAAGAATGAATAATAACAATAGGCAACATTGAGGGACTTACTATGTATTAGGTACTGTACTTAAGGACCTTGAATTTTGCCACATAAAGGAAAGCTCAGCCTCTTATAGATTCCAGTGCAAAAGTATATAAGCCAAGAGTCAGACACTTAAAATCTCAGTACAATAGCGTGCAACTATGTTTAGTCTTTTCTTAGTTAGAACTGAACAAGAATTTTGCTGTGTCATTTCTTGCTAGAGTAATTTGTAGGTAAAATGGTGCTATTGTCATCACATTTACTGTGTGACTTGCAAGGGACCCTGAGAATATTTTTCTCTTGACTATAGTTGTCTCTCACTGAAGGAGAGATTGGTAAGCATCCTCACTCTCTAATTTTAAGTTCTGATGATTGTTAAATACTTTAAGTATTGTGTTTCAATGTTCATGGAATTGTAGCTGATATTTATAAGCTCAAGAAGAATTTCTCCTGCATATAAAGAATCCTCTTAAAAATGTGCATAATGATTATTTTATCTGTCTTTAAAATTAAACTTTGTAATACGTTTTTTCCTCTGTTAGATCATATATATATATAGTTGTTTCATAGTATTAGTATAGTAACTTCAACCCTTTCTAGCTCTCATGAAATAAAGTTCGATTCAGTTCAATACTACATTAAGAAGTATTAGGTACATGCCATGTTTCGCACTCATTCTCTTACATTATGGGATTACAAATTTAAAAAATGGGTCTCTGCCCACTGAGAGTGCATAATTTAGCACAAGGAACAGGATGAGTGCAACTCAGTATAATAGAGCAGGATAAATTTGTTTCAGTGGAGAAGTTCTCAAGATGTCACATTTGAGCTAAGTTTTGAAGAATCAGTAGAGTTTTGCCAAGCAGAAGGAGGTGAGAGGGAATTCCAGGCAGGAGAGAACCATATGCAGGAAGGTGGGAAAACTTACATGTGGATGGTGTGTTGGGGGAACTCGAGCAAGGACATGGCAAGGCATAGTGTTGAGAGACGGAATGGGAAGTTTGCTGGTAAACAATTAGGAAGGCCCTTGAATGCTTGGCTAAAATGTGAGGCTTTGGGCACTGGAGAAATTTAAATGATATTAAAGCAAGGCAATGAAATGATTATATTTATGCTTTACAAAGGTAATTTTAAAGGTAGATTGGAGTTAAATAGGGTATACAGAGAAAGGACATGGTAGAAAAAGAGTCATTCCATCAACTTGCTATTCATAGTGTCTTTGTAAGAATTTTATGACTTTAAACCTAAAAAGTTATTCTTTGGTATGAAGATGCAGAATTGTCTTGAAACATAATTATCAAATTAAGTAGAATTATTTTGAAATAATTGACTTGACTTTGATGTTTTTGTATATGACTTGACTTTAATGTTTTTCCTAGGTATGAGATGTTTCGAAAAGATTTGCTTCTTTTCCTGTCCATTTCCATGGAGATAATATTCCCTAATGGCAAGACATGGTGTTGCCATTGGAAAATATGTATATATGCAGTATTTTAACAGTAGGTGGCATCCGCAGTGATATGTACATATCACAGGAGCAGGAGAAGGAATGTCACCTTAGCGGAATCATAAAAGAGGGAGCAAAAAGCAAAGTGGAGTGATGGAACATTTGGAAAGCAGAGAACAGGATTTCAACCTGGTCAGGTCACTAATGGAGGCTTCTCAAAGAAAGGAGAGTATTGACAGCAGTGAAGAGTAGACAGGTGTGTCTCCACTACCTCTCACACCATCATTACTTTTTCAGGGTATAAAAGAAGTCAGGGAAATGCTTTTTAAAAAAATATGGTAAAGTCTTACTTTCTGTAGTCACACTTATTGTCTTGTCTTGTTAATATTCTAGCAGGATTTTTTTTAACACTCAAGTAGAAATGAAGCTATTAATTGGTAACAGGCAGTTCAATGACAACTGCGACCTTAGGTGCTCCATTTTTGACAGGCCAAAAGACATCCAGGCAAATAGAAGACTATCTCATTATTCAGAATTTCTCTTCATGTAACTTTAAGTAAAATGCATCCCAGAGAAGTCAATGCTAATGCTTATGGGCACGGGGAAGCTACATGGGATAGAGGTGCAAATTAATCTTCTCCCACCTTCCCACTCATCATCGTGTATTCTTTAACCGTATGTGGCCACAGGTTGGACCTGTCTGGAGATTTTCATTTATACAAGAGATCAGTGTATCTTCATGAGATTTTCTATGGATTTATATTTTCCTAATTTAGGTGGTAGTTAAATTCGGTTTAACAATGAAACTCATAGAGATACCCAGTCACACCTGTAGTCAACTGCTGTACCATTATAATAATGACATATCTAATCATGTCTATAAATGATATCTGTAATTGATCAAACACTGTTACCATTCTTTTCTGAAGTGCAGAGTACTTGATCAAATCGAAAATACTTGTAAAATGCATAAAAGCAACCTAATACGGTTTAGAACACTTTGGGGTAGGAAGCAATATTAGGGGAAGTATATATCTGTCTGACTAAGTGAGAACTTTCTGTAAATGATTATAAATATAGAGAATATCTCATAAGCAATGATCTAGAGAAGAAGCAAGCATATAGCAGAAATCTGGGCTGAATACTGTAGTTCCTCCTTATTTACAAAGCACGAGGCTCTTAGGCCTTAATCATCTCTCTTAAGAATTGGATATTCTCCACCATGCCCAGAAAAGGGGGGAAGAAGTTTGCCAGATGAGAAGAATGCCGCTTTTGTCATTGATTTAACCTCTGTATATTTCCTTTGACAAAATAAATTGGTTTAAATATTTTAAATAAGGCAATTGCATTGTCTTTCCTTGTGTGAAAAAGTGAACATCCCTGGAGCACCAGCTTAACCCTATTGAGCTAGGATTCTCATTACCTACCCACTTGATAAAGCACTTTCCTAATTCTTAAATTAGTATGTTAACTTACATAACTGTCTAAACCAATCTCAACATTCCTCAGATTCCTTTACTCTCTCACAGCAAACATCAATTCCCTATTTATATCACCAGAGTCTTGTTTTGAATGCTGAATGATTCTTTCCTTTTTAGGGTCTCTTGCAGCATTCAGTTCTCTAAATTTTCATATTTAATGAGTCATGTATTTCCTCCCATTCATCCTTTTGTTTTTCCTTTTTCTGCTGATAGCTAAGTGTTAATTTTGTAGTGCTTCTTCACTGCTTACCAAGTTAATTACAAATCTTTGGTTTGATATTTAATTTCCTTATAATGTGGATTCAGCCTACTTAGCCAGCCTTCTCTCTCTCTCTACCTTACATGAACCCAGTCTTCAGTCACATTGGCTCCACTCATTGTGTACCTGCTCTGTTGTTTAGGGCATTGCTTCCACTTGAAATACAGCTTTCCCAGTTTGACCTGTCAGAATTCTACCCGTGCATCAAAGTCTAACTCCTATGCCATAGTCTTATGAGGCCTTCCTTCTGTAGACCCAATGACTCTTTATACCTTTAAACTCACCTGTCACTTCCCTGCCTTTCTTTATAAATACCTGTGTATTTGTCTTCTTGATTAGATGGTATGCAATAAATGACAAGATTGGTTTCATTGTAGTTATTTGACTGGATGTATTTATACCATTGCTTACTATAACTTATGTTTTACCACGTCTCTCATTGATATTTTATCCTATAGGGACTAAATGAAAAAAAATAGTGTCATAATATATTCATTTTACATGGCAGAGTTAACTGACGAAGTTATGACAATGAAGCCTGTTGTATGCCAGCACGAAAGGAAACTTACTGTGCAGCCCATATAAAATAGTAGCCATACTTTCAAACGTCTTAATAAGATTTTGTATACTCAGACAAAGGACCATGATGTCATTCTTACTAACCTCAGAAGCATAATAAAATATGGTTAGTTTTGGCATTCATCAAATTTTGCCATTAACTTTTCCCATAAAATTTGATTAAGGGGCATTGCAAGACTTTTTTAATTAAGGAGAGTGCTTTGGAAATTTATGTCCTGTCCACAGTTTGTCAAATTCTGAAAGATACTCATGTTCTACAAATACCTGTAAACATTATGATTGTAAAATATCTGAACAATTTTTTCTGATGAGGAATATCTGAAATTAGTTGTAGCCTCAAGTATAAATTCTTATTTTAAAAAATAATTGAATTAAAAATACATTGGCTAATTATATTACATAGGAGTATCAAAGTGGCTTTATTTTCTGGTTATTTCTCTGGACTTCATCTGTTCATAGATATGCTTGGTAATATTTTGTTGCTTTTTATTATCATGGATTAACAAATCTTAACTACTAGCACAAGTCTGGATGAGCCAATACAAAATGTAATTCTACATTTTCAGTAAACCTTTGTCTTCTGTGAGTATTTTCAATGTTTAAAAAAATATGTAAAAAAATTTCAAAAACATTGGATGTTTTCTATCTTAGTTCTGCTTTATAGCTGGGGATTGCTTTGTTTTGCTTTGTTTTGTTTTGAGATGGAGTCTTGCTCTGTTGCCAGGCTGGAGTGCAGTGGCGCGATCTCAGCTCACAGCAACTTCTGCCTCCCAGGTTCAAGCATTTCTCGTGCCTCAGCCTCCTGAATAGCTGGGATTACAGGCGCTCGCCTCCACGCCTGGCTAATTTTTGTATTTTTAGTAGAGACGGGGTTTCACCATGTTGGTCAAGTTGGTTTTGAACTCCTGACCTCGTGATCCGCCCACCTCGACCTTCCAAAGTGCTGGGATTACAGGTATGAGCCACTGTGCCCAGCCTATAGCAGTTTTAAAAAGGCAGATTGTTGCCTACATCAAGTTTCACTTGATGTGGGCTACATTTTAAACCTTTAAAAGTTCTTTCTCTAACTTATTTTTTTCCTTTAAACATTTGCACCGTTGAATAGTTGAAGACTTGTATCAAGTCAATTTAAGTGAATGTAGCAGAATCAGATCAACATGATCTAAACAGCTCTTAACTGGCTGAATCAATGACAGCTTTTTTTTTTTTTTCCTTTTTTAAGGAACACCTTTTTCAGAAAGAAGAGAGTGCTCCATTCTACCAGCTGTTTCTGTAGCAATGCTTCCCTTAGGTGGTACTAATGAGCTATGGGCTGCTTTTACAGAATAGTTTTCTTCCCAGATAATTCAAGGTTTAGAAGAGCTGTACCCAGTTAAGCCGTTTAAATGATAGTCTTCTTTCCTTTACTCTGAAAAACATTCTTTTCTTTTTAGGCCTAAATTCTACTTACATTGATCATGAAATTACATAGATTCCAAATATCTAACTTAATTTTTATTTCTTAACACGTGTCATAAAGTACTTCAGATTACCTCCACAGAAAGCAGGAAGGCTTCGACCTAAATATTATGCCTTATCATAGCTAAAAATTGTCCAGAGATGCTTCCCACTGCATGTACTTGAATAATAGTTATTATTGTCTATTGAATGAGTCCTATATGCCTATCACACTAGTGATCATTTCATATGCATTAATTTAATCTTCAACACCATGCTATGTCAGACAATTCTAATATCCACTTTGAAAATAAGAAAACTGACACTTTGAGAGGCTAAATAATTTGACTGTGACTTGTGTACTATTTTTTACCACATTGCTTTTTCTACCAAGTTTACTTGAGAAAAGGCATGAGGACATCTGATCAAGGTATTTCTGTGGGTTCCAGCTTTGAGATGCCGCCTCTGTTCCAAGCATGTAACAAATGCTAGATAAAATATGAGGATAGAAAATGCAAAAGTCACAGCTGGGCTCAAAAACAGTTTGTTATCTCCGTGGCCCAAGAATGGAAATGAAATGCAAGTGATGAGTTGTGAGCTACGCTGAGGCCTCTGGCCTGCTGGACTCCAGAGGTGGACAGAGGGGCTGGGACAGCGTCTGCAGGGCAATGGGACATGAAGGTTATTGTACACTAGGTGGAAATCCAGAGCCAGCCTCACTTTGAAACCAGGTAGTAGAGGACTCCACTTCTAAATGAAGGATGAAAAATCTGCTGGTCACTATTGCTTGAGACGAGCTTTTGCGAACCTTGGTGTTTAAGATGGGAAGAGGAAGCCGTTTTAGGCATGGCCCTAAACCACTGAACCAAACTAAACCAAATCCCTCACTAGTTCAGGGACATGACTGGTGATAATCCAGATGTCAAAACAGTGTCATAGTCAGATCAGATATCTGACTGCTTACAAATGTGTGATCCTGGGCACAAAACCATTTTTAAGAGAAGGATGATGAGAGAGAGAGAGGATGGAGCTATATCAAAAAAAACTAAATAAAAATAATTTAAAAATCATCCCACTTCAAATGAACTTACAAAACCTAATTCCAAAGTGCATGAGGAGACCTAACAGTAAGAAAGACAGCCAACAAAATGGACCATTAAAATGAGTTTTCCCCAGAATATTTAATATATTGAAACAGCCTGGCAAAGTCCAAAGGAATGCCATTGTATTAGTCTGTTCTTATGTTGCTAATAAAGACATACTTGAGACTAGGCAATTTATAAAGGAAAAAGGTTTCATGGACTCACAGTTCCACATGGCTGGGGAGGCCTCATATTCATGGCTGAAGAGCAAAGTCACATCTTACATGAAGGCAGGCAAGAGACTTTTGCAAGGGAACTCCCACATACAAAACCATTAGATCTCGTGAGACTTACTCACCACCACGAGAACAGTATGGGGGAAACGGCCCCCATGATTCAATTATCTCCACCTGGTCCCACCCTTGACACATGAGGATTATAACAATTCAAGGTGAGATTTGGGTGGGGACACAACCAAACCATATCAGTCATCCATAAAGAAACAAAAATGTCAAATTATTATTTATTTGCAAATATTTATTAAGATTGTACTGTGCTCCACATATTATTACAGGTGCTAGAAATGCATAAATGAATAAAAATAAATAAATCCATAGCTACTAGAGGACTTGCATTCTAGTGGTGAGTTTACATTTTAGTGGCAGAAATGAAATAAGAATAGGTGAACAGGAGACTTCCACTGTATCTGTAATATTTTATTTATTTAAAAGGTGAAGCAAAAGAGCAAAATGCTCATACTTGTTAAAGCATGGAGAGTAAGTGGGTTTTCACAGTTTAATCCTACATAAGTACCTGTACAATTGAAATGAAAGGACACATAGATCTTTCAGTAGAACATGCATTGTTGGACATAGCAATAATATTTAAAATGTCCAATCTTCTGGCAATAAGGCAAGTTCCATGGCCATTTACCTCTATGGCTCCCAACTTGCTTAGGGTAAAACCTTATCAGGACCTGTAAGGTCCTGGGGTCTACCTTTGTGGCCTAACTTGCTCATTGACTCTGCCCCAGCTCCTGCCCCATTGCATGCTTTTGTACCTCACAAAATTCAAGCTCATTTCCTCCTATGATGACAGCACTCCTCTTGAATTATCTCTTTCAGATACTGGGGAAAATCTTGAAAATTGTCAAATGATGTCTTAAATGAGGCCTTTGATTTTAGTCATGGAAATAACCCCTCGGTCTTATTTTGCTCTCCATCTAGTGCTTTTAGTAGACACTAATTCACTCAGCTAGATAGAGCTGTATTTTCATGGCACTTGATGGATGTTCCACTTTGCAGTGGCTCATGTCACCATGACCCAGTCTAGAGGGTTGCTGCCTGGGGTTGCTGTAGCCCCCACACTCCCATCAGTGTTATGTGCTCAGGCTGAGGGAACTGCAGATGGTACCTGGAAATGTCTTAGGAATGCAGAGTGAGTTATAATGAATAACAGCCAATCGTGGATGCTGAGTTGTTTACGAAACTTTTTTAGGAGGGTTTAATATGTGTTTTAGACAAGAAGAAACTGCTTCTCAATAAGGATGAGCATAATTGTCATTTTGGAAGTTAGTCTTTAGAGCTAAAGCATTCGTAAGTTAAAGTGTAGAGCTTGACTAATCCATGTCACTTTATTTTTAAAAGACAAAACACTATTGCTAGTAATGGGAATATCACTCTGTGTGGGTGTGAACACATATGTTCAGTGGGACTCAAAAAACCCACGCAGGGTGTAGAGTTGTCCCTCACTGATTTTGCCCAATTATAGTGTGAATTTGATAATAATTTACCAACACTTTGAAGTCCTGCAGATGCTCTGAGACAGCAATATAATCAGATTTTATTTGAATATCTAATATGACAACTCACTCTAATATCATGGGACTTATTTTGTTCTACCAACATTAAAATGTCACGTTCTAGAAATGTGAAGTTTGTCACCTCATCAAAAATAGATACTAGATACTAGATGGTTAATTTGAATGTATTTAATGACATTGAACTGTACACTTGAGAATTTTAAAATGGCATAATATGCAGCTATAAAAAACACCGAGATTGTGTCCCCTGTAGCAACATGGGGATGGAGCTGGAGGCATTATCCTAACTGAAATAACTCAGAAACAGAAAATGAACTACCGTATGTTCCCACTTACACAGAGATGGAAGCCATAGACACTTTTCACAACCCCCTTCCCAACCTCTTCCCACTTGTGGAGAGGTTGGGAAGGGGATGAAGGTTGAAAACTTGCCTATTGGGTACAGTGGTCACCATTTGAGTGATGGGCAGAGTAGAAGCCCAAATCTCATCATTATGTAATAGATCCATGTAAAAAACATGAATCTAAAAATAAACTAAATTAAAAGAATGGTTAAAATGCTAAATTTTGTATTCTACTGTATACATTTTACCATCACTAAAAAAAAAAAAAAAAAAAAAATAGATACTAAGTCAAACAAAATGTAACTATTTTATCTTCATAGATCATTCCCTTAAAATTCTTGTTTAGTATTGAGCCACAAGCCAAGCAAACACAGCATTAATTCTTTGGAAATTGCTGTAATTATTGCAGGCCACTAGGGTTCCACTTTGGGTATTAAAATGGCTATTTTAATACACAAAATGGCATGGAATACTATACAGCCATCAAAAAGAGATGATATCCTTTGCAGTGTGTCCTTCGTTTTCTTGCACAAAGTGTATTAGGCCACTAGGATTCCACTTTGTGTGTTGAAATAATCATTATCATATTATATCCTAGTAACAAAAAAGAGCCACTGAACCCTCAGAGAGAGTTTCACTTCTAATCGGAGCATAGCTTGGTGCTGGAAAGAATCGTCTCAGTGTTCTGTTTAAAGTTAGGTTTTTATAAGCATTTGTTTCATAATCTTTCTCACAATAAATGAAAATTGGATAATGTTCTTCAATAGTCACAAAAATATATTTCAACTTTTTAATAGTATTGATCATTATAAATATTAATAAGCACTTATTCTGTGCTGTGCACTGTTCTGCATATTTTATCTGCATTAACTCATTTGATTTTGGCAGTCTTATGAAGTAGAAGCGAATGCTTTCCTAAAATTACAGACGAGAAATCTGAGCACAGACAAGTGATCTCTCCAAGGCTGCACAATCTGTAATAGACCCCGTGGTAATTTTAAACATCTTTTTTAAATGGAATTTTAACCATCTCTTTTAAATGGTTGACATTTGTGCAACCCCAACCTTCTAATGTTCAATGCTTTTGTTTATTCACTTGTTTTTAAAAGGAAGTCCGTGATTCTTGAACATCTTCATGCATGTTATGTCTTTGTCTAACAACAAATGATAACGTATTCCTTGGATTCTTACAGGGCATTCTACTTGGACAAGTCAAATTCACCACCAAACTCCACATCCAAAGCTGCCTATGTAGATAAGGTAAAAACAGATGATTATATTTATTGGTGCTTTTTAATTTAAATATCTCCCTTATTTAATTTTTCTGCTGTTCTTGAGCAATGAGTAATTATAAATATTTGTAGTCTTTAATTCCATTACCACCAAAACAAAATAATATTTTAGACTATTCTTTAACAGCTATACCAACTATGAATTTTAACCCATCTAAAAGGATTTTACTAAACATGCTGAACTTGACATTCATCATTTTTTTTCCTGCAGCTAATGAGGCCTCTCAACGCTTTGGATGAACTTTACCGACTGGTAGCCTCGTTTATCAGATCCAAGCGCACAGCTGCCTGTGCAAACACAGCGTGCAGTGCCTCTGGGGTTGGACTGCTGTCAGTTTCCTCGGAGCTGTGCACCAGGCTAGGCGCCTGCCACATCCTCATGTGCAGCAGCGGTGTGCATCGGTATGTGACCCTCCCGCCTTGCTTGCCTCTTCGTTAGATCGCACTTTATTTGATGGTTGTTGTTGACATTTTCACTCCACAAAATTAAAACTGGAAACATTCAAAAGACTCGGGTGTATTTGGAATAAGATTTTGGACGTTTTCTGGTTTTAATTCTTGTATTTTCAGTGACTATTTAGTCATACACATGAAGGCAATCCCACGTTTATATCATTGTGGCCCAAAATCTTATCATACTTGCATTTATATTAACATACTTGCATTTTAGGTAAAAATGCGCATTCATTTTATTCACTAGAGGAATTTGTTTAGTAGGAGCTGACTCAGCTAGCTCACAAAACTGGTTTTTTCACTGCCTTTGATAGATAGTCCGCTATTCAGTGGTTCCAATCCCTACATCCCGAGTGTTGTGAGCCAGATGCTGTTTGGAGTTGCAACTGCTTTCTAACTCCTGGCAAAGTTGTGGTCCAGGAGCTCACACAATGTGCTATTCCAGAAAATGTAAAGGGAAATATTTGATGGGTTCTTTTCAGGTGGTTTATCTTAGGCAACTGTGGTCTGTCTGGGGCAGCCAAGATAGGCATAGAAATACATCAGACTTAGACCCAAAGTGTGAGTGGGAATCCCTGAGTCAAGTCCCTCTTCATAATCATATGCTGTCGCCTCTCCATTGCCACAAGGAAATAGAATCAAGTAAATGGAAATAATAGGACAGAATTTTAGTCCTTGTTTTAATCTAAGTAGGGAACTAGTCTGTCATGAGACAGTCTCTTCTTCTATTTATTTATTTTTATCATACTTTAAGTTCTGGGGTACATGAGCAGAATATGCAGTTTTGTTACATAGGTATACATGTGCCATGGTGGTTTGCTGCACCCATCAACCTGTCACCTACATTAGTTCGGTTTGATTTTGAGGATGGTGTTTACTTATTCAAATTTACTTGGCACTGAATCCATGCAAAGGATTGCAATCAGTGCTATTGGCTGTGTAATATAAAGTGTTCATGTCAGAGATATAAAACTTGAAGAGCAAGCAAAAAAATTTCAAAAAAAATGTTAACATAAAATAACATAATGATAAAAATACACACGCATACAACACACACAACTCAAGAACAAGAAAACATAAATGTAGGAAAGTTGCAGCTAAAGAGTAGGATTCAGAGGGAGAATAGATCTTTGAGATGGTTAGACATGGGAACTCTTCATGGAGAAAGTGATGTTTGAATTGAGTTTTCATGGATCAGGTTATAGAGGCAGAAAAGAAAGAAAGGTCATTGAAGGCAGCAGCTTCGCCATCTGGGAAAATCCATTTTGACTTGAGATGGCCACATTCTAGTTTTCAGGCCCTATGCAGCATGAATGTGCTTATGAAAAATGGCAAGAGTATTTCTCTAAAAAGAACATTAAATTTTTGTGGTTGGCAAAATGTGCAGTATTTTTCACTTTAATTTTCATTGCTGTGTACTTTGCTGTCTCTTGCAAGCTTTTTAAAATCTTAATTGAAAATATCATCTCTATCTGAATGGATCAAAGATTTGAAAGAGTTTTTGCTAGCAAAGAAATAATATCTTCCTTCTGATAAACTTATGTTCATATGGTCTGTTTCTATTCATTCATTCATTATTCATTCATTCAACAAATATGCATTGAGCACCAATCATGTGCCAGCACTCTTCTAGTTGCTGCGGACACAGCATTGAGAAAATAAAGTCCCTACTTTCATATAGTATGTACTGCATTGGGGGGAAATTGTTGATAAAGTAAACAAATAAATATGTAATGTGGTAGGTGGAATAAATCCAAAAAGAACAGAATTCAAGTGAATAAAGGAAGATAGGGTGGGGAAAAGACAGGCAGATTAAATTAGCATTAATATCTAGATATTTTAATGCCAACCTGAATCAGATGGGGAGATTTGCGATGGGGGATTTCATAAGACACTGGTATAAAATGAAGGAGTGGTCGGGTGCAGTGGCTCATGCACTTTGGGAGGCTCAGGTGGGCAGATCACTTGAGGTCAGGAGTTCAAGAGCAAACTGGTCAACATGGTGAAACCCCCTCTCTACTAAAAAAAAATACAAAAATTAGCGAGGCATGGTGGTAAGTGCCTGTAATCCCAGCTACTCTGGAGGCTGAGGCAGGAGAATTGTTTGAATCTGGGAGGTGGTGGTTACAGTGAGTGCAGATCACATCACTGCACTCCAGCTTGGGTAACAGAGTTAGACTGTGTCTCAAAAAAAAAAAAAAAAACAAAACCCAAAGAACAAAAAAATAAAAACGAAGGAGTGAGTCATGCAGATATCTCAGAGAAAGAGCATTGAGACCATAGGGAGCAGCAGCTTTAGTGTCCTCAAGTGGGAAAGTGCACCATGTGTTCAAGCAACAACAAGGAGTCCATTGTGGCCTCAACAAAGCGTCATTGCCTTGAGTACTTGTGCTCTTCTCTTCTCTTACCCTGGTGTATAAGAGGTCTGGATACACTGGAATCAAGGGGGTACTTCAGACTTTGGAACTATAAGCACCTACTCTTAACTCCACATTAATATACTGAAAGGTAATTCAGTTAAATCTGCCATTTAACCCTAGAGACCATGACTAAGTTGTCCAAATTACTGTCTCAGATGTTTCATGAGCAATTTTAGAATTAGACTGGTGTTGTGTAAGGGAAATAGATTGATATTCCACAGCTATTTTATACTTACTAGATGCATTGATTAGTGTGTTAGAATCACAAGGGACATTGACATTTTAAAATACTTTTACTTTCTTGATTTCTACAATTCAAAATAAATACAGCTTTCATTAATTCACTTCACGAGATATTTACCAAGCTGTGGGCACCAATGCCCCATAACAGGGGGTGAATTTAAGGTCAAAACTATTTGAAAATTGTATAGTTTTATTTTTCCATTATGCCAAATAAAATGGGGAATATAAAATAGTCTTTAATTTTTCAGTGAAGACTATGCTTAGATTTTTCATGATGATAAGATATGTGCTAATTTATATTAGGATCCAAAAGCCCACAGAAGGCTGTTCCTAGAATAATTCTTTAGTAATTCTAATTTAGACAGCTAGAGAGGAATCCAAGCAGATCCACACCTGCACGCAACATTAAACATGGAGGTTTACCCTCAGGTTCTAACAGGGGAGAAATTCACAGCGTGAATCAGAATAAATATTACACAAGCCATTTTTATCATTTATTTTTAAAATCAAGATGAAAAAAGTCAACAATATGGTATCCACGTTAGATAGTCAATTTCCTGCCTTTTCTGATTTCACTGGACAGAAAGAGGATCTAAAATGTTTTTTAAAACTATCGAATTATATTGCATGTGTTTGATATTAATGGGAAGAATGTGGTTTTTCAGAATGAAAAGGCAGATTTAATTAGCATTAATGTCTAGATGTTTTCATGCCAATCTGAATCAGATGGCAGAGCTACATACAATAGTGAATATGAGATTAGTAGGAATAGAATTCAGGATGAATTATTAAAATCTTCCCAAAGCATTTAGCCTGGTTTTGTTTTCAGTAAATTATCTTTTGTAGAGTACTCTTTGTGTGAATGACAAGTCTCCTGATGGACTTTCTTGTCCGTATGCTGTTCAACCATTTGCTTATGTTTAATGTCATCATTGCTATTAAATAGTGGCAGAGGAGCAGACTGGACTCTTTTGAGTTGATCAGATTTTTGCCTTTTAATTAACTCAAATACGATTAAAAGGTAGTTAAATATATAGAAAAAATTCTATTCTGTCATCCTTTTTCATTTTCATTTTGCATTATCTCTAGTAACTTCTATCAAACAACACACATCTGAACAAAGTTTCATTTATATATATAGTGTCTTAGTTTATTTGTGCTGCTATAAGAAAATGCATGATACTGAGTGATAGAGTTTAGATCTGTATCCCCACCGAAATCTCATGTTGAAATGTGAACCCCAGTGTTGAAGGTGGGGCCTGGTGGGAGGTGATTGGATCGTGGGGATGGATCCCTCCATGAATGATTTGGCACCATCCCCAGTTTACATGAGATCTGCTTGTTTAAAGATGTATGGCACTTCTCCCCCAATCTCTCTTCCTTCTGCTCCAGCCAGGTAAGAGGTGCCTACTTCCCCTTCACCTTCCACCATGATTGT
The DNA here is from genome assembly GCF_047675955.1 of Chlorocebus sabaeus. NCBI lineage: Eukaryota > Metazoa > Chordata > Mammalia > Primates > Cercopithecidae > Chlorocebus > Chlorocebus sabaeus. The sequence goes on from NC_132911.1 coordinate 72,372,307, forward strand.
AAATTTCCTAAGGCCTCCCCAGAGGCAGAAACTGCTGTTTCCCATGCAGCCTACAGAACTATATGCCAATTAAAGCTCTTTTGTTTATAAATTACCCAGACTCAGGTATTTCTTTATAGCAGTGCAAGAATGGACTAACACACTGAGTCATTTATAAAGAGCAGAAATGTATTTTCTCATAGTTCTGGAGACAGGGAAGTTCAAGATCAAAGCACTGGCAGATTCGGTGTCTGGTGAGAGTCCTGGTGTCTGCTTCCAGGATGGTACCTTGAACCCTATATTCTCACATTACAGAAGAGCAAAAGGGAGGGAAGAGCTCCCCGAACCTCTTTTATAAGGGTGTTAATCCATTCACAAGACCCCCACTCTCATGACTAAATCACCTCTGATGTGGTTTGGCCCTGTGTCCCCACCCAAATCTCATCTCAAATTATAATCCCCATAATCCCCATAATCCCCACGTGTCAAGGGCAGGGCCAGGTGAAGGTAACTGGATGATGGGGGCAGTTTCCCCCATGCCGTTCTCATAATAGTGAGTGAGTTCTCATGAGAGCTGATGGTTTTATAAGTGTCTGGCATTTCCCCTGCTTGCACTGACTTTGTTCTGCCTCCTTATGCAAAAGGTGCCTGCTTCTCTTTTGCCTCCTGCCATGATTGTAAGTTTTCTAAGGCCTCCCCAGCAATGTAGAACTGTGAGTCAATTAAACCTCTTTCTTTCATAAATCACCCAGTCTTAGGTATTTCCTCATAGCAGTGTGAGAACGGACTCATACAACCTTCTAAAGGCCCCGCATCTTAATATTATCACATTGGTGATCAAGTTTCAACATATGAACTTGGAAGGACACATTTGGACCAGAGCATATAGTTTAATAATCTGTCTTATACTTGTAGCATATATATATATGATATATATAGCATATATATACTGTATATATAATGCTACATCTATATGCTACATATATAATGCTATATATATGCGCTACATATATATATTTTAAATGAGCACATAGACTTTCTTAGTCTCATTTTTATTTGCTGCATAATATGTCAACCAGTTTTTTACCACAATTAACTAAACTACTAGTTTAGTGATTTCTTTCTCAATTGTATATAATAAACTACAGAGTGGCATCTTTCTCTATGTTGCTGTTCAAATTTCAGTTTTATTTTCCATTAATCTAAAAGAGAAAAGCCAAACAAAAATATTGCTCAGGTAAAATCACTATGTCAAAGAGTTTAAACCTTCTTGGTTAATATATTGTTCAAGTTCCCAAAAGAGTTGTCCTCATGTACAATACACCAGTGGAATAGATAGTTGTGAGGCACTTTCACCCTTGCTGTGTCTGCAGAAGGTATTAGAATCCATTTATATGTTGTACTTCTTTACTAGATGTACAATTAAATTTCTATTGTTATTTAATTTGTCCTTTTTTGATGAACAAATAAAAGTATTGGATATCTTTTGAATTTCTTTCTCTACTAAGACTTGTGCTATTTATATTTATATACCTGCTTTGTAGGCAGGGTTATTTTTTGCCAAATTGAATCTTTTTAAGATATTGAGTCAGCACTGTGGTGTTTCAAATTTGCTTTTGTACCCATGCCAGTTATTGTGGCAGGCAATCAAAAAGCTTGCTACTGGGATTTCTAAATTTCTTTTATTTCTTATTGCAGCATCCTTCCATTCAATGTAGTGTTTTAATTTGTTTTGGTTCTTTATTTCCACCCTGCTTAATAGCCAACTGTTTTTCTTTAACTAATATAAATCAGTATACAGCAAACGTTGTAAAGCCTGAAGCATGAGTCTTACTGAGTCCAAAAACAAAAATGCCATTTTCCTCCCTCCACATTCATTTCTGCCTCCTTAGCCAGTAGGAACAAATGAGTAGAAATTTGCAGAGTCTACCTGAAAGAATGAAGGATATGTGTAAGAAATTTCCAGTGAGGGTGAGAAACCTGGAATCACAGTTTTCCCCTGTAATGACTTGTTCCAGAGAGTTTTTGTCTTCATATTCTCTTCACCCTATATTTTTAAATAATAGATTATCAGTGGTGTCAGAGTCTTGGTCTGGCCATGTGGGAAGGTGGGTGACTTGTGTGCAGCCCTCGTGCTCTGAATAGTGTGTGATGTCTTCCAATCAAAACACTGGAGATCTGTATATATGAGTTAACTTTTATCTTCATGCTTTGTTATGAGGGTGAATCTCTTCCAGGAAACAGGGTCCTGGATTTTTAACTAGCATACGCTGTGGTCCATCATCCAGTGGGGGTTGTTAGTGGCACCATCAAGAAGGCCTTGCTGCATTGGCATGGGGTGGGGGTGGGGGTTGTCACCAGCACCCAGTTCCAGGTGGCATCATAAATATCCTGTGTGCAGAGCCCCACACAGGTGTGAGAGAAGGTCTGGCAAGACCAGCCCATTATCATTGATAAAACACATAATAATTATGACCATCAAACTAGCTACTATCCATGTAATCCAGTGTTAGGCTACTTGAATATGTAGTAGAAGTTAGCTTTAACATATGTAAAGTTTTTTCCCCAAAATGCACTTATTAGCTGATGATTTGGAAATTGAGGTATATTTCACATTTAACAATGCTGCAGATTGGGGTTGAATTACCAAGATTCTACTGAGGCTTCTCCCACCGACAGAAGCTAATGTCAACTGTCTTCTAACTAAAACACAGAATCCAAAACATGATTATAAGCCTTTGTTAAAAAAGTGAAATTTACAAGGGAAAATATAAAAACAACTAACAAGAAATTTGTATTACCAATATGGTTAATGGAACAGTTATTATTTCAAATGAAGATGAACAGTATGATTACTCTCAGTTCATGTAAGCAATGGAAAAAATCGTATTCAGGTAACTATCAATTAACAATTTAAAAGCCCACTTTTGTTGGAACTTTTAAAGGACTCTTTCTTTGTAATATTTTATTCTGTCATTACCCTGACATCAAAGGACAAATTGACAAATAGGCCCAGATTAGGTAATGCAGAGTCTTTTAAAAGTAGAGCATTCAAGGTAACCTGTCTTAGGTAATCAAAGAGTTCCCATAGGGCAGATGACGAAGCTGCATCTTTTCTCTACTGTGCAATGAAGACATATTAAGTAGAAGCAATAGGTTTACTCTAATGATTTCTATATGTAGGTTAGATTCTATGTATGGGACAGAAAAAATGACGTCAATAAGCAAATAAAAGTTTCAAATGTATTTATTTACTTTTTGTGCAAAAAAGTTTTGAAAGATCCAGTAACAAGATTAGAGGAGACACTTGAATTTTATATCACTAGAAAGATGGCTAAATAGATCAGAAGAAATACTTTTTCTAGCCTATGACCCAAGGATATTATATAGTCCCCAAAAGAAGTTATAAAATATATGCTTTAATTTCCCTTTGGAAGGGAAAAAAGAAAATACTGCAATAACAGGGGCCTGGCAGAAAGACAAAATATATCCTACTCATGATAAATTGGTACCACTGTCTTTTCATAAAGATAAATCTTAATTACTCTCAGATGTTCCCTTCATTATAAATAAGTACATAATTTGAAATTTTACTGAATTGTAAAATAGGCAAATAAACATTAACATTTATTCTAATTTAGTCAACCAGATAAATTATACAGGTAAATTGTTAAAATTATAGGAAGAAATTAAATATTATAAATATGAAAAGGTTTCATTGTACTACTTTTTCCCATTATCTATAATAAAACTTCTTTATCCTTAAAAAGGTGGTCATATTTGCATGTGGTATCACTGTCTCTTTTTTGCTTAATAGGTATCTTAATAAATTAATATATTGAATCATTTTATTTTAAAATGTACATTATTTTCTTAAAATTAGATGTATGGTGAGCAAGGATTAATAAAACAGTGTATGAGAGGGTGACATCTTACTGCAATGGTTTCTAGTTCTGACATCTAGGAATCATATGATATTGACCAAACAGGGCTTGCTTTTGGTACATATAAAAGGAGAGGAAAAGCCTAGGTCCTAACATGTCAAACATATGTATACTCAAGTATTAGTTATATTTCACCTGTATCTGCCAAACCTAATTGTACTATTTGAGCATATTAATAAAATGCAAGTATTTACATTACTACATTTTATTTGCATAGATACAGGAATAAATACAGAATCTACTTCAAAAATGATTAAACAGAGCATGGTTCTTTGTATTTGTTTCAGATAAACTGAAGTTATTGTCTTTCCTAAATCTACCAAATTATATTATAAATAAAATAAAATTCCAGTCATTTTCTAGAATGTATTACTGAGATCTCCAAGGTTAGGGATTTTATAACTACTCTAATTAGTGACGTAAGATAAATTTTCCATCTTCCAGAGGAGGGAAGAAATATGAGTATCTCACCCATGTAAATGATTCTCTTTTTTCTGCATGTTAAGAGAGCAGGAGAGCAGGTAGTATGGAAGATATTTGTATTAGGGTTCTCTAGAGGGACAGAACTGATAGGGTAGATGTGTATATAAAGGGGAGTTTATTAAGGAGTATTGACTCACATGACTGTGAGTTCCCACAATAGGTCATCTGCAAGCTAAAGAGCAAGGAAGCCAGACCAAGTCCCAAAGCTGAAGAACTTTGATTGATTTGAGTCCAATGATTGAAGGTAGGAAGCATCTAGCATGAGAAAAAGATGTAGGCTGGGAGGCTAAGCCAGTCTAATCTCTCCACATTCTTCTGCCTGCTTTTATTCTGGCTGTGCTGGCAGCTGATTGGATGGTGCCCACCCAGATTAAGGGTGGGTCTGCCCTTCCCAGTCCACTGACTCAAATGTTAATCTCATTTGGCAGCACCCTCACAGACACACCCAGGAATAATACTTTGCATCCTTCAGTCCAATTAAGTTGACATTCAGTATTAACCATCATAGGCTTGCAGGAAGGAAGCAGCATTCCTGCCTTTGTGATGTTAATCATAAACTGGCACCAGGTCTTCTAACATATTCAGGAAGAGTATAGAGGGGTGAGATTTAAATACCCAGGAAGGGAGTAAGGTAACACTTTTTTTTTTTTTTTTTTTTTTTTGAGCTGGAGCCTCGCTCTGTCACCTAGGCTGGAGTGCAGTGGCACAATCTCAGCTCACTGCAACCTCCACCTCCTGGGTTCAAGTAATTCTTCTGCCTCAGCCTCCCGAGTAGCTGGGATTACAGATGCCTGCCACCACGCCTGGCTAATTTTTGTATTTTTAGTAGAGACGGGGTTTCACCATCTTGGCAGGCTGGTCTTGAACTCCTGATCTTGTGATCCACCCACCTCGGCCTCCCAAAGTGCTAGGATTACAGGGGTGAGCCACTGTGCCCAGCCAGGTAACACCTATTTTTAAAGCATGACCAGCACTCACCAGGCAATGGAAGTGGAGAAGGATGGGTTCTCCATCCTTCAGCACAAAGGAATAATGTGAAAAGACAATACAGAGATGTGCAGTAACTACGTAGCTGGAGTTCACAGGAAATCCTGTGCTCTTGCTGGGTGGTCAAGTGAGAGTGAAGCAGCGCTAAGAGGAGAGGGTAGTGACTGGACAGGATTGGAGAGTGGAAGGCTCTGGCTGCTGGGTGAAGGATTTGTGACTCTCTCCTGGAGGCCTTAGGAAGCCAATGATGGGTTTTCAGCTAAAGAATAACATGATTAGATATTTTTTAAAATATCAACAAAAATAAGAATTACTATCATAGTCTGTAATGGGACAAGGCTGATGGCAGGGAGACAGCAGGATTTTACAGTATTACAGCAAAATAAGATGAGGCCTAGCACTGAAGCATGAGCTCAGAGGTTAGAAGGGAAAGGCTAGATGTGAAAGGTATTAAATGGCAGTCAACAGGACTCGGTGATTGGTGAGAAATAGAGAATAGGGAAGAGGGAGAATGTTCAGTCACAGTTGTGCAAAGGAACAGAAGTGATAGAACAGAGAGAGATGAGAAGGGACTTACTAGGGGATTTGGTTCACTGCACTGTGGAGGCTGAGAAGTCCCAGGTAGACTGTCTGCAAGCTGGAGAACCAGGGAAGCCAGTGGTGTGGTTCAGTGCAAGTCAGAAGGCCTGAGAACCAAGGAGGCCCATGCTGTGAAACTCCTGGTCCAACTACCGGTCACACTTCTGGGGGCCCACTGGTGTGAGTCCCGGAGAACCAGGAGTTCTGATGTCTAAAGGAAGGAAAAGAGGGGCATCCCTGCTCCAGGAGAGAAAGCATACAATTTACCTTTCCTCTTCCTTTTTGTTCCATGTGGGTCCACAGCCAACAGCACGGTGCCCACTCACATTGAGGGTGACTCTTGCCCACTCAGTCCATGGACCCATATGCCAGTCTCCTTCAGAAACACCCTCACAGACACCCCGGGACAGCTCAATCATTCTAATCAAATGGCACACTACACGGGGTTTTCCCTCTCAGCAGAAGAAGGGGCTCAGTGCTTACTGAAGCATTGAAAAGAATCAGTGCTTTACCAGCTGTCTGGGTATCTGAATCCAGCCAAGTCGACACCCCGAGTCAGCCATCACAGAGGTGACTCTGACTGACCAGCTTGGAAAGAAATCAGGATGGGGGGCTTCCACAGGAAGAAAATATGCATTCATCTTTGAGGGCATTGTGGAGAGGGTATTGAATTAATCTGTTACACTGTTCCATGTTGAATTTTAGATGTCCTTTGATGAGTTCACAGGTGACAAGGACAGGCATCAGGTGGCTATGGAAAAACAAATGTGGAGGTGATTAGTACAGAGAGAGAAAGGGGGATCATGGCAGAGAAGGCTTTCAGAGATATATTTGAGCTGGGTTTAAAACATTACTAAGAATTTTTAGGGAACACACTTTGGGTATTAGGAGCAGGTATTCCAGGAGCAGGCATGAAAGAATAATCAGCTGCCAACTATATAAGTTAAGAAAAGAAGAAAGATCCCCAGGCAGCACATATAGAGTATTAGTATTCCCTGATGCCCCACATCCCCATCCTCTGTGCACCCTGATGAGGAGGTGCCTCAGGGTAAAACAGAAGGATCCACTCAAAGGTGTCAAATGCACCAAGTTCTGTTCAATGTCTCAGATAAACAGGCCAAAGAGAAAACAATTATGGTCTAGTGTCAAAGAACTGGAGATATGGATAAAAACCACATACTAGACACCTCTTTAAAGTATTTATGTCATCAGAGAACCTATGAGGAGTAAGGACAAAAGTCAAATTTGAGATCTAGAGAGCGAATGAGAATGCTGAGGAACTTCAGGTAGCTGGGATAGACACCCAATCTATTCAGTGAAATTCCGCCTGCCCCACCCACCAAAATAGAAATGAAATAACTTGGTGAGTTAAATCCAGGCTGAAGAATCTAAAATGTGGAGCAGGATCCAAACCTGCTGGCTGCAGTATTTAAGGTCCTAACACACTGCTGTTTCATAGTCATATACATTCCTGGCATAGCAAACACCTCTCCAAGTGCCTAAATGCTCATTACCCAACCCTGGAAGGTCCCCAGTCACCTCTATGCTAACCTCCACAATGAAACTGTGTCAAAGAAAAACATACCTTAATGGGCTTGAATAGAAAGTAATGAGGGATGTGGAATGTTTTTGCTTGGCAGTTGATTTTTAAGCTTAGTTTAAAGATAAATGCTGAGAACTTTCAGAGAATGTATTGAAAGTGGTAATAGAAAGTCCCATTATCTTTAATGAGAATTTCATGGCTAATTCCCTGTGCAGCCCTGAAAATGCATCCCTTCAACTCCATTGCTTTTTTGCCCTAAGATAGATGGAGTGAGTGGAGTATTCGATCAAGTTCTGTGTCTGCAGCCAGGATCAGATCTCACCCCAGCTGTTGCCCATCTCTGCTGCATTCTGTTCAGTTGTTTTCCACAGGGCTACTTTCTGCCTGCTTTCCCTCTGCTTTCTTTTCAGCTACTCAGAAACCCTTGTCTTCCAGCTCTCGGGCTATGAATCACAGAAACCCAGTATGGTCACAAGAAGATTTCACCAGGGCTGTCCCTTTGACAAGAGTCAAATGATCAGTAATATTGAAAGTATCAATAAATATTGGGAAGTCATTTCTATAAATTATACTAAAAACTTGCCTGAGTAAGTACTGGGTTTTGAATTGCAGTTGTTATCCTGTCATTCAAAGTTTTCTAAAAAGAGAGTATCAATATTTAATATTTTATATATGTATATGGCGTGTGTGTGTGTGTGTGCGCACGCGCGCGTGCAGGATAAGAGAACTTGTTGCTGAAACAAATAGTCTGTTTGTCCTTTTTTTCCTCCACATAAAAGTATTTATGTGTTTCATTTAAAAGCTGCTTCTGTCCTACAGGAAAATAATAGCAAGTTGGGTTTTTCACATTCCCACTGACTTGTAGCAATTTCCTCAAGATTTTTGCTTGTCACCAAAGCCTTGCTCAGGGTGAATAAGGTGAGAAGATCAATAGGTCAGCTTCAGGCCTTTCCGTATGTATTCTGCAGAGACTCTGCCTATGTAGAACCATAGCAGCCACGTGGGGATTGATCAGTATTTAACAGACTGCGTTAGTCCTCAGGTGTACAATTCTTCCTCCATGGAAGGTAATGAAAGGGATCAGGGAAACTATAACTGCACAACCTTAGAGAATTAGTTTCTTCAATCAGGTGCTTCATTCTAGTTGTCAATAGACTTTTCACAAGAAGCCAGAATAAATGCGATCATTACAGGAATGAACACACTTTACACAGAACAGTGCATTTTATATAGAAAAATGCAAATCATTAGTCAAGAAGGAACACATTCTCCCTTCAATTTATTTTTACTACTTGATCACTTTACAATCAATATGCTTACTTAGCATGCTTCAAATCTAGTTTCTTTTTAATCATGAACTCATTTGAGTATGATGAAGTCTACATTCACGGTGAAGTAATTTGGACCGCCTGAATTGATCCCTACCAAAACAATGCATTTAAAATATAAATGCTGAGCCCAAGCTTGTGATTGTTGAATTATGGATGTTGGGAGCTGGAATTCTCTAAATATATTAATCTACGTGATTCGAATTTGGTACAGTAGAAAGGGCCCTAGATTTTGAATCCAAAAATGGGTTTTGAATCCTGTTGTTTACTCGCTGTGCAAGGGAGTGAGTGATTACATCACCTCGTCTCTCAGGGACTTATCGGTGAAATGGAAATAATGATTTCTTTCTCGCAAAGATAACGAGGATTAAAAGAGCAGTGTATGTGAAAACAGCTAGTACAGGTTCCAGCATTCCTGACTACTCAGAATGTTCAGTCTAAATCTGTGGGTTTTTTTTTTTTTTTTTTTCTTGTTTTTTTTTTTATTATTATTTTTTATTATTATACTTTAAGTTCTAGGGTACATGTGCATAACGTGCAGGTTTGTTGCATATGTATACCTGTGCCACGTTGGTGTGCTGCACCCATCAACTCGTCATTTACATCACGTATCACTCCCAGTGCAATCCCTCCCCCCTCCCCCCTCCCCGTGATAGGCCCCGGTGTGTGATGTTCCCCCTCCCGAGTCCAAGTGATCTCATTGTTCAGTTCCCGCCTATGAGTGAGAACATGCAGTGTTTGGTTTTCTGTTCTTGTGATAGTTTGCTGAGAATGATGGTTTCCAGCTTCATCCATGACCCTACAAAGGACACAAACTCATCCTTTTTTATGGCTGCATAGTATTCCATGGTGTATATGTGCCACACTTTCTTAATCCAGTCTGTCACTGATGGCCATTTGGGTTGATTCCAAGTCTTTGCTATTGTGAATAGTGCTGCAATAAACATACGTGTGCATGTGTCTTTATAGCAGCATGATTTATAATCCTTTGGGTATATACCCAGTAATGGGATGGCTGGGTCATATGGCACTTCTAGTTTTAGATCCTTGAGGAATCACCATACTGTTTTCCATAATGGTTGAACTAGTTTACAATCCCACCAACAGTGTAAAAGTGTTCCTATTTCTCCACATCCTCTCCAGCACCTGTTGTTTCCTGACTTTTTAATGATTGCCATTCTAACTGGTGTGAGATGGTATCTCATTGTGGTTTTGATTTGCATTTCTCTGATGGCCAGTGATGATGAGCATTTTTTCATGTGTCTGTTGGCTGTATGAATGTCCTCTTTTGAGAAATGTCTATTCATATCCTTTGCCCACTTTTTGATGGGGTTGTTTGTTTTTTTCTTGTAAATTTGTTTGAGTTCTTTGTAGGTTCTGGATATTAGCCCTTTGTCAGATGAGTAGATTGTAAAAATTTTCTCCCATTCTGTAGCTTGCCTGTTCACTCTGATGGTAGTTTCTTTTGCTGTGCAGAAACTCTTTAGTTTAATTAGATCTCATTTGTCAATTTTGGCTTTTGTTGCCGTTGCTTTTGGTGTTTTAGACATGAAGTCCTTGCCCATGCCTATGTCCTGAATGGTATTACCTAGGTTTTCTTCTAGAGTTTTTATGGTATTAGGTCTAACATTTAAGTCTCTAATCCATCTTGAATTAATTTTCGTATAAGGAGTAAGGAAAGGATCCAGTTTCAGCTTTCTACTTACGGCTAGCCAATTATCCCAGCACCATTTATGAAATAGGGAATCCTTTCCCCATTTCTTGTTTTTCTCAGGTTTATCAAAGATCAGATGGCTGTAGATGTGTGGTATTATTTCTGAGGACTCTGTTCTGTTCCATTGGTCTATATCTCTGTTTTGGTACCAGTACCATGCTGTTTTGGTTACTGTAGCCTTGTAGTATAGTTTGAAGTCAGGTAGCGTGATGCCTCCAGCTTTGTTCTTTTGACTTAGGATTGTCTTGGAGATGCGGGCTCTTTTTTGGTTCCATATGAACTTTAAAGCAGCTTTTTCCAATTCTGTGAAGAAAGTCATTGGGAGCTTGATGGAGATGGCATTGAATCTATAAATTACCTTGGGCAGTATGGCCATTTTCATGATATTGATTCTTCCTATCCATGAGCATGGTATGTTCTTCCATTTGTTTATGTCCTCTTTTATTTCACTGAGCAGTGGTTTGTAGTTCTCCTTGAAGAGGTCCTTTACATCCCTTGTAAGTTGGATTCCTAGATGTTTTATTCTCTTTGAAGCAATTGTGAATGGAAGTTCATTCCTGATTTGGCTCTCTGTTTGTCTGTTACTGGTGTATAAGAATGCTTGTGATTTTTGCACATTAATTTTATATCCTGAGACTTTGCTGAAGTTTCTTATCAGCTTAAGGAGATTTTGGGCTGAGACATTGGGGTTTTCTAAATATACAATCATGTCATCTGCAAACAGGGACAATTTGACTTCTTCTTTTCCTAACTGAATACCCTTGATTTCTTTCTCTTGCCTGATTGCCCTAGCCAGAACTTCCAACACTATGTTGAATAGGAGTGGTGAGAGAGGACATCCCTGTCTTGTGCCAGTTTTCAAAGGGAATTTTTCCAGTTTTTGCCCATTCAGTATGATATTGGCTTTGGGTTTGTCATAAATAGCTCTTATGATTTTGAGATACGTTCCATCAATACCGAATTTATTGAGAGTTTTTAGCATGAAGGGCTGTTGAATTTTTTTCAAAGGCCTTTTCTGCATCTATTGAGATAATCATGTGGTTTTTGTCTTTGGTTCTGTTTATATGCTGGATTACGTTTATTGATTTGCATATGTTGAACCAGCCCTGCATCCCAGGGATGAAGCCCACTTGATCATGGTGGATAAGCTTTTTGATGTGCTGCTGGATCCGGTTTGCCAGTATTTTATTGAGGATTTTTGCACTGATGTTCATCAGGGATATTGGTCTAAAATTCTCTTTTTTTGTTGTGTCTCTGCCAGGCTTTGGTATCAGGATGATGTTGGCCTCATAAAATGAGTTAGGGAGGATTCCCTCTTTTTCTATTGATTGAAATAGTTTCAGAAGGAATGGTACCAGCTCCTCCTTGTACCTCTGGTAGAATTCAGCTATGAATCCATCTGGTCCTGGACTTTTTTTGGTTGGTAGGCTATTAATTATTGCCTCAATTTCAGAGCCTGCTATTGGTCTATTCAGGGATTCTGCTTCTTCCTGGTTTAGTCTTGGGAGAGTGTAAGTGTCCAGGAAATTATCCATTTCTTCTAGATTTTCTAGTTTATTTGCATAGAGGTGTTTATAGTATTCTCTGATGGTAGTTTGTATTTCTGTGGGGCCAGTGGTGATATCCCCTTTATCATTTTTTATTGCGTCTATTTGATTCTTCTCTCTTTTCTTCTTTATTAGTCTTGCTAGCAGTCTATCAATTTTGTTGATCTTTTCAAAAAACCAACTCCTGGATTCATTGATTTTTTGGAGGGTTTTTGTGTCTCTATCTCCTTCAGTTCTGCTCTGATCTTACTTATTTCTTGCCTTCTGCTAGCTTTTGAATGTGTTTGCTCTTGCTTCTCTAGTTCTTTTAATTGTGATGTTAGAGTGTCAATTTTAGATCTTTCCAGCTTTCTCTTGTGGGCATTTAGTGCTATAAATTTCCCTCTACACACTGCTTTAAATGTGTCCCAGAGATTTTGGTATGTTGTATCTTTGTTCTCATTGGTTTCAAAGAACATCTTTATTTCTGCCTTCATGTCATTGTGTACCCAGTAGTCATTCAGGAGCAGGTTATTCAGTTTCCATGTAGTTGAGCGGTTTTGATTGAGTTTCTTAGTCCTGAGTTCTAGTTTGATTGCACTGTGGTCTGAGAGACAGTTTGTTATAATTTCTGTTCTTGTACATTTGCTGAGGAGTGCTTTACCTCCAATTATGTGGTCAATTTTGGAATAAGTGTGATGTGGTGCTGAGAAGAATGTATATTCTGTTGATTTGGGGTGGAGAGTTCTGTAGATGTCTATTAGGTCTGCTTGCTGCAGAGACCAGAATAATTAATGCAGAAAGGGCCATAAACGAACGGACAAGATGAAAACCATGACACGAGAAATAAGTGACAAATGCACAAGCTTCAGTAACCGACTCGATCAACTGGAAGAAAGAGTATCAGCAATTGAGGATCAAATGAATGAAATGAAGCGAGAAGAGAAATCTAAAGAAAAAAGAAGAAAAAGAAATGAACAAAGCCTGCAAGAAGTATGGGATTATGTAAAAAGACCAAATCTACGTCTGATTGGGGTGCCTGAAAGTGAGGGGGAAAATGGAACCAAGTTGGAAAACACTCTTCAGGATATCATCCAGGAGAACTTCCCCAACCTAGTAGGGCAGGCCAACATTCAAATTCGGGAAATACAGAGAATGCCACAAAGATACTCCTCAAGAAGAGCAACTCCAAGACACATAATTGCCAGATTCACCAAAGTTGAAATGAAGGAAAAAATCTTAAGGGCAGGCAGAGAGAAAGGTCGGGTTACCCACAAAGGGAAGCCCATCAGACTAACAGCAGATCTCTCGGCAGAAACTCTACAAGACAGGAGAGAGTGGGGGCCAATATTCAACATTTTTAAAGAAAAGAATTTTAAACCCAGAATTTCATATTCCAGCCAAACTAAGTTTCATAAGTGAAGAAGAAATAAAATCCTTTATAGATAAGCAAATGCTTAGAGATTTTGTCACCACCAGGCCTGCCTTACAAGAGACCCTGAAGGAACCACTAAACATGGAAAGGAACAACTGGTACCAGCCATTGCATGCCAAAATGTAAAGACCATCGAGGCTAGGAAGAAACTGCATCAACTAACAAGCAAAATAACCAGTTAATATCATAATGGCAGGATCAAGTTCACACATAACAATATTAACCTTAAATGTAAATGGACTAAATGCTCCAATTAAAAGACACAGACTGGCAAACTGGAAAAAGAGTCAAGACCCATCAGTCTGCTGTATTCAGGAGACCCATCTCACATGCAGAGACATACATAGGCTCAAAATAAAGGGATGGAGGAAGATCTACCAAGCAAATGGAGAACAAAAAAAAGCAGGGATTGCAATCCTAGTCTCTGATAAAACAGACTTTAAACCATTAAAGATCAAAAGAGACAAAGAAGGCCATTACATAGTGGTAACGGGATCAATTCAACAGGAAGAGCTAACTATCCTAAATATATATGCACCTAATACAGGAGCACCCAGATTCATAAAGCAAGTCCTTAGAGACTTACAAAGAGACTTAGACTCCCACACAATAATAATGGGAGACTTCAACATGCCACTGTCAATGTTAGACAGATCAACGAGACAGAAAGTTAACAAGGATATCCAGGAATTGAACTCATCTCTGCAGCAAGTAAATCTGTGTTTCTGATAGCGAATCCATCTTCTCATTGCAGAGCTAGAAATATGAAGCATATCTGTTTTAAATGAGATTGTACCTACTAAAAATAGGATAACCCCTGTAAGAGCTATTAAAAATCACAGTAATGGGTCACAAGATAATGATGGGGAGGAGTATGAAAAATGCAAAAGTTATCTTTTCTGATCTGTAAGAAATAGAATACACAATGTGTTGGGTCCTATTCGAGCTTGTTTTTAGAATCCACCTTTGAAAAAAGCATTCAAGAGCAGCAGAAGAGCTACCCTTGAATTCAAGGACAGGGTTTTATTTCCTAGTATCAAAACCCAAGAGCATATGGCAGAAGACAGATGTTTAGGATTTAAAAAGAATTAGACATTTATTCATCTATTTGTTCATTCATTTATATGTTGAGCAAGAAAAAACTATGGAGCACTGCTATGTGTCAAGCACTTTGCTGCACCAGCCCGGGAGACCCCAGGATGCCTGCCCTCACTACTCTTAGAGTCTGATGTCTTGCCAGTGGAGCCACATTGGGAAGCCAGACAGCCATACTACGTAGCGTCAGTTCTTTTTAATCGTGAAAATGAAAACAGGAAAAGATAGTCCAAGGATTGGGTTTTAAGTGACCCAAAGGAGAGGATACATACTTTTCAAACTACAATGGAGAGGAAGAATGTATAACTTGTCATTTTGACAATTCTGTTGAATAGTCAAGGTTTCAAAAGTGTTCTTCTGACTTAGGAAAATATTGACAAATAAATGAGGAATTTTGAAGACATAATAATTAATAATATAGTTACTATAAGACTAATCAGTATGCTATTTTATATATATATATATTTCAAGTATTACCATAATTCAAACAGAGTTGTTAACCAGCAGATGTGGTAGGAGCAATCGTTAAAATCCAGAGAAAGGGAAATGCAAGGCACTGATTATGAAAGAAGAATCATATCCCATTTAGAAGAGAATCTGTGATTTCTTTTTGCTAATGTTTATTGTCTCCATAATGCATTTATCAATTCCCAGAATATATTTAATAAGTGAACACTTCTCGAGCAAATACGTGGAAAACACAGAGTATAAATAAATAAATCTAGTCTTTTAGAGGAATGGATATAATATCACTAGCACACATTAGGAATTCATGTAATTTTTAAAATAAGTATGTATTGAATGCTTACTGCATCCTAGGAAGTATGTTAGGGTCTAGAAAAGCTACAGTCAATATAGATACCAGTCCAGCCTAGTGGTGGTGGTGGTGGTAATAGTAATAAATTTTTGAACATTTGTTGAGAAGAAATGACACGCTATACTTCATACGAAGTATTAGGCATGAATTATTTCATATAATCTTGAAAACAACATTCTGTGTTGTATATTATTATTAAATTCAGTTTACAGAGGAGGATACCGAGTTTGAGGAGTTTCAGTAACTTGCCCAAGGTCACAGAGTTATTAGCAAAGCCAGGCTCCAACTCAGGAAATTATCTGTCTTGCCCATGTTCTTAATCCCTACGCCTTCCAGATGAGTGTGAGATAGTGGGGTAAGAGATATTGTGTGTGACTTCAACCAGGGCATATAAGATCATACAAACATGGGAACTATGATAGTTGATGATTGCAGAAAACTATACAATCATTTAAGTATGGAATAGAAGTGAGGAAAACCAGGGACCATATTGTGAAGATCTTGTATTTCATGTGAAGAAATGGGAAGCCATTCCTGTGTTTGTATTTATATCTGCATTTTAAAAAGGTCGCCTTCACTATGGAGGAAGACCAATGGGAAGAGGCCAGACAGGAAAGGTTAGACTGAGGTTGCACCAGTCTAGGCAGGGGATGATATTAGTGCAGCTAGAGAGGAGACATTTGAGAGAGAGTATAAAATGTGAAATTAATAGGCATGAAATGTGCGGTAGTGGATACATTAACACACTGAACTGCACACATGCATTAATCTCTTGTAGTGGATGACTTTAATTTCATAACTTGGAGGTTTATAACATTTCTTACTCTAGACATGAAATAAGTCATAAATCACTAAACAAAGATTTTTGGAAAGCAATAATTTTAATCCTGACCACACCCACTCTGGCAAGATATTTTTTTGTTTGTTTGTTTGGGTTTTTTTGAGACAGAGTCTTGCTCTGTCGACCAGGTTGGAGTGCAGTAGTGCAATCTTGGCTCACTGCAAGCTCCGCCTCCCAGGTTCACACCATTCTACTGCCTCAGTCTCCCAAGTAGCTGGGACTACAGGCTCCCGCAACCACACCCAACTAATTTTTTTTGTATTTTTTAGTAGAGATGGGGTTTCACCATGTTAGCCAGGATGGTCTCGATCTCCTGACCTCGTGATCCGCCCACCTCGGCCGAACACATCCTTTTTTATGGCTGCATAGTATTCCATGGTATATATGTGCCACATTTTCTTAATCCTGTCTATCACTGATGGATATTCCAAGTCTTTGCTATTGTGAAAAGTGCCGCAATAAACATTCATGTGCATGTGTCTTTACAGCAGCATGATTTATAATCCTTTGGGTATATGCCCAGTAATGGGATGGCTGGGTCAAATGGTTTCTAGTTCTAGATCCTTGAGGAATTGCCACACTGTCTTCCACAATGGTTGAACTAGTTTATTGTCCCACCAACTGTGTAAGTGTTCCCATTTCTCCACATCCTCTCCAGCACCTGTTGTTTCCTGACTTTTTAATGATCGCCATCCTAACTGCTGTGAGATGGTATCTCGTTGTGGTTTTGATTTGCATTTCTCTGATGGCCAGTGATGATGAGCATTTTTTCATGTGTCTGTTGTCTGCATAAATGTCTTCTTTTGAGAAGTGTCTGTTCATATCCTTTGCCCACTTTTTGATTGGGTTGTTTGATTTTTTTCTTGTAAATTTGTTTAAGTTCTTTGTAGATTTTGAATATTAACCCTTTGTCAGATGAGTAGATTGTAAAAATTTTCTCCCATTCTGTATGTTGCCTGTTCACGCTGATGGTAGTTTCTTTTGCTGTGCAGAAGCTCTTTAGTTTAATTAGATCCCATTTGTCAATTTTGGCATTTGTTGCCATTGTTTTTGGTGTTTTAGTCATGAAGTCCTTGAGATGCCTATGGCCCGAATGGTATCGCCTTGGTTTTCTTCTAGAGTTTTTATGGTTTTAGGTCTAACATTTAAGTCTTTAATCCATCTTGAATTAATTTTTGTATAAGGTGTAAGGAAGGGATCCAGTTTCAGCTTTCTACATATGGCTAGCCAGTTTTCCCAGCACCATTTATTAAATAGGGGATCCTTTCCCCATTTCATTTTTTTTGTCAGGTTTGTCAAAGATCATGGTTGTAGATGTGCAGCATTATTTCCAAGGGCTCCGTTCTGTTCCATTGGTCTACATCTCTGTTTTGGTACCAGTACCATGCTGTTTTGTTTACTGTAGCCTTGTAGTTATAGTTTGAGGTCTGGTAGCATGATGCCTCCAGCTTTGTTCTTTTGGCTTGGGATTGTCTTGGAAATGCAGGCTCTTTTTTGGTTCCATTTGAACTTTAAAGTAGTTTTTTCCAATTCTGTGAAGAAAGTCATTGGTAGCTTGATGGGGATGGCATTGAATCTATAAATAACCTTGGGCATTATGGCCATTTTCACAATATTGATTCTTCCTATCCATGAGCATAGAATGTTCTTCCATTTGTTTGTGTCCTCTTTTATTTCATTGAACAGTGGTTTGTAGTTCTCCTTGAAGAGGTCCTTCACATCTCTTGTAAGTTGGATTCTTAGGTATTTTATTCTCTTTGAAGCAATTGTGAATGGGAGTTCACTCATGATTTGGCTCTCTATTTGTCTGTTATTGGTGTTTAGGAATGCTTGTGATTTTTGCACATTGATTTTGTATCCTGAGACTTTGCTGAAGTTGTTTATCAGCTTAAGGAGATTTTGGGTTGAGATGATGGGGTTTTCTAAATATACAATCATATCATCTGTAAACAGGGACAATTTGACTTCCTCTTTCCCTAATTGAATACTCTTTATTTCTTTCTCTTGCTTGGTTTCCCTGGCCAGGACTTCCAACACTATGTTGAACAGGAGTGGTGAGAAAGGGCATCCCTGTCTTGTGCCAGTTTTCAAAGGGAATGCTTCTAGTTTTTGCACATTCAGTATGATATTAGCTGTAGGTTTGTCATAAATAGTTCTTATTATTTTGAGATACTTACCATCAATACCTAGTTTATTGAGATTTTCAGTATGAAGGGCTGTTGAATTTTGTCGAAGTTCTTTTCTGCATCTATTGGGATAATCATGTGGTTTTTGTCTTTGCTTCTGTTTATATGCTGGATTACATTTATTGATTTGCATATGTTGAACCAGCCTTGCATCCCAGGGATGAAGCCCACTTGATCATGTTGGATAAGCTTTCTGATGTGCTGCTGGATCCAGTTTGCCAGTATTTCATTGAGGATTTTTGCATCGGTGTTCATCAGGGATATTGGTCTAAAATTCTCTTTTTTTGTTATGTCTCTGCCAGGCTTTGGTATCAGGATGATATTGGCCTCATAAAATGAGTTAGGGAGGATTCCCTCTTTTTCTATTGATTGGAATAGATTCAGAAGGAATGGTACCAGCTCATCTTTGTACCTCTCGTAGAATTTGGCTGTGAATCCATCTGGTCCTGGACTTTTTTGGTTGGTAGGCTATTAATTATTGCCTCAATTTCAGAGCCTGTTATTGGTCTATTCAGGGATTCAACTTCTTCCTGGTTTAGTCTTGGGAGGGTGTATGTGTCCAGTAATTTATCCATTTCTTCTAGATTTTCTAGTTTATTTGTGTAGAGGTGTTTATAGTATTCTCTGATGTAGTTTGTATTTCTGTGGGATCAATGGTGATATCCCCTTTTTCATTTTTTATTGTGTCTATTTGATTCTTCTCTCTTTTCTTCTTTATTGGTCTTGCTAGTGATCTATCAATTTTGTTGATCTTTTCAAAAAACCAGCTCCTGGATTCATTGATTTTCTGAGGGTTTTTTTGCGTCTTTATGTCCTTCAGTTCTGCTCTGATCTTAGTTATTTCCTGCCTTCTGCTAGCTTTTGAATGTGTTTGCTCTCGCTTCTCTAGTTCTTTTAATTGTGTTGTTAGGGTGTCAATTTTTGATCTTTCCTGCTTTCTCTTGTGGGCATTTAGTGCTATAAATTTCCCTCTACACACTGCTTTAAATGTGTCCCAGAGATTCTGGTATGTTGTGCCTTTGTTCTCATTGGTTTCAAAGAACATCTTTATTTCTGCCTTCATTTCCTTATGTACCCAGTAGTCACTCAGGATCAGGTTGTTCAGTTTCCATGTAGTTGAGCAGTTTTGAGTGAGTTTCTTAATCCTGAGTTCTAGTTTGATTGCACTGTGGTCTGAAAGACAGTTTGTTATAATTTCTGTTCTTTTACATTTGCTGAGGAATGTTTTACCTCCAACTATGTGGTCAATTTTGGAATAAGTGTGATGTGGTGCTGTGAAGAATGTATATTCTGTTGATTTGTGATGGAGAGTTCTGTAGATGTCTATTAGGTCCACTTGGTGCAGAGCTGAGTTCAATTCCTGGATATCTTTGTTAACTTTCTGTCTCATTGATCTGTCTAATGTTGACAGTGGGGTAATTAAAGTCTCCCATTATTATTGTGTGGGAGTCTCTCTTTGTAGGTCTCTAAGGATCTGCTTTATGAATCTTGGTGCTCCTGTATTGGGTGCATATATATTTAGGATAGTTAGTTCTTCTTGTTGAATTAATCCTTTACCATTATGTAATGGCCTTCTTTGTCTCTTTTGATCTTTGATGGTTTAAAGTCTGTTATATCAGAGACTAGGATTGCAACCCCTGCTTTTTTTTGTTTTCCATTTGCTTGGTAGATCTTCCTCCATCCCTTTATTTTGAGCCTATGTGTGTGTCTGCACATGCGATGGGTCTCCTGAATGTAGCACACTGATGGGTCTTGACTCTATCCAATTTGCCAGTCTATGTCTTTTAATTGGAGCATTTAGCCCATTTACATTTAAGGTTAATATTGTAATGTGTGAATTTGATTTTGTCATTATGATGTTAGCTGGTTATTTTGGTCATTAGTTGATGCAGTTTCTTCCTAGCATTGATGGTCTTTACAATTCGGGGTGTTTTTGCAGTGACTGGTACTAGTTGTTCCTTTCTATGTTTAGTGCTTCCTTCAGGAGCTCTTGTAAGGCAGGCCCGGTGGTGACAAAATCTCTCAGCATTTGTTTGTCTGTATAGGATTTTATTTCTGCTTCACTTATGAAGCTTAGTTTGGCTGGATATGAAATTCTGGGTTGAAAATTCTTTTCTTTAAGAATACTGAATATTGGCCCCCACTCTCTTCTGGCTTGTAGAGTTTCTGCTGAGAGATTCACTGTTAGTCTGATGTACTTCCCTTTGTGGGTAACCTAACCTTTCTCTCTGACTGCCCTTAACATTTTTTCCTTTATTTAAACTTTGGTGAATCTGACAATTATGTGTCTTGGAGTTGCTCTTCTCGAGGAGTATCTTTGTGGCATTCTCTGTATTTCCTGAATTTGAATATTTGCCTGCCTCACTAGGTTGGGTAATTTCTCCTAGATAATATCCTGAAGAGTGTTTTCCAACTTGGTTCCATTCTCCCCATCACTTTCAGGTGCACCAATCAGACTTAGATTTGGTCCTTTCACATAGTCCCGTATTTCTTGGGGGCTTTGTTCATTTGTTTTTACTCTTTTTTCTCTAAACTTCTCTTCTCACTTTATTTCATTCATTTGAACTTCAGTCACTGATACCCTTTCTTTCACTTGATCAAATTGGCTACTGAAGCTTGTGCATGTGTCACGTAGTTCTCGTGCCATAGTTTTCAGCTCCATCAGGTCATTTAAGGTTATTACACTGGTTATTCTAGTTAACCATTCATCTGATCTCTTTTCAAGGTTTTTAGCTTCTTTGCAATGGGTTTGAACATCCTCCTTTAGCTTGGAGAAATTTGTTATTACTGATCATCTGAAGCCTTCTTCTCTCAACCCGTCAAAGTCATTCTCCGTCCGGCTTTGTTCCATTGCTGGCGAGGAGCTGCGTTCCTTTGGAGGAGAAGAGTTGCTCTGATTTTTAGAATGTTGAGCTTCTCTGCCCTGGTTTTTCCCCATCTTTGTGGTTTTATCTACCTTTCTTCTTTGATGATGACGACGTACTGATGGAGTTTTGGTGTGGATGTCCTTTCTGCTTGTTAGTTTTCCTTCTAACAGTCAGGACCCTCAACTGCAGGTCTGCCAGAGGTCCACTCCAGATGCTGTTTGCCTGGATATTTCCAGCGGAAGCTGCAGAATGGCAGATGTTGCTGCCTGATCCTTCCTCTGAGAGCTTTGTCTCAGAGGGGCACTCGGCCGTATGCAGTGTCAGTCACCCCTATACTGAGGTGCCTCCCAGTTAGGTCACTCAGGGGTCAGGGACCCACTTGAGGAGGCAGTCTGTCTGTTGTCAGATCTCAAACTCCGTGCTGGGAGAACCACTACTCTCTTCAAAGCTGTCAGACAGGGACATTTTAGTCTGCAGAAGTTTCTGCTGGCTTTTGTTCAGCTATGCCCTGCCCCCAGAGGTGGAGTCTACAAAGGTAGGCAGGCCCCTTGAGCTGCAGTGGGCTCCACCCAGTTGGAGCTTCCCAGCCGCTTTGTTTACCTACTCAAGCCTCAGCAATGGCAGACACCCCTCCCCCAGCCTCACTACCACCTCACAGTTTAATCTCAGACTGCTGTGCTAGCAGTGAGCAAGGCTCCATTGGCGTAGGACCCTCCCAGCCAGGCGCCAGATATAATCTCCTAGTGTGCTGTTTGCTAAGGTCTTGGAAAAGCACCCTATTAGGGTGGGAGTGTCCCGATTTTCCAGGTACCATCTGCCATGGCTTCACTTTGCTAGGAAAGGGAATTCTCTGATCCCTTGTGCTTCTCTGGTGAGGCGATGCCCTACCCTGCTCTGTGGGCTGCACCCACTGTCTGGCAAGCCCCTGTGAGATGAACCCAGTACCTCAGTTGGAAATGCAGAGAAATCGCCCGTCTTCTGGGTTGCTCACATGGGAGCTGCAGACTGGAGCAGTTCCTATTCGGCCATCTTGAAACCTCAATTTCAGTGTATTTTTCTTTCCGGGATAGTTTTCGGTGGTACCTTCGTAGGTGACATTATCAAGAACAATAGAAGTTTTCAAATTAATGTTTAATCCCACATTCAATTTTAAAAATGTGGGGAAATAAAAAAGTATCCCCTACTAAAGGTTACATTTCCTATTCGTAATTACTTTAAAAACTTGTTTTACTGCAACATCTACATAACGTCGATTTATGGCAAATTGTTGTGACTACAAATTCAGAGATCGTCACCCTAGATTTTCATGTGTTTTACTTATTGTGTTAGGGTCTGAGTAACCCTCCTCCACTAGTAATAAAAACATTTGGGGTTGCCCTCAGGAAATAGCAATATAACGATTAGCTACCAAGCAAAATATCAGCATTCTGACAGTGAGCATGCTGAGAGCTGGCAAATAAATCCACAGTAGGAAAACAGAGCTCAGAACCATAAACCTCGAATAGTTCTGGTTTCCCATGTCATTTCATTGTGAGTTACAGTGTGACCCAAAAGGGGTGTTACAGCTCCCCATGTGTTCAGTAAAATGCATTTCAGCCCTTGAGAGATTGGCTTCCTTGCTCAGTACACTTTGAATCAATATTAAATGAGGCAGTAGGCTTCTGGAGGTTTTGAAATATAGAACTGATCTTAGAATAAAATGGTTGTTTTTGTCTGTAATCGTGGTAAATGACCAAATGTAGGAGGCCTGTAGGTTTTGAGAGACTCTTCTATCTAATTTATTATAGAAATGTTATGAGTCATCTTAAAAGGGAGGGTTAACATGTAAACAATATCCACTTTAAGTAAGAACTGATATCTTCAAAAGCGAACTAAATATAGTGTAATGAACCTAAGTTAGAAATGGTTGAAATACAATATTTTGCATGTAAGCCAATTTAGAAAACGAAGCTTTGTCTCTCCAGTGAGACTTAGTTGAGGAGGGGACGGGAGACACTTCTCTGGCATCTAGAAATGGGGTTGGGAAACAGGAGACTAGTTCACATGCTTTTCCTGACCTTCCTTTAGTTCTGCAGTTTGCTATATAAAATAAACTCAAGATCTGATATCTAAGATCAACTGGGACAAACACCTGAAAAAAAAAATCACCAAGAATTTTATCAGCAAATGCCCAAATTATAGTCTAGTAGACTCTACTTCAACTGAACTTGGTTTTTAAAAGAAATATTGGCACACATTTGTCTTTAGCTTCATATAATTATTGTAATCTTATAACATCATAATTTACTCCAGGGTTATTTTAGTGAGCACCTCTTTAGGATAAAAAGGACTATAAAAATATAAAGTAGACACCTTTTAAATAGTGGAAATATGATGAGATTTGAGAAACTGTGATTTACTTGTGTTCCTTAAATTTTTCCAAATAATATACTCCTATAAAGAGAAGGCTCCTCTACACAGACTTACCATGGGCAGGGATCACACTCATCACTTCAGGTCTTTCTTGCTGTACTTTATGAGGTCAGTACGCCTGCTTTCCTCAATTCACAGGGGAGATGCAGGCTGAGAGTAGAAGTAACCTGGGTACAGCTCCATAAGACTGTCTTCAAACCCTTCTGTTGTCAGCTGCCATTTTGCATTCGGAAAGAGGTTCCAAGATAGTTTGAAAGTAGTGAAAGACAGGGAATAAATGGACATGGGATTGGGGGAGGGGTTTGTACAATGGTACTAAGAAGCTGACTAAAAGCAGAAAGCAGTTGTGGGTTGTGGGCAGTAAGTAGGATACTGGGATAATGAAGTGGAAAGTGGGAGAGGATGAAGAGTTTGCCTTTGAAAATGTTGTCACTGGAAGGCAACTGAAGATGCTTTGAATACAGTGTTGATAAACTGTTATGGTTGGGTACTTAGTAAATTACTTTGGTAATTTACTTAAATTGTTCTTTGATATCATGTAAATATAGAAATGTTTTCATGTCAATCAAAGAAGTAACCAAACCCACTAACTCCTAAACTCTGATGCCCAAGGCTCTGCATGTTTGAGCCGAGGCTGTTTCCCCAACCTCATCTCCTTCTCCCTGTGTGCACCAGCATATTGAGCTCCACACTTGTTCATGAGCAGACTGAACTGGCATTAACCTCAGGGCCTTTGTACTTACTCTCCTTGAAATGATCTTCCCCAAAACAATACCTCCCTCTGCCATTACACCCTTCTCTAGTACCATTCCACTTTCTAATCTGCCACAAAATTTATTTTTTCTGGGTAAATCATTCCCACCTGATATTATACATTTGCTTCTTTATTTTCTTTGTCCTCTCACTGAAATTTGATCATCAAAAGAGATGGGACTTGGCTTTGTTCACTGTTGCATCTCCTACACACTGGAGTAATGGAGATTTGGGGGTCTGAAGTTAAGTAAAATAAAGTCAGAAAGAATTTAGAAAATTACAAAACAAAATAGGAATGAAAGTTAATATTCAGAATATAAGAACAAATAAATTGCTATGTATTTTTAAATTGTTGTCAAATGCAAAAAAAAAAAAAAAGAAAAGAAAACGTCTTTAAGTTTCTTTAGCATATGAACCATAAATTTGAAAGAATATGCCACAGGGTAGTTTCTGGCTGTATAGTTTCAACCCTTTTGTCCTCCAGAACATACACATTTCCCATCCTGGGGGCCTCAGGATATGGGCATGGGCGTATTACATCATGACCTCTGGTCCTGCACCTCTTTTCCAGCATTGGGTGATTGTGTACAATGGGCAGTAGGAATACTCTAGATGCCATTTCTACACAGAATACTACAATAACCCAGCCATCAATGAACATCAATGAAAGTAATTATTGTCCAATAAATAGGTCCCAGCAAATCTAGCCTGAATGCATCCCAACTCAACTTTCTTTTTTTTTTTTTTTTCTGCCGCCCAGGCTGGAGTGCAGTGGCCGGATCTCGGCTCACTGCAAGCTCCACCTCCCCAGTTTACGCCATTCTCCTGCCTCAGCCTCCCGAGTAGCTGGGACTACAGACACCCGCCACCTCGCCCGGCTAGTTTTTTTGTATTTTTTAGTAGAGACGGGGTTTCACCGGGTTAGCCAGGATGATCTCGATCTCCTGACCTCGTGATCCGCCCGTCTCGGCCTCCCAAAGTGCCCAACTCAACTTTCTTCAGCTCGGTTTCAAAAGTAACCACAGCCAATTGGACACTAGCCAACATTACAGAAGGAAGCTGGGGTGTAAAGAAGACAGCAGCTATGTCATTTGCAGTTAAAACATTTTGCTTTTGCACATTTGTAAAGGTATGTGACTATGTGAACACAGTGCTAACGCCCCTCGGAGAACCTGGAAAGGGATTCGTACAAGTAAGGGGCCTTGAAACCCAAGCTTTTGTAGCTCCACAGTAAATCCACTCCTGCCAGCAACTTATGGTATTTGTAGGTACAAAGTAGACAGTCAAAAAATGTTTGGCAAACTAATAAATGAAAGAAAGAATCATGCAATAAAATACATTTTAATACATCTTCCTTAGCATTGCTGAATCAAAGTGTCCTTCAAATTAAATGGAACCCATTAACTGTAGGTTACATTTATCATATTAAAACTGTGCTGAATAACTGAGTGGTTTGGGATCTGTTCTCAGTTCAAAATATGTCAAGGAGATTTATTAATTATAAGCACAGATATATTGACCTTTTCCTTTTACTTCCTATGGGGAAATTAAACATTTCTATGTAACTTTGCTACCCTATCAAATGTGCTTCCTCACATGTATACTCTAAGCAGAGCCATTACTTGGAATGTCTTTTTACTAAAATTATGGACAAACTGTTTTCAGTGCCTATGTTACAACTGCCTTTTTATGAAGGACAAATACTACTCTGTGGCATTTATTTCATTATTTTGCGGCTTCTAGGGAAAGAATTGTGTGAATATTTTTAAAGTGATGTTGTAGTAGAAGGAGCTGAAAAATTGAAGACCTATATTTTCCAGGTGGGGTAAAAATATAGATTCATTCAAATTTTAGTTTAATTGTAAAACAGAGTTCATGTTAGAAAGAAGATTGGGGCATCAGGTAAGAAACCCCGTATTGGGCTGGGCATGGTGGCTCACACCTGTAATTCCAGTACTTTGGGAGGCTGAAGCAGGTGAATCACTTGAGACAAGGAGTTCAAGACAAATCTGGGCAAAACAGTGAAAACTCATCTCCACAAAAAATACAAAAGTTGACTGGATGTGATGGTATATTCCTGTAGTCCCAGCTACTTGGAAGGCTGAGGAGGGAGGATCACCCGAGCCCAGGAAATTGAAACTGCAGTAAGCTGAGATGGCGCCACTGCATTCCAGCCTGGGCAACGGAGTGAGACCCTATCTCCAAAAAAAGAGAAACCTCGTATTGAATGAGGGTTCCTGGCCTTTAATATGCTCCTTTCTTTCTCTTGCTCAGGGCTAGCATATCAGTCTCTCTGGTCATTAGAAAGTGCCTATAAAATCAAATGAGCTCTTGTAAACCTGCCTCTGAGTATATATTTATGTACCACTGAAAAATGGTGTGCCACCTTCTGGACCTGGAGTCCATCAGAGAATGCCAACATTGGAATGTTTCTTGCAGATGCTGATTTTTTCCACTTGACATTCAAATTGAGACAGTTGGGAGAAGATGAAAAGCTACTGGGCAAATAATGGTATACTGACAGAAAAGTGGCGGCCTTCCTGAAAGGCTTTCTTTCGCATGCTTAGTTTAGGAAAATGGAATTCTGTGATGCTGTGAGTGGAAATACAAGGCCTTGATTGGACCCATCAACCAGGATTCAAATTACAGGCAATATTTCCCACCTTTATGTGACTGCCTCTTTTTAACACTTTTTACTTTTTTAACATTTCAAATTAATTTTGGGGCCTAATTGGAAGACACATAATGGTTAGCACGAAAAGACAAATAGAGGTGCAACCCTCTGTTTTTGAAATGCTGGGGAAAGAGAATATACATATCCATTTGAAGGTAGATTTTTCTCTTAGGTGATATGTGATTGATTGCAAGTCACACTTTGAGGTGTCCTTTCAAAGAGCATGTTCCTGGGCACATTCACTTCCTGATTGCAGTAAAATCTTTTAAAATCTCTGGCGGGTAATTTGCTGCTGTACTGCTGCTTACTACAACTTGAGGTAGGGAGAAAGAAATCAGTGTAAAAGGATTAAGAAAATGAATAATAATCGTTGACTGTCTATTAAAAACCCTTCACAGTGTGTAGGTCTTGTTTATAAGTGAGTACACGAGAAATAGAGCAAACTGTACTTTATCAGTAAAGCACAGACATATTTCAGCATGACTAGAAAAAGATAAAGATTTTTTTTCCTCCCCTTGGCTTCCTTCAGCTGGTGTAATGAGCATTATTGATTAAAATGTTAGGATCAATAAACATTTAAAATTGGAGTGGAGGAGACCTTAAGGAGGAGAAAAAGGTTACGCTCTGTTGAGTGAACTGGCAATTAAATGCTTTGTAGAAAACTAATTTTTTTTTTCTTTTGTTTTGAGACGGAGTCTCGCTCTGTCGCCCAGGCTGGAGTGCAGTGGCGCCATCTCAGCTCACTGCAAGCTCCGCCTCCCGGGTTCATGCCATTCTCCTGCCTTAGCCTCCTGAGTAGCGGGGACTACAGGCACCCGCCACCATGCCCAGCTAATTTTTTGTATTTTTAGTAGACACGGGGTTTCACCATGTTAGCCATGATGATCTCAATCTTCTGACCTCGTGATCCACCTGCCTCAGCCTTCCAAAGTGCTGTGATTACAGGCATGAGCCACTGTGCCCGGCAGAAAACTGATTTTTTAAACATGAACTATTAGTTATACTGCTTGGCCTTCATTGGCATAGACTGTTCTGCAGCTCACGTGTACATGTAAAACAATATGCATTGTTATCAGTCTCACACACTGAAAGTTTGTGAACATCATGTACAACTAGAACTTAATAATGAAACTTTAGCCCACCTGGGCATGTGTTAATAATAATAATGAATTCTCTGCAATGATAATAAGAAAGCTGCCTCTTGAGTCATTTAACAGCCAATGGAACTTACATATTTCTCCTTAGAATGCAGTTATGTGTAATCACACAGTTGCACTTTGTGAGGTTCTAATATTACAACAGTAATGTTTTAAATCCCTGTCTCCTCTTTTTCTTAATTATCAGTGTCAAAACCTACCAAATGCATTGGACTTCTGTGTTAGAGCCTCATAACCAAGAACTTCCGTGTTGCAGCCTCATAACCAATGAGTTAGATATTTCTCCCATAGAAACAATTGCACTGTAGAACTTACTTTTATTTGCAGGGAAAAATACTAGACAGATCTAGGAAAATACACAAATAAAATGACAAACTACAGGGAGGTAAATGCAAAAATAAGGAAAAGGCTAATTAAAATATGAATATGTTAAAAAAAAAACACAAGTAAAACAAAATCCATTAATACAATTTTAGAAGAAGCATCTAAAATTGACAATTTTTATGAAATGCATGCAAAAGATACTCTTAAAAGAACAATTCAGAGACCAGCACCTGAAAATGTTAACAAATAAACATAGGCTTTAAGGGGTACTGTAGAGATCAATGTGGAAGGACATAAAAGAATGCCTTAAAGAGAAGGAAAAGAACAGCTAGGCACAGTGGTTCACGCCTGTAATCCCAGCACTTTGGGAGTCCATCCTGGCCAACATGGTGAAACCCCGTATCTACCAAAAACACAAAATTAGCTGGGTGCGGTGGTGTGCACCTGTAATCCCAGCTTGTTGGGAGACTGAGGCAGGAGAATCGCTTGAACCTTGGAGGCAGAGGTTGCAGTGAGCTGAGAGTGCGCCACTGCACTCCAGCCTGGTGACAGAGCGAGACTCCGTCTCAAAAAAAAAAAAAAAAAAAGAGAGAGAGAGAGAGAAGGAAAAGAAGGAAAAGAACAAAGACTCACCAGTCACTAAAGGCTGGTTAGAACACTTCTCTCAGGGCTACTCTGGGTATCACATTTCTATATAACTAGTTACGAGTTCCTTTTGGAACTTTTACAAATGCACTTTTAGATTGGGTCCAATAAACACATTTAAGAAAATCAATTCTGACCTCAAATAGTAATTTTGCTGTTTATTCTTCTACAATATTTGTGCATAAATCACTATAAATCTATTAATTATCAATATCTATAAGTTAGTGATAAATATTCTTTAGTCATTTCTTCTAAATTACATGAAATATCATTAAAGAATAATAGTAATAAAACTTGTTCTAATTCTGGTTATTTAATTTTCTGTAGGTAAGTGCTCTTATAAACATAGTTCATCATGGGTTTGTTTTAAATTTAAATACTTAATTTCTGACCCCAGTAGCGTACCTTTATAATCTATTTTTAAACTGGTGTTCTATGTAGAAAAATCAGCGGTTCATTGTCTAGCCACTTTTATTTTGGCTGGTGCCTTCTGATTTTGCAATGAGTAATCCACATCATCTCAAAGGGTGTATCAGGAACCATGGGGTCTGACTTGCCCTTGCCTTGGCCCCCAGGTGCACCCTGAGCGTGACGCTGGAGCAAGCCATCATTTTGGCCAGAAGCCACGGACTGCCACCTCGCTACATCATGCAGGCTACAGATGTGATGCGGAAGCAGGTAGGTCTCATGGAGACTTGAGAAGAGTTGTTTTGTAGGCCCTGGACTTGAAGATTCCTTTGTTCATTTATCAGGGGTCTGACAGGTGCCTGGATGTGATGTACAGTTTACTAGGCTCAGAGGTAACTCATGAATGAGAAATGCTCCCAGGGAGAAGATGCCGCAGGCACCAGTCTGAGGTTCTGCAAGAATCTTAGAGAACTCTGGAAAAAGGGATGTCTATGCAGTAATCTGCAGGCAGAAAGGGACGTGACTAAGTGGAATAAAGTAGCAGTGAATTTGGCGTTTATGTAAGGAACAAGTAAAAGGACATATGGCATTTTTTGGCAATTGTTAGTGGTAAAGCTTGAGGTGGAGAGGGACAGGGGCAAGGAAGAAGAGGAAAGAATTGAGGGTCCTGCTGGCTCCTGGTGACTGCCAAGGAACTTTCATGCCATACTCAGCGTGTACATTAATCCAAGGATAAAGCACTTACCTCGAATTTTCCTTTAGGGGATAAATAGCAGTCTTTGGACTGTCTTCGGGTCATTGGAGTACTTACAGGAGAGAATATACTCTCTTATAAATAGAATGAACTTTATTCTATACAGTAGCCCAATAGTATTCTAAGTGTGGTGGTTTAGCTTTTAACTCTTAAAGTTATTTTTAAAAATGCACTAAGCTCCAATTTACTAATTATGAAAATGTGCTTAATGTAGCAGAAAAGATACTTAACCTACAGAAAGACAAATCAAAAGACACAAATTTTATATGTTATTCTACCACATTTTCTTTGAGCAACCACAAGAAATTGATTTAACAAATTTCTCCACTTGCTGACTTGGTTTGAGTTGCCCAGTGACAGTGAGTGATTTAGTTTTTAAGATATGCTTTGTAATTATGACTACTTTGTTAATTGGAAGCTTAGTGTCTAACTCTCAGGCAGACATATAAATCCCTCTGGGCTTGCTCCCAAGACTATATTGCAGAATGCCAACAAAGCCCATGAAAAAATCAACTGAAGAGGCCAACATCAAGCTGGTGTCTTCAATGCAGAGATCAGGCACAGGGAGAACATATACGTTGGTACTTCTGCTTAGGGCTCAGGAGCTGACGATTGAAAACCAAGATCTTAGAAGGTCCAAGAGAGAT
Source organism: Chlorocebus sabaeus (assembly GCF_047675955.1). NCBI lineage: Eukaryota > Metazoa > Chordata > Mammalia > Primates > Cercopithecidae > Chlorocebus > Chlorocebus sabaeus. Next base: position 72,403,405 of record NC_132911.1, read on the forward strand.
TTGTTAAGTAAAGGTTAGAACCAAGAAGCACGTGACGTACTGTGGGCCAGCTGGAAAGGGTAAACACAGATGTGATTTGCCAGAAGGTTTAGAAAAGGCTTTTTGGATATATATACAAATTATGTTTCAAAAAGTAGATCCAGGTAAACTTATGATTATTCATACCACAGTTGAGATTTAAGTTGCTAAGAAATACAGAAAGAAATTAATCACCTTTCTGTTTGATCATGTTGCTTATTAGAGTAGGTTTGTGGGAAGACTTGGGAAGGGCCATCTCAAAATTATAGCTTGTGACAAGCAAAAGAAACTGGAATTTACTTTCTTTTAGAATATTCCACTAAGGAGGTAGTTATGAGTTGGTGACATATCCATTTCTACCTTATAGATTTGAATAGTCATAATCATATCGAATACTTTCACTTTTTAAAACTAAAAATGGAAATAGAGAAAATAGAGATAAAGTAATATTGATATTATGTAGGCCCCAATGACTCACTTAACTGGTGTAAAGCTCTTTAAAATGCAATGTAAATTATATTTATATAGTATTATTATATTGTTGTAGGTAAGTATAGTATAATTTTAAAAGTCATGGGATTCCTTATAAAATTCCTGTTGATATATAAACCTCACTATTTTGTCAGTATATATCACTTGTTCTTCCCCTGAATTTTTTTAAAAACTGAATACATTTGGAGTAGGTAGCTTTCTTCCATTGTTATTTGTTCCTCTGCCCCAAGTTGTGACATCCCAATGGCTATGAGAGGCAAAGAAATAAGGTTTAACTTCTTTGTGAAAGATCATAGAGCCTGGGACCCTCTTTTAAGGAAACTGGGCAGACTGGTGACCCCAGAGATTTCTTCAAAAGTCCTCCTGTCGCCGATTCTCCTTCCAGTGTTCAGCAGTAGCAGACAGTGAGATTTGTGGCTGAGGTCCAATCCACAAGCCAACTCTTACCTACTTATGATTTGAGCAGTTAGAATACAAGTCTGAATGAAAGGTCCAGCTTGGATTTTCTCTCCTTTTTACCTTTCAACTTCAGGGACAGTTACTTAGCCATTTAGACTCAGCTGCTTAGAGACCAAGTGGTTAGATACTTGTCATTTCAGTATATATTGAAGTATTTGCATTATTGCATTATCAAATTTGTATTATGATATGTTAAAGAATAATATTTAGTATCTATTACAGTTTTACAATATATAAATGAATAATATAATGAAAAAACTAAGATTTTTTAGTTTTTTTGAGAATAAGAAGCTTTTTGGCATGATTTATTGTTCTTATTTACAATCTCAGTATTGTTTTCCTCTACAGATTTTGGGTATATACTTTTCATAGAGTTGTTATTTTAACTCACTGCATGAGTTTGAAGAAAAGATAAAAGACAGAAGAGAAGGGTACTATGTCTTTCACGTTGTTTTACTAATGATTATAACAACCTTAGGCATCACTTTATGTAACTAGCTGATTTGATTAATAAAAGGCTTGCAGTAGAAACTGTCATTTACATTATAAATTTAAATTTTTCTATGCCATAAATTATATATTTCTAGTGCTCTTTGATGGCAGCCTAGAACAAATGTCTTTTTTTTTTTTTTTTTTGAGACAGAGTCTTGCTCTATCGCCCAGGCTGGAGTGCAGTGGCCGGATCTCAGCTCACTGCAAGCTCCGCCTCGTGGGTTCACGCCATTCTCCTGCCTCAGCCTCCTGAGTAGCTGGGACTACAGGCGTCCGCCACCTCGCCTGGCTAGCTTTTTGTATTTTTTAGTAGAGACAGGGTTTCACCGTGTTTGCCAGGATGGTCTCGATCTCCTGACCTCATGATCCGCCCATCTCGGCCTCCCAAAGTGCTGGGATTGCAGGCATGAGCCACCGCGCCCGGGCACAAATGTCTTCTTAACCTTTTTAATAAAAACTGGGATTTCAAAGTATCCTGACCCCTTACCTTCAGTATCAAAGCATCACACTGGGCACTAAGAACAAAGACATGAAGTCGATGTGGTCCTTGCCTAATCTCACGGTGGACACATGCATAGGAAAATCACCATGTCACGGGCACAGGCAAGCAAGTCTCTGTAGGGTAACTAACCTCAGCATATCAAGACTCAGAACAGGAAGCAAATGAGTAGACTGAGCTCCTCCCTGGCTGGGATAAATCTTACTCATTTTTATATCACAGTTTCCCAAAATAGTACCTAGTACAAAGTAAATGCCAAAAGATGTTTGTTCAATGATTTCATTCTAACTAGGATAGCTGGAGAAGGGCTTCATGCAGAAGATGAATTTATGATAGGGACTAAGAGCACAGAGTAAGTTTTTGTTTTGTTTTAGATTTAAGGGGTACATGTGCAGGTTTGTTACATGGTTACGTTGCATAATGCTGGGATTTGGACTTCTATTGAACCCATCACCCCAACAGTAAACATTATACCCAATAGGTAATTTTTTAATCCTGTCCCCCTTCCTTCCTCTCCCCATTTGGAGTCCACAGTGTCTGTCGTTTCCATCTTTACGTCTATGTATACTCATTGTATCGTCCCCACTTAAAAGAGAGAACATGCAGTATTTGATTTTCTATTTAAGTGTTAATCCACTTAGGATAATGGCCTCCAGCTGCATTCAGCCTGCTACAAATAACATGATTTTATGCTTTTCATGGCATATAGTATTCCATGGTGTATATGTACCACGTTTTTTATCCAACCCACTGTTGATGGGCACTTAGGTTGGTTCCATGACTTTGCTATTGTGAATAAAAGAGAACAGACTCGTGAGCCAAGCAGCACAATTTGAATTCCAACTCCAGTGTTGACTGTCTGGGTGATTCAGGGGAATATTCTTAGCCTCTTTGGTACTTAGTTTCATCAGTATTAAAACAAGGATAATAATAGTACTTGTTTCATAGTGTTGTTGTGAGGATTAAATAAGTAAATATACTTAATGCACTTAAAACAGTGCCTGATATGGTGAGTGACCAATCAGTTATTAACTAAGATGATATTTGATTTGGAACTTGGGAGATAAATATGATGCAGACAGCACAGGAAGGGGGCAGGAAGAGTGTTTAAGTAGAGGGAGCAATATAAGCCAGAGTGTAAAAACACAAGTAGCTGGAATGTTGAGTTTATGAACAATATAGATGAATTTAAAGTGAAATGTGCCAACTGATGTCTTCACCATGACAAGCATCAGTTTTATTTGAAACCTTTTAAGAAAGCAAACATTTTTCTTAATGGAAATACTATAAGGCTATAGATAAAAAGGATTGTACACAGATACTGCACACTAGTTAGTAAATCTGTTTTTCACAGGGTATGATTTAGGAATTCTAAAACTAATTTATGTGTTACTAAGAATGAACAAATAAATTATTGTAAATAATGAGAAGCTGATTTCTCACTGTCTGAGAAAAAAGTTACAAATAAGGAAAGGAAGAAGACTGGAATCTGGAATGAACCCTATGCTATTGGATTGAAATCACATGTATCAGTATGAACTGATAAATACACACACAGACACATACAAATATGGATAGATGTAGAAATGAATATAGATGTATGAGTATGTTTGTATATGTAAATTAGCCCTGCCTGCTGGAAAGGCCTAGTTGCAATTATCCTCCCAGTAGTAAAGAGCTCACTCAGTGTCCAAATCTTGGCTTCTAAATACCATTCCCCAATAAAAATAGCCAGGGCCCCTCGGAGAAATGGTAAATTACCAGATGAGACAAGACAGACAAGTCTGGAACATCTTGAGGTGCCAGAAAATAAAGGAGTACTAAACAATGATGGCAGCATATTAAAAAGGCACAAGAAACAACCAGAAAGAGCTCCCAGTGGCCAAAACTGAAACAATTTTAGCAAAAAAATAACAATAATAAGTATTGGATTATATCTCATGGAATAAAATAATTATGAGTCCACACTGATTTAAATACATACTTGAATAAATAAATAATTTAGAGAGAAAAGATTACTCTTTGTAACAGAATTCCAGTCCATAACAAAACAATATTATTGTTATAGACAAGATACAGCAACGGAGGCTAAAATCAGTGAGTGAAAGTTTGAAGAGAAACAGGATATTGCATAGTCTCATAGTATATCCCCAAACACATTTATTAACTACAGAAAAAAAAAGCAATGAGTAACTTTACAGTGGCAAAATCTGGCAGACGCCAAAGTGATCAAAGTTAATGTTAGCAGTGATAAGATATGACAACATCCTGTATCCCTTGATAGGATGCACTGAGAAGGGCATGACATCACTTCTGTGATTTTGTTGCCCCAAGTGCATTTCCTGTTTCTAATCGTGAGCAAATATCAGACACACCCAAACTGAGACATTTTGCAAAGTAATGACCAATACTTATCAAGAGTGTTAAGGTCATGAAAGGCAGGAAGAACCTAAGGAACTGGCAGAGATTGGAGGGGAATAAGGAGACATGTAAGCAAAAAGCAATGTGGGATCCTAGGTTGGATCTTAGAACAGAAAAGATACCTTAGTGGGAGAAAATGAAGAAATTTGAATAAGATGTGCAGTTTAGTAAGATTGTACCAATGTTAATTCTTGGTTTTAATAATCATACTGTGGCTAAGTGAAGAGTTAACATTAGGGGAAGCCACATGGAGTATGTAAAGTCTCAGTTCTGTCTGTATTTTTCTCTAAGTGTAAAATTACTCAAAATAAACAGTTTTCTTTGTTTGTTTCTTTGTTTTTGTTTTTAAAGACCGCTCAAGTGCAATGGTGAAAAGTGGGGAAAGAGCAGAACAATGAGTTCAATTGATCTGCAACTGTCTGTGAACAGTCAGTTGAGATAACTGCTTTTGGATTAGCCAAAATAGTTTTTCTTAAGTCCATAATTGCAATTCCTAAATTTCTTCCCACCTTCCTTTTGATGCCACACTCCCTTCCCTATTTGTTTTCCTATTTTACGTCCTTTTTGAGAGAATATGTTATTTTTTTCCTTCTTTTTATCTTGTTTCTTTCCTTAGTTCAGAATGTAGTAGCTGGAGAGAGAGTTTCAGAGTTTTTGGACAACTCTCCTTAACCTGTTCCAAACCCCAAACTCTGGTATTTGGTCCTATGTAGTAATTAATTTTCATGAGGAACTAAAGTGATTATAACTTCATTCTTGAACTTGGCAGACTGTGAAGACTTTTTCATTGCCAAAGTAGATTGTATTATAAACTCTGAGGCAGAATTACTAGATTTCATAGATCTGCATGGACATGGCTTGTCCAGGAATTGCTTCAGAAGTAGTTAAGAAAATATTTTTTTGCTATGTACTAGTAAACTTAAAATAGTTAATGATTCAGGTAAGAAAAAAAACAGGTGTGATAAAACTGTGATTTCTGTTCCAGAAAAGTGGTAACACAGAGCAGGTATTTATAGTCTGCTCATTTACTATTTTCAACATCTTTTTAAAATTTTTATTTATTTTCTTTTTCTTTTTTTTCTTTTTTTTTTTTTTTTTTTTTGAGACAGGGTCTCTCACTCTGTCTCGCAGGCTGGAGTACAGTGGCACAAATATAGCTCACTGTAGCCTCAACCTCCTAGGCTCAAGCAATCCTCCCACTTTAGCCTTTCAAGTAGCTGGGACCACAATCGAGTAGCCATGCCTGGCTAATTTTTGTATTTTTTTAGAGACAGTCTCACTGTGTTTCCCAGGATGGTCTTGAATTCCCAGGCTTTAGTAATCCTTCCACCTTGGCCCCTCAAAGTGCTGGAATTACAGGCATGAGCCACTGTGCCTGGCCTGTTTTCAACATCTGAAGTATTGATTGCTTCTAGGAATAAAGACAAAGCAACATAACAGCACATTTTTATTAAAAGCATTAATGTTGAAAATACTCTGACGGCGATATCTGTCTTTCTCTTGGCTAATCTCCCTTGAAGTTAAAGACATTGTTGGAATAAGTATCCTACACATAGATGTTAATGGTGTGTTAAATGATTACTAACACATTGTAGGGATAAAAATGATTTTCCTGACTTTCAGGGAGCAAGAGTTCAGAACACAGCGAAGAATTTGGGAGTCAGAGACCGGACCCCACAGTCTGCACCAAGGTAAGTGCCTCCCCTGCTGTGCCCTTGCCCGACAGATTTGCCAGCATTTTCCCGGCAACGTCCCTCTGCTAATGCAACTGATCTGGGATATGCCCCGTGTCGTACTGATTGTAATTACGGAGATTGCCCTTGAAACACCCAATGGCTAAGTGTGATTACACATAAATGCTCTCAGAAATAAATGGATATTATTCTATTTTGCAAGTACTATCATGAATTCAAAAAGAAAAGCTCACACAGGCACTGCTAAAATTTGAAATCCAGGCGTGCCAAACAACCGAGATGACATTTTCATTTATACTTCTGTGACTGTACATGCCGTTCCTTCTAGCATGATTGCCTTTCCTATATGTGTTTGTATGGAAAACTCCTATTTCACTGCAAAACCTAGCTTAGATGTCATTTCCCCTTGGAGTCTTGCTTGAGTTTCCTTCCTCTCTGTACTCCCTTAGCATCTTTCATATTGACCTATGATAAAATTTATCATATTTTGTTGCAATATATTGTCACATGTTCCTTTGCCCAACCTGAATGTGAGTTTTCTGGAGGTAGAGAATTTTTTTTTTGGATTTTATTTATTACTTATCATAGTAAACATCAAATATCTGAACAGATTTCAAGAATGTCTGAATGAAGAAATGAATAAATGAGATTTTTGTTTGTTATCTCAAATATTTACAGTTCACACAGCATAATAAGAAAGGACTCCCATTGACTTTAAAATAAATGAACATAAATAATAGTCATCAGGGAAATGCTCTGGTTTTGATTTCCCTGGTGATGAGAGTAGGCAACCATCCGTCTTGAAGTGGGGAAAAGCTAAATAATTTCTTTTACATTTGATTGCTTTTATACATTTGTATTTTAACAAAAAATAGGCTCTTCCAAACGCTGCCACAGACAAAACACTATTTCTCTTTACAGAGCAGTTACCAGAGTGGGAATGATGGCTGCAGCATTTATGAAGTAATATTTCATTCTGAAAAACCATGTGGGTAGTGAAAGGGCTTTCAAAGGGAAAACATATTTTCCCCCTGAAAATGGATGGAGCACTCCTGTTCTAATTGCATTTATTTTTAGTGCTGACTCCTAACTCTATTTCATCCTCAAGTTTTGTTAATGTTGCCTTTCACAGTTGATTAGGTTAGAATCTAAGGCTTTCTATTGCTAAAGGATTATTTTTACATACCCATTCTCCATCCAGCACCTTGGGAGGCATGGTACGTTTGGATAATAGACCCAGTGAAGTGTTAAAATTCCAATAAGAAAACAAGATCATGGCTCAGCAAGGTGTTCTTAGCTAGACCTATAAACACTAATAAACCGTGAGGTGAGGATCAGACTTCAGCACCCTGATCAATAAACCAATATGCAGGCTGAACGCAAGAAAAGAAACCATATTGGGTTATGTTGAAAATGCTTGAAACGAAACTCATTAAAATGAGCCAGCCATAAAGTTGACATTGTCTACAAGGGAGTAATAGGCCTGAGAGAGAAAGCAAGAGTAATTTTTAAAATTTATTTTATTTATTCTTTCATTCATTCTGCAAATATTTATTGAGGACCTCAGAAATGCAAAGCACTCTGCTATGCCCCAGGGAGAGTATAAACCTGAATTAGAAGTAGCCCTGGCCCTCACAGAGTTTTCAGTTAAAAAGACGAAGCGAAGAAGGCATGATTACAAGGAAAGGTAGAAAGCAGGAATCACCCTGTGGAGGGTGCAGAGAGAATGCCAAGGAGCACAGAGGGGCTGGGATCGCTCCCAACTGAGAACCTGGACTCCAGCCCCAAAGACAGTGAGTTGAAGAACACATTTGGCAATCACAGTGAGGCCATCCATGGGCAAAGCTGGGATAATGTTTCTGGAAACATCTTAATGGAGCTGAAGTTTGCTATCTCTGTCTGAGATACTATTTGATTCAAATCCTCAACCCATCCCTATCAGAGTTTTTCTGTCACCAACCACTTGACTTTTAAAAACATTTACTCAGAGCACATATATTGAATTTCTGCTATGTGTCTTTAGGTGCCAGGCCCCTTGCTAAGAGCTAGAGGACAAAAGACATAGTGTCCTCCACCAGTTGTTGAAGTGCAGTAGAGCAACAATGGAATAGAATGAAAATAGTACACAGTGTGTGATGGAAATAGGCACAGATTGTCATGAGAACACAGAGAAGGGACATAATGCAGCCTAACGACAGAGAGAAGAGGTCACAGAATACTCCTGGGCCTGTCAGCATTGTAATGCATGTCCCATACTGGGGATGCAATAGTACCAAGGACCACAGAAGACATGATGTTCTGAGAACTACGCCTAGACCTCAATGACTGGTGGTTGAATGTGATTCAAGTATAATGTGAAGTGAGGCTGGAGATGTAGGCCAGGGCCAGATCAGAAGAGACTTTTAGGAGTTCAGAAGAGTTTTGATTTTTACCCTGAAGACAACAGGGAGGCTTGCATAAGCAATCTTCCTATCTGGAAGATTTGAATTTTAGAATTTATCTCTGGCAACATCAGGAGGGCCCATCTGAGGACAGCTAAGACTGAAACAGGAGCTTAAAAAAAGATTATGGAGTATTGAAGCCAAGATGAGAGGATGGATTAGAGAGATATTTAGAAGACAGAATCAATAGTCTTTGGACACTAATTGGATAAAGGAGTTTAGGGAAAAGGAAGATTCTAGGATGACCACCAAATCTTTGGCTTATACAATGAGGTGCTCGTGGTTCTTTCCCCTGAGACAGTGGGCACTGAGGGGAAGCACACACACAGGGAGGAGATGGGGAGCTCAGCTTGGTAGTACTGAGATTGAACATCAGTCGTCATCCCTGGAGAGGACATTGTGGACGGTGGAATATACTGGTCGAAAGCCAAGGAGAAAAGAATAGGTGGCGCTATAGTCCTATGAGTCTTCGATATTTAGGAGGTAGGTGAAGACTCAGAAATCAATTTCGTTACGACGATGAATGGTTAAGAGAGATGAGAGAAGGTCAGGACACCCTCAGGGGATGTCAGCACTGAAGAGAAAGCAGAGGAAGCAGGGCTACAGAATCCAAAGTGAGCCATGGACTGGAGATGGTTGTTCTGGAATTCAGAAAGGAGCAATCAGCCATAGTCACACTGCTGAGAGAGTGAATATAATAATTTAGGAAATCAGAAAGCTAGAAAGCAGAGTATCAGAGTTTAATAATTCTGAGGTAGGTAAAGCCTGCTCTGGGGAGGGATGTTTCTTGGACACCCTTGGCTCCAATGCATTTTATATCCTCCCCTTTAGCAACCTGTGTCTAAAAGATGTGTCCAGAACTGCTTTTGGCATTGGAGTATTAAGATGGATGAGAAACACTTCATGCACTCAAAGAGCTTACAGCCTAGTAGAATACAAAGACAAAATAAATTTAGAGAATCAAGTGAATGGGTATTGTGATAGGATAGAATGGGTATGTGAGGAGGGAGTACAAAGGACCTTCCCCTCCCAGCTTCATACGTTGACTCTTCAGGGCAATAAGCTTCTATTCCTCAAGAACCAAATATTACATTCCAGATGTCGTACTGCACATCCAGCACACTGGCTTTGTCCTCTGCTATGTCACAAAATCTGGAACTCTTGTGCTATGAAAACCTGATTTTCTTTACTTGTTTAATCAGGAGGGGGCATTCTATAGTGGTTAAAAGTGAAAAAAATGGGCCAAGCATGGTGGTTCCTATGTGTAGTCCCTGCACTTTGGGAGGCTGAGGTGAGAGAATTGCTTGGGACTGGGAGTTCAAGACCAGCCTGGACAACAAAGCAAGACCCTGTCTTTACATAAAATAAAAAATAAAAAATGGCAGGGCGCGGTGGCTCATGCCTGCAATCCCAGCACTTTGGGAGGCCGAGGCAGGCGGATCATGAAGTCAGGAGATCAAGACCATCCTGGCTAACATGGTGAAACCCCATCTCTACTAAAAATATTAAAAAATTAGCCGGGCATGGTGGTAGGCACTGTAGTCCCAGCTACTTGGGAGGCTAATAGAATCTCCTGAACCCAGAAGGCAGAAGGCAGAGGTTGCAGTGAGCCAAGATTGCGCCACTGCACTCCAGCCTGGGCAACAGAGCGAGACTCTGTCTCAAAATAAATAAATAAATAGCTGGGCATGGTGCTGTCTGCCTGTGGTCCAACCTACTCAGGAGACTGAGATAGAAAGATAGCTTGAGCCTTGGAGGTTGAGGCTGCAGTGAGCTATGGTCGCACCAGTGCACTCCAGCCTGGGAGACAGAGTGAGACCTTGTCTCTTAAAAAAAAAGAAAAGAAATAAATAAAAAGAAAGAAAAAATAAAAAATAAATGGCTATGTGACCTTATTTAGTCGGGATATTTTTTTTCCTCTCTGAGACTCACTTTTCTCATTTGTGAGATGGGGAGAATTGCCTTGGGACAGAGTATGATTGATGCTTTAACCTTGAAAGAGGCATTTACTTTGTGGTCTCCTTTCACATAGCTTTTATTTTTGCTATGTAGAAACGTGAAAAGCACCATCTATAGCATGAAGTTGGAAAGTTCTGCTCTTGGCAGATTTGCATTTGGGCAGGAAATTTGGGCTACCTGAGCTCAAACAAGAATAGAAGAAGGAAGGCCAAAAACAAACCGTTTTCATGCAGGGCCACTGATGTGCATAGGTGGAATGAGAATACAAAAGGGCCCCAAATGATGGGCAGACCAAGGCCTCACACTACCCAACAATTTATCTGCCAAAAAATAAATGTTTCAGTGCAGGATGAAAGTCCAACTCTTACCTATTACATTTCACTTAGAAACTTCATCTGCCTGTTCTAAATTCCCAGAGCTCTGCAATTTCCATTACAAATGTGTCTGAACTCAAATAACCCTGAGTCACTTCCAAGAAGCCTCACAGAAGCTGAATCTGCCCAGTTCCACAATACCCAGAGCTATTATTTCATTAGATGATCACAGGGAGTAGCCTTTTCTTCAATTTGCAAGGCAGACATTTCAAAGACTCGTCTACCCAGTGCTATTAGTTACATTACGTGGAAACGTGCTGAGCAAGGTAATGGAATGTGATGGCTCAGCCCAGATCTCATGGGGCAGGACTTTCGCCACCCATCTTCCCATTCCTGTCCTACGTGACTAAGCCCACTGTGCCTTTTCAATCATTAGGTAGCACTGTTAGGGAAATAAGAGGAAGGAAATTAAGAAGAAAAAGAACCTTCTTATTTCATTATCCCAAACCTGGGAATGCAATTTGAAGTAACACCATATTCTTCGGCTGCAAAAGAAACTTTGAAGTACATCGGGTCAATTTAATGTATTCTTTTCTCTGGGAAGGATGAAATAAGCTTTTTCTGATATGAGGTGTCTTTATTTCAGTATTTGCCTCTTGCATGGAGATAACATATAGACCATAAACCACCTTCCAGACTTAATACATTTTGCAAACCTCCAAAGTCAATAGCTTCTTCTACATGTTCTCATACTAGGAAAGCTCATTTTGTTAACCAGGAGTTATAACTCAGTATTAAATCTTGCTGATTCTTCTCCTTTGATCTATAATTAGCATGGGATTAAATGTCAAAGGGAGAGGAAATTTATAATTTGCTAAATTGGTCAACAATTCATTGAAGCTGTTTTCAATTTAGTCGGTAAAAGGGATTGAATCACCTCAGGTAGTCCTGGGTTTGGAGTGCTGTTATGAAAAGATGCCAAGTGGAAATCTGCACCTTATATTTTGACATCATTAGTCCAAGCTCTGCAGTGGGACCAGTGTGACCATGGGTGCTGTTTAGAGAACAGGCCTAGTCCAATCCAGCATTTTAGTTCAGCCAATCAATCTCTCAGGATATGCTGTAAGTAATGCGCATGGCCTTGAGATCACTAGGGCTATCAGGCAGCTATTATGTTCCCTTTTACTTTGGTTCTGCTGTTATCATTTAAACACTGAACGCGGAGCCCCAGAACTTGTGTGACCCTAGTTAAATCCCCTGAGTTTTCCTTGCATGCTGCGTAGTCTTGAACAACTAGACCCGGGCTGCAATGGGAAGCATTTCCAGGCATCTCCATGGTTTACGTGGATTCCTTGACCCACTTGGAGAGCCCATAGTCAGGTGAGTGGGCCCTGGGCAGAGCTGGGCAATTTGTCCTTAGGAAACTCTAGTCAATTGTGCCTTTGAGATTTAGGTCTCAGGAATCTTGCCATATCAGCCTATCCACAGCCAACTGCCTGCACTCTGGGGATACTACAAAATGAAGCACATTTCTAAAACAAGTCAGAAAATCAGTAGACCCCTATGAGATAGGTGCTATCTTGCTAGAAGAAAATCATGATAGACATGATGGTAATTTTCATAATAATATCATTTCCTGGAATCCAGAGAGCAGGTTTTACCACGAGTGTGGTGAACAGCCTGGGTGGTTGGCATTGGAGAAAAAGGAGCAGGTTTAAAACCTTCAGCATTGCTTCATCCACAGCCATGAAGATGTGCAAAGGGGCCCTGGTGTTTTCTAAACCATAGAATCTAATTTTTGGAGTTTGCTAATTCATATGTTTTTTTTAGTGAAATAGACAATCTGATCATGACTCATGAAACAAGAAATTATCATCAACATGTTTGTTCTACCAATAAAGACACCTCAGGTAATGGTAATACACTAAGTCACTGTCAAACTTTTCCATGCCTTTTCTAGGCTGTACAAGCTATGTGAGCCGCCTCCCCCAGCTGGAGAAGAATGAAAAGAATTCCCAAGAAACCAGGCAGGCAGAAGCTCCTGAATGCTGGACTAGACAAACTACATGCTGGCTAAACATTCTCCACTGAAGATAAATCAATGCTCCTTTTTTTTTTTTTTTTTCTGTAAATCTTTCTCCCCATTACAAACAAGTAGTGTTCAGTTTATACTTGGATATTTATGCTGGAAATGGAAAGAAGTTCAATCAGACAGTTCAGCATCACAAACTGATGTCTCTATATATTGACATTAAGTATTCCCTTTTAGAGTAAAATCCATCCCTGGAACATAAAGAAAAAAAAATTAGAGATTTAAAAATTAACCACCATGCCTCCTCTCCCATTCATTAAAATTGTGTTATTATGTTTGTTTTCATCTTTTCCAAGTGGACACATGTAATAATGGAGAGTTCCTCTTGAAGAAGGCTATTATTGAAGAAACCTGGTGACATTTTGCAAATCATGAAAAATGTTAAGGACAATATGGACTGTGTGGTATAGATTTTCTGTCCCCCATTTGCAAGAGAGAAAGTCATTAATGTGTAAAAGGTGTGAAAAGCATGCTTTACTCTTTCTCCTCAGGGCTTATTTCTTATTAGAGGAGAAGAGAGCTGACTAAGGCCTCCAGCAAGACTCACTTTCTTCTAGCTGCCTTTGGGCATCCTTTTCTCTTGTGGACAGCTCTAGCAAATCAGTGCTATTTTTGGTGTCTGCAACTGGCATGGCTTCCTTGGGCCACGAATACTGGGTGCTGTGCCATAATGGCCCTGGGGATCAGAGAAGTGCAGGGAGGGGAACGAGGATGAAGAAGGGGACAGTAAGCCTATTTTAAAACTAAACCTTTAACTTAGATACCTGAAACTCTTAATTTTATGAAGGCTCTCATATGAGAGGTCAGACTCTTCAAAGAATACAACTCATGAGACTTTTTCTGACAAGGTATATGTATAAGATATGAAAATAAGGCTTTATTTGTACTTGTAAAGGACCGTTAGGGAGCTTGATAATTTGTGGACGCACAAGGTGTATTCTATCCTCATTCTAAAGTGTATGTAATGTTTATCATTTCCACATTGATGCAACAACATTGTTTTTAGCATAGTAAATACAGTAATATTTATTTTAAATCCATAATTTTCAAACAAAACACTCATGATTGTGGTAATTATATGGGCTTACGCTAATTTAGTATGTGAAATGCTTTTCACATCTAAAGTATGTGCAAACCATTATTAACTTTTTTTTTATTTTTTGAAGCTGAGTCTCAATCTGTTACCCAGACTGGAGTGCAGTGGTGCGATCTTGGCTCACTGCAACCTCCGCCCCCCAGATTCAAGCCATTCTCCTGCCTCAGCCTCCCAAGAGCTGGGACTACAGGCATGCACCACCATGCTCGGCTAATTTTTGTATTTTTAGTAGAGATGGGTTTTCACCGTGTTGGCCAGGCTGATCTTGAACGCCTGACGTCAAGTGGTCCGCCTGCCTCAGCCTCCCAAAGTGCTAGGATTACAGACATGAGCCACAGCTTCCGGCCTGTTATTAAATTTTAATTTATGAAATTTGATCATGGTTTTCAAACCATTATTAAAAACCTTTATCGTTAGCCATTATGTATTGAATAACAAAAATACCATGTTACATGTGTAGGCAATATGTGTATACTACTAGGTGAGGTAATAATAATTGTTATTTGGCACAGAAGCTCTTGAGACTTTTGTGAAAAGTCCAGATATAATGAAAAACAAGGAACCTAGCATCAGAGTTTTCAAGAAAAAGTTGAATATTTTGAATTTAATAAAGATATCTTTACATAAATAACTTTCAAGGATTTAACATTCGTAGGGCTAATGAGTGAACACAGCTGATTAGCTAGCAAGTCCTTTCATATTGTCGTGACTGTTTTCTCATCAGCATCCTGGAAGCAGTAATCCTCATTAGAGGCATGAAAGGGTCATTAAAATGATTTCAGCTGTACTTTGCCGTATTTCATGGGGCAAATTCTCAGCTATTATGGTATTTATAAGCTAACATATTTTATATTTTTAAGGATCTACTTTCTTCATAATAGAATGTGCTTCATATTATTTTTAGGGTTAAACATAAGCATATTGTCTATCATGCTCAGTACTTACTAAATGCTCAAAAATTAGTAATGATTTATATTAACATTAGTCACTATAACTTCTACTGATAATAAAAATTGTAGCTAACACTTATTAAGGGATTACTACATACCCAGTAATAGCTCCAATTGCTTTGCCTGTATTCTGTTGTTATTGTTTCACTTAATCCTCATAATAATGATGTGACATGGTACTCTTTTGATCACACCCATTTTTAGAGTTGAGGAACCAAAGCAAAGAATAGCCCAATGACTTGCACAAAGTCACATGATTGACAACGGATAGAACCAAAATTTCAACCCAGGAAGTCTGCCTTCTTAATGCATTATGCTGCTTTTCCTTATCAATATAAGAACTATTGTAATATTACAATGATTTATAAGTAGATTTGGAGTTATGTGGCATGTGTTGTCATTAAATTATACATCTTGTATTAAAAAACAGTGAATGGAAACATGTAAAATGCTTTAATTATATGAAAATTATAGGATTTCCTGGACATTTTACAACTCTGGATGGACATTTTACAACTCTGGATGCACATTTTGAGGTAACTCAACACTGTTGCAATCTGAAAACCATTTTGTATCATATTCCTCCTCATCAAAAATAACAGTTTTAGATAGTATATCACATAATACTTTATTATAATTCCAACACAGTGGTAACAGTAAAAAAAAAAAACCTAATGGATGAATGAAGAATGACAATTTTTTCAATGCCATATGTATCTCCATGTGACATTGGGTATGAAGAAGCCTTGAGGTTTTAGGATGTGTTTACCTTAATGCTACATGCTCCTCTGTAACCAGTGCACCTTGAAATACTGCTAAAACCTGCTAACTTCTTCCAAGTTCTGAGCATGGACAACCCCCATCCCCCCAACCTAAAAGGGAAGGTCATGCATAGAAATTTTGGATCTTAACTTAGGGCCTGCCTGACTCAAAAATAATTGTGAACTAAAAATTCTTAGTCAATACATCTTAAGCATTCTATTATCGCCTATAATTTTTTCTAATATTAATTCTAAATATTACAAAAGTTAATGTGATATTAAAGTATGAAAAATTTGAGAAGATTAGAATTTTACATGTATTTCCATTCCTATTTAAAGAGAGAAAAGGGGCAGAGAATTTCTGTGCTAGTTTTACTTATATTGGATATATAATATTGAATTTATAGTATAAGCTTTATTTTATCAATTCACAAATCTGAAGTCTCATACTGTTTTCTATCTCTTTAAAACACATTCTTCTGGTGGCTTGGATTCACTGTGCATTCATTGGCCACCCTTTTTGCAGCAAATTTTAAATCAAATTAAAATTAGGTAAACTTTCTATGATACTATAACATATATGACATTGAAATGACATTGGTTCTGAATCTATTAATTTAAATTTTGGGATCATTATATTCAGAATGAAATGAAATTGACCTTGACACTAACTTTGATAGCCAAGAAAATGAATGGGTAAACAAAGTCTAAGGGTCATGTTAATTAATTTAACAAAACAAACTATCTTCAGTCCTTTGGGCTTGTACATTTTATAGACAAAATTAGTATTTATTGATTTGGAAGTGTTCAACTGAGAGTAAATGACTCTGTGTTTTGAAACTAATACCTTTGCATTTAAAATACTAAAGTATTATTATGTTAGTTCAAGTAGATCTTTTCCTGTGTAGCATGATTTAATGCAGAGCAGTGGGTATATTTTTATTCATTTATACTTTTGAAAAGCCATAATACTGAAATTTAAAACGAATAGTCTCACTTTAAGGTCATTTTTACTTTACATTTTACTTTAAAGGTCATTTTTAGACTTTATGTGCTAGTGGTATTGAAACTAACATTTAATATTTGACTAAATAGCTTGTGAATTTTTGGAAACTATGTTTAATTTTTAAAGACATTGTTATGTGAATTATCTTACTAAATTATCACTTAAGAACTCTCTCATAGCAGTAATTTCATTAACACATATACATACTAACCAATTTGCTAAATGAATTGTCGGTTGTCTTGCTTAAGTACTAGAGCCAAGCTTTGAAATGACTTAAAGTGATCTGAATTTTGATTGAGAAAAATAATCTGTCTTCTGTCGAATGTTTGAACTTTTAGTGATGAGCCTCAGCAAAGTTTCACCCTGCATGAAGCAGAACAGGTGGGGGAAAATTGCAAGAAGGGTCTATACCAAAAATGGCCCCAGGATATTCCATTGAACAAATATTGACCATTATCTTGCTAGGTGCTACAACTCCATACTAATCATTACAGTTAGTCTTTGGTTCCACAAAAATGTTACTGCTTCAAAGGCTTGGCATTAACAGTGTTGCCAGCATTCATATTGCCAACCATCTGCTGGTCATACATGGAAGACTGTTAAAGTGTGGTCTGTGCATCATTGAGCAATTGTTTTATAGACACAAGGCCTGCTTCACTCAGGATAGCTTGCTCCTCTCACTGAGAAGAGATATCTGAAGTCTACTAAGTCTACTAAATGAGATATATATGTGTATGTATATGCCTATATATATCGTTATACTTACTAGTTTTGTGATAATGTTATAAAAATTAATAAGAGTGTTTTGTATGAATGTACGACAAATCGAGTTGTTCAATGTGTTGAATGAATGTCTTACTGTAGGCATCAGAGCTGTCCAACCATGCGTAAATATACCTAGTCTTTTGATCACTGACACTACTTTGCTCTTCAATCTGGAATCAACTGGCCTGGCTCTGCCATTGAGAAGTAGCTAATTAAGAACAAAATTGTTAAATTTTAAAATTATATTTCTACTAGAAATAGCTTTGGAGAGTTAATTTTAGGTGCAAATAACAGGATAAATGCTATCTGATCAAGTATTCATTCGACAAATGTTTTTGGGGATTCACTAAGTGCAAGGCACAATCGTTGGGGCTGGTATATGTGTGGATATGTTTGATTTGAAAACCTTCATGGTGTCTCTGTGTGTTATTGTTTATCTGTGTCTTTTGCTTAAAATGGCATTATTTGTAACACAAACCTAATATCATGTATACAAATACACTGTGTGTAGCCAAGAACACTAAATTGGTAAAATGCTTTAGAAAATATACATCTGAATTTGAATATCTAATGCTTCAAGTAAATATATTAGAGTTTCAGATGAATATATATTTTTGTAACTGCCAAGTAAATGAGTAGAACAGAGCTTTTTGCCTAAAAATATTTTTATAAGTACTCATTTACATAGTATTCATTATTTTAAATGACAAAATATCAAATTGGTTCTATAAATAATAATTGTTTTGAATATATCCATATTTAACATCATATGAAATCCAAAATTTAATGATAAATTTCATCTGGATGTGTTATTATAAAAGTCATCGTTTTTCCTTTGTAAAATATCCATGTAACATAGCTTCCATTACTCCATATTTTATGTATGGTTAAAATTATCAAAGTGCATTATGTATTTTATATCATTTATTTTTGTCTGCATAAAAGATTGGAATAGTAACCATGTATGATAAATGTTAATAATAAAGTGAAATGTAGTATGACCAGCTCAACTTCTTTCCATTTAAACTTAATTTCTATTATGCCCTTACCTATTTGGACAACAAAAAACATTAAACACAGATTTTCACCCTTCAAGAGTTCACAAGCTCAATAGAAGAAACTTGACACACGTATGAAACAACTTCAAATATGAGCTGGAGGGACAGTAACTGCTAGAAAGGAATGAGAGAGAAGCTTAATATGGGCCATGGCAAAGGAAAACTTGACGAGGGTCAAGAGACTTACACTGTGCCCTGAATTAACTAGTCAACCTATCAAGGTTCATTTAGTACTTATTACATACCAACCACTATCCTAGTTGCTAAAGGTATACAAATGCACGTAATTCCCAAACTCTAGGGTTATAGAGTGTGGTATATTTAAGATGATTAATGCAGTACAAAATCCAAAATGGCAACTACCAAGACAAAGCAGTGGACACTAATGCAAAATGAGAGAGAAGGCAATGAGAAACACGGACTGTAGAATTCAAAGAATTTAGATTCAATCCAACATCTCTTTATGGAACATCTACAGATTACTTGTCATGCACTGAACTAAGATGGATATTTAGTATTTAGGAACACATGTGTAGCCATTACCCTTATGAAATTTACAGTCTAAAAGAGAAAAACATTGATTAAAAAAACTACAAAAATGATGAGAGAAGCCTGGGTCAGGAAAGATCGTCAGTATTCCAGATGAGTAAGATTAAGCAGCAGAGGAAGGGAACAGCAACCTTGTTAACAAAAACAGGATGAATACATGCACTGAGATGAAAAAGCATCAGATATTTTGGTGGGATGGTGAGTGGCTCGGTCCGGACCGATGATAAAGATTTGTGGATATGCTTAGAAAGAGACATGGATAAAAAACACAGCTGGATCTGCAATGCCAGGCTAAGAAGTTGGGACACTGGACATTATGAGTATTTAAAAAATAAGATAAATAGTTGATAATAATGACAACAATTATGAAATCGAAGTGGGGAATTTGAAGAATGTACACGTTGTTGATGTACAGGCTACTTCAAAAAAGTCAAATCAAATAATAATTGGAGGAAACCAAAATCAATAACTGGTTTTACTTTTTGGAGATTGCTGTTGTACTCTGAGATTGCAAATTTAATACAGTAATATGAGTGAGAAAATAGAATCAGCATGTGTCGCTTATTTATTTCAGAACAGCATTCCAGACATTTATGTTCCAGAGATGTTATTCAGTGAGATACATGCACACATAGCCCATGCAAGTATTTTGTGGTGAAAATGAGTTTAAGAAACACAGAGTCAAGCACGTTTCTCTATTATAAGACTTCTCCCACCTGCTAATGTACTAATAACCATGGTGACTTTGGAGGACATTGATGGTATGCAATGTTTCCCAAACACACTAGAATATAGGACATGTTTTATGGGAGATTTGTTATCATTTCCTTGGAATACAAATATTCATCAAAGTGCAATATGGGAAAACTATTCTAGAAACTGTATAACATGAAGAAAACAAATGGTAAGCACATTGATAGATGGTGGGGTCTTTACCTGATGGAGGTGCCATTTGGGTTTAAAGGAAGAAATGACAAAGACTTGCATAAATGGACAGTAGCAGTGAAATAGAATTAAAAGCAGACTGTGATATTGTAATTTTTATTCTCTCACCATTCATCTAGGTTCAGGGTATTAGAGGCCAGAAAAAGCATATTCCATAGAAAAATGGAAAATTTTCCTCTCCTTTTTAATCACTTCAGCCTTCTAATATGATGACATATTGGATTAGAAGACAGTTTATTGTGTCAAAACTTGGCTCCAATTTACCATGACTTCTGGGCTAAATTTGTAAGGCTTGATGGCCATGACCAGGGTATCATGAGTTAGACAACTTGAAGGTGAAAGACTGATTTTTCTTCACAAAAAGTATTAAAAAGATATATGCTAAGTGTGGAGTTTTCTAGCCTGACACTGGTGGGGCATTTGAAGATGATCTGAATGCAGTGGTATAAACAGCTCATTGATTTCTCGAAGCCAGATCTTGATGATATGGACCTCCAGGTCTGGAAAGGTATTTGTCTCACCTAGGGTCAGCCTCAACATTCCTTGAGATCAGGACATTTCCAGATTGAAATGTGGACCCATTTGCTATTAATCAAAGTGAATATATGGGAGGAAGTTTTAGTACAAGACTGTCTAGATATTCATCAAGTCAGAGGCTTCTTAGACCGCTGCCCTTGACTCACTATGTTGCTCTCACTCAGAAGAGGCCTGTGAACTCTTTGCCAGAAAGTGATAAAATAAATTATTCCAGAGCTGTGTGCTCCGAGAAAGAAGGCAGTGATCACCACATGATATAAGAGAGTGTTCTGTTTAGGGCACTTTAATTCAGAAGGATGAAGACAAGTGAGGATATAAATAATGGCCAGAGAATGACTAAGGACATGCAGGAATTGATTGCCAGGAAATATTAGGTCTGCTAAAAACTGCTGCTGCTCTTAACTGCCCACATGTTGACTCACTTAAAAATGTTTACCCCAGAGATTGGACATTAGGATGTTACCTAACTTTAGCAATGAGAGATCTGGAAGCTGTAAGCGAATACAGAGGAAAAAAACAGGCTGTATGATGATATAAAAAATGACTGTATGGCCGGGTGCGGTGGCTCAAGCCTGTAATCTCAGCATTTTGGGAGGCTGAGGCGGGCAGATCACGAGGTCAGAAGATCAAGACCATCCTGGCTAACGTGGTGAAACCCCATCTCTACTAAAAATACAAAAAAAATTTAGCTGGGTGTGGTGGCGGGTACCTGTAGTCCCAGCTACTTGGGAGGCTGAGGCAGGAGAATGGTGTGAACCTGGGAAGTGGAGCTTACAGTGAGCCTAGATTGCGCCACTGCACTCCAGCCTGGGCAACACAGCAAGACTCTGTCTCAAAAAAAAAAAAAAAGGCCGGGCGCGGTGGCTCAAGCCTGTAATCCCAGCACTTTGGGAGGCCGAGATGGGCGGATCACGAGGTCAGGAGATCGAGACCATCCTGGCTAACACGGTGAAACCCCGTCTCTACTAAAAACACAAAAAACTAGCCGGGCGAAGTGGCGGGCACCTGTAGTCCCCGCTACTCGGGAGGCTGAGGCAGGAGAATGGCGTAAACCCGGGAGGCGGAGCTTGCAGTGAGCTGAGATCCTGCCACTGCACTCCAGCCCGGGCGACAGAGCAAGACTCCGTCTCAAAAAAAAAAAAAAAAAAAAAAAAAAAAAATGGCTGTATTATTTTGTTTTCACTCTGCTGATAAAGACATATCTGAGACTTGGCAATTTACAAAAGAAAGAGGTTTAATGAATGGACTTACAGTTCCACGTGGTTGGGGAGGCCTCACAATCATGGCGGAAGGCAAGGAGGAGCAAGTCACATCTTATGCGGATGGTGGCAGGTAAAGAGAGAGCTTGTGCAGGGAAACTCTGCCTTATAAAACCATCACTTCTCATGAGACAAGAACAGCACGGGAAAGACCTGCCCCCGTGATTACCTCCCACCAGGTCCCTCCCACAACACGTGGGAATTCAAGATGAGATTTGGATGGGGACACAACCAAACTATATTAGAGGCTTTTAGACATGATCTTTGAAAAGCTTTTTTTTTTTTTTAAATAGATTTAGGGGCTACAGTGCAATTTTGTTACATGCAGTAGTGAAGTAGTGGTGAAGTTGGGGCTTTTCGTGTAACCATCACCTGAATAGTACACCTTGTGTCCATTAAGTAATTTCTCATCCCTCATCTCTTTCCCACCCTTTCACCTTTCTGAGTCTCCAGTGTGTATTATTTCCTGAAAAACTTATTTGAATTATGTAAATCATGGATTGGAAAGTTAGGATAAGCTTTTTCCCTTTTTTATTGAGATGAAATTCATATAAAATAAAATTATATAATGAGGCAGTGATTGTTAGTAGACAGCGAAGTAAAACGGACATTTGGCCTTTGAATTGCTTTTTTTTTAAATTTTCTCTAATTTTTAGACGCAAAAGTTTTACATTTTGTAAGATTAAAAACTTAAAAAAAAATAGTTAATAATCCCACTAGAGTGTCTATTGCTCAACACTGGATGATATCTCTGTTCGTACAGTTCTTTCAGTACAAATGATAGCTGGAAACCAAAGTCTGACTGGCTTTAACAACCAAAACAAAAGGTAAAAAGTATGTAACAAAGCTATAAGATGCTATAGGTAGATCTCCTGGGCAAGACCAACTCCTTTGGTTAAAATGATGTCACTAGACATTTTTTGTCTCTTGACTTTCCTACCTTCTGTTTTTGTAACAAATTGATCACCAGCATCGCTAAACTTAGGTTTCATACACCAACATGAAAGAGAATGTCCCAAGAGTTGTGGCAAAATCTCTGCATTGATTTAATTGGTCTGACTTGAGTCATGTGATTGTTCTGTTAAGCAATCACTGGAGCCACGCTGTATCTCATTGGCCAGACCTGGATTACACTATCTCCCGGTTAACCATGAGGCTGTCAGAAGTTTCTCGAAGAAAATCAGGGTGGTATTACCGAAGCAGGATTGGATTCTGAGCAGGCATAAAGAACAGATGGCCAAGAGAGTAGCACCAGTGTATTTATGTGCCAATCTTAATTACCTCCTTTATCTTGCATTGACATGCTAATCAGTGTATTTTCTCTTCTGTAAATTTTCTCATCTTTAAAAACTCAAAGAGGAAAGTTGTTATCTTTACACAAGATACTTGGTCCAGAGGCCAGGTTACAGTAGGTTATAAATTGAGCTGGAGAAGAGGAAGGCAAAGCAACTGTAGATCACTTTTCTTATAAAGGTGTCTGAAAAGGAGAGAACTGGAGCTATAGTCTGAGTAGAAGGTAGTGTAAAGGATTATTTTTTCTTTTACCTTACAGATAGGGATCAATAAAGATTGATTTCTCGGTTAAGAATGAAAATGCTTAGACTTTTTTTCATGTTGCTATTTTACCTGAAATGCTTTTCATGATAAAGCTATGTAAATATTTATGTCTTAGATTTCTTTTCCTACCCGGTTGTATTTGACTTTGGTCCTTGGAGATGTATTACACAACTGTAGATTTCCATATAATAGAAGCCATTGGTAGAGGCCATTATTTTGTGGGAAAATGGGTTTAACAGTTTCAGTGCATATTTGGCAGACTGACAATCCAAACATGAGCTTCATGTTTTATATCAGGCATCCTTCAAGAATAGAAAAGCAGGCCAGACACTTTGGCTCATGACTATAATCCCAGCACTTTGGGAGACTGAGGCGGGTGGATCACCTGAGGTCAGGAGTTCAAGACCAGCCTGGCCAACATGGCGAAACCCCATCTCTTCTAAAAATACAAAAACAAACAAACAAATTAGCTGGGCATGGTGGCGCATGCCTGTAATCCCCTCTACTCAGGAGGCTGAGGAAGGAGAATTGCTTGAACCCAGGAGGCAGAGGTTGCAGTGAGCCAAGATTGTGCCATTGCACTCCGGTCTGGATAACAGAGCAAGACTCCATCTCAATAAATAAATAAATAGATAGATAGATAAATAAGAAAGAAAAGCAGATGATTGAAATGATGCAGGTTTGTATATTTAAATTGCACACACTGTTGTACATATAATAAAAGTATTCTTAAAAATTAAGCAGAGTAAAAGTCTTTGGCATATTATTTTGAATTCAGATTTAAGCAATGAATGGAGTGTGTAATTCTGAACTTATATTCTGACCATTCTTTTTGGGATAAAGTTAAAATTCAGAGGTAGAAGAACTTGTTAACTAGATCATTATTAACAGGATAGTAATTGCTGCATAAATTAAAAAATAAATATCAGTGACTTTGAACTTCAGCTTTAAAGCTGAAGCCTTAAAAGATATGTCTTGTGCCATTCTGAGTAAAAGGAGATGATCAAAAGCCATTACTCAGAGTTTGCACATCTGACACTATAAATCAGCAAAGACAAGCAAGAGGCATTGCCTATGGCTTTTCTGGAGCTTCTAGGATACATTTCAAGCATCTTTTGAAGCATACATTTCAAGCATGATTTTAACCCACTGTTATTTTAGTCCTCAACCAGAGGGGAAAGGGAAAGGACTGTGATTAAGTTTCATTTTACTCAGGAGCATTTCATCCAAGTTGTTGATATAAACCAGGCAGTTATTGGATGCCCAAGTCCAGGGCAGCAGACTGTCCTGGATCAAAAGTGATGCCAACTTTGCCTTTAGAGAAGAGGCAGAGTGAAAAATGATCTGAAATATCTGTTTAAGTGAACATGTATATGGACATGCATCAGTGGGAATACACTGGGAAAAGTCAATTCTTTGAGAAAACTTAAAAAACAGAGCCTTGGTTGTAACACCTGCCAATGCTCATGGGAGTGGCATTTTCTGAAACGTCACAGTTGAATCACATCTCTCTTTACAAAATCATAATTATCATTATATTAAATATGGAGACAGTGGAAAACGGTATGCAGGTGAGGAAGGAGGAGGTATTAGCAAGGAGATGTATTTTCTTTATAAAAGGCAGTAGCTAGGAGATGTATTTTCTCCATAAAAGTCAGGACCAATTCTATGAGTGGTAAAAGAAATGTTTCTGATTCTGGCAGAGTGTGGTGGAGCCTGGGGGAGTTGTATTAACCATGGCTTTTATTTTGTGTATTCTGATGCTTTCACATCTGGCCATTGCTGATCTTGGAGGGACTCCCAGGGCTACCTCATCCATAGAAATAGTAAACAGCTCACCCCCAAGTGTGATTTTCATGTGGAAATCAACCAATCCAGAGCCCACACTCCTGGCTACCTCCTCTATTGGGCTCTCACACTCCAGGCCTCTGTTCAGATGCCCTACTCACTGCAGGGCCACCTGCCAGATGACAGGCGGCAGTCCCTCTGCTCCAGAGCCCACTGAAATTATTCAAACTCGCTAATCTTTTTAGAAAAATTATTTATTTTTTATTTTAATAGTTTTGGGGGTATACAAAACTATTGAATGAGTTCTTTAGTAGTGAATTCTGAGATATTAGTGCACCTGTCACCCGAGCAGTGTACACTATACCCATTATGTTGTCTTTTATCCATCACCCCCTTCCCAATCACCCCCACCTGACAACCCACAGTCCATTATATCACTCAGTATGTTGTTGCATCTTCATAGCTTAGCTCCCACTTAAAAGTGAGAACACACAGTATTTGGTTTTCCATTCCTGAGTTACTTGGAATAATGGCTTCCGGTTTCATCCAAGTTACTGCAGAAGACATTTTTTTTCCCTTTTTATGGCTAAGTAGTATTCCATGGTGTATATATACCACATTTTCTTTATCTACTCATTATTTGGTGGACTCTTAGGCTGTTTTCATATTCTTGCCATTGCAAATTGTGCTGCTATAAACATGTGTGTGCATGTGCCTTTTTCATATAATGACTCCTTTTCCTTTGGGTAGATTCCCAGTAGTGGGATAGCTTAGATATTTTTAGTTCTTTAAGGAAACTCCATACTGTTTTGCATAGTGGTTGTACTAATTTAAATTCCCCCTAGCAGTGTAAAATGTTACCTTTGCACCAGATCCACACCAACATCTATTGTTTTTTGACTTTTTAATTATGGCCATTCTTGCAGGATAAAGTGATATCTTGATATCCCATTGTGGTTTTAATTTGCGGTTCCCTGATGATTAGTGATTTTGAACATTTTTTGATATGTTTACTGGTCATTTGTATATCTTCTTTTAAGAAATGATTATTTATGCCCTTTGCCCACTTTTTGATGGGATTATTTTTTTCTTGCTGATTTGAACTCCTTGTAGATTCTGGCTACTAGTCCATTGTCAGATGCATAGTTTGTGAATATTTTCTCCCACTCTGTGGGGTCTCTCTTTACTCTGCTGATTATTTCTTTTGCTGTGCAGAAGCTTTTTAGTTTAAGTAAGTCCCATTTATTTATTTTTGTTTTTGATGCATTTGCTTTTGGGGTCTTAATCATGATGTCTTTGCCTAAGTCAATGTCCAGAAGAGTTTCTCCAGTGTTATCTTCTAGAATTTTTATCGTTTGCAAGTCTTAGGTCTAAGTCTACAATCCACCTTGAGCTGATTTTTGCATAAGGTGAGAAAAAGGTATCCAGTTTCATTCTCCTACATGTGGCTTGCCAATTTTCCCAGCACCATTTGTTGAATAGGGTGTCCTTTCCCCAATTCATGTTTTTGTATACTTTCTTGAAGATCGGTTGACTGTAAGTATTTAGCTTTTGTGATATTAATATTTGTGTGGTCTCTTTTCTGTTCCAGTGGTCTAAGTGTATATTTTTATACCAGTACCATGCTGTTTTGGTTACTATAGTCTTGTAGTATAATTTGAAGTCCAATAATGTGATGCCTCCAGATTTGTTCTTTTTGCTTAGAATTGCTTTGGGTATGTGGGCTCTTTTTTGGTTCCATATGAATTTTAGGATTTTTTTCTAGTTCTATGAAAAATGATGATGGTATTTTTATGGGAATTGCACTGAATCTATAGATTTCTTGGGTAGTATGGTCATTTTCACAATATTGATTCTTCCCATCCATAAGCATGGAACATGTTTCCATTTTTTTGTGTCACTTATTATTTCTTTCAGTAGTGTTTTGTAGTTTTCCTTGTAGACATCTTTTGCCTCCTTGGTTAAGTATATTACTAGGTTTTTTATTTTATTTACAGCTGATGTAAAAGGGATTGAGTTCTTGATTCGATTCTCAGATTGTTCTTTGTTGGTGTATAACAGTGCTACTGATTTGTGTATGTTGATTTTGTAACCTGAGACTTTACTAAATTTGTTCATCAAATCTAGGAGCCTTTTGGATGAGTCTTTAGGGTTTTCTAGCTATACAATCATATCATAGGCGAACAGTGACAGTTTGACTTCCTGTTTTCCAATTTGGATGCTCTTTATTTCTTTCTCTTGCCCCATTGCTCTGGACAAATTGGCTAATCTTAAGCTTACTTACCATGCCTCACCATTTCCCCTCCTTGGAAACCACAATCAAGCTTCCTGCCCACATTTCCCTCCTCTCCCTTTGCCTCCTGCCTGACCTGGTGCTTGCTTGTGGGGCCCTTCATGGTGTAGCATGCCCATTTCTCTTGGGATCTGCGAGTACATAACAAACATCTTTTCAGTGGCAATTGTTTCCTGATCGTTTGTCCTCACCATACCCGAATAATAATGAAATCTATTTTAAAACACAGATGGGTGGGCAAAAGGGGGCAGGAGTAAATTTCTTCTAAGAATATCTGAGAATATGACAATAAAGTTACGCTGGATGATCAGATCACCTCTGAAGCTATTTTTTGACCATCCTAGGGAAAGATTCTCATTTTCAACTGCTTGAAGAAACTTCCATAGGGGTCATCAGGGCTCACCAGCATCATCTCTTGTACTTCAGAATCCTTAACTCACTGTACTGGGATATACCCAACTCTCATATAATACTAACAATAACAATAATAGAAATTATTTATTCAAATGGCAGGTATTGGCCAATTAGCACCTACTATGTGCCAGCACTCTTCTCAGCTCTGGGGCCACTGTGATAAATTAAAACAGGAATTATTGTTCTTATGAGGGAGATAGCAAATGAAATAATAAACTTCATGGTATATAAAATAACTTCATAGAAGATTAGCGCTTTATTTATTTATTTTTAAGATGGAGTTTTGCTCTTGTTGCCCAGGCTGGAGTACAATGGCGCGATTTCAGATCAGTACAACCTTTGCCTTCTGGTTTCAAGTGATTCTCCCGCCTTAGCCTCCTGAGTAGCTGGGATTACAGGCATGCACCATCACGCCCAGTATATTTAGTAGAGACAGGGCTTCACTATGTTGGCCAGGCTGGTCTTGAACTCCTGATCTCAGGTGATCCACCCACCTCAGCCTCCCAAAGTGCTGAGATTACAGGCATGAGGCACTGCACCCAGCTGATTAGCACTTTAAACAATATAAAGCAGAGTAAAGAGACAATGTCCGAGAGAACTGCTGATGAATACAGCAGCAAGAACAACAATAGCAATGGTGATCATAGAACAGTTACCTTGTGAGGAGCAGTTTTTACAAACCATGTGGATACCTCTTACTTGGATGGCGCTGTTCCTTCTTACAGCAAACGTATGATCTATTTACTATTGCTATCTTCATTCTACAATAGAGAAACTGAGGCTTGCAGAGATTTAACAACTGTGTTTTTCAAAATTTTTAGTTGTGGTAAAATATACACACCACAAAATTTACCATTATAACTGTTTTTAAGTGTACAGTTCAGTGGTGTTAAGTACGTTCACACTATTGTGTAACCAATCTTCAGAACTCTTTTCATCTCACAAAACTAACACTACATACTCATTAAACAACTCCCTTTTCCTCCCTCCTCTCAGCCCCTATCACTCCAGTTACATCATATAAATGGAATCACACAGTACTTGACTTTTTGTGCTTGGCTTATTTCATTTAGCACAGTGACCTCAAGGTTCATCCATGTTGAGCATGGGTCAGATTTTCTTTCCTTTTTAAGGCTGAATAATAGCCCACTGTATGCATAACACCAGGTTTTGTGCATCCACTCATCTGTTGATGCACATTTGGGTTGCTTCCACATTTTGGTCATTACAAATAATGCTATTATGAACATCGGTGTTATAACTAGTCTTATTGCCTACTGTCAAATGCACCAAACTCATCAAGGTCTTTCTTGTCCCAAGGCATTATTACTCTTTCCTCTTCCAGTTAGGTGCTTCCCCAGATATTCTCGTGGTTTAGTCTGACGCTTTGCTCAAGTCTGCTCAAACATTACCACCTAGCAGAAGCCCTCCTTTTCAACTCCATCCCCAGCCATGGCTCTCTGTGCCCCTTATGTTATGATATCTGTGTACTTCTTACCTTGTCAGTACCTGAAATCATATTATATACTATATTTATTTATTACCTGTCCCCTCCTTCCTTCAAATGTTACCTTTAAGAAGATAGACTTGGCCTGTTTCTATAATGCTCTATTGTCGATGCCTAGGACAGTGCCTGGCAATAAGTAGGGGTAAATATGTATGTATGAATGAATGAATAAATAAATGAATGAAGTGGTAAAATTTTTATTTGAATCTAGGCCTTCTGCTTTCAAAACCCCTGCAATAATGCCACCCTATCTTACAGTTGGAGGAAAACTTGTGGTTAGGATAGGTGATATCAGAGATGAAGTCCCAAAAGTATTAACCAAACTCTGAAGGTAAGTGGAACAAGTTCCAGGCATAAGAAATCATAACTAAAACAATATCCTTACGGTGGGTTGAACAGTAGCCCCCAAAAGATATGTCCTTGCACTAAAACCTGGAAGCTATGAATATTACCTCGGAAAAGGATCTTCGAAGATGTAATTAAGTTCAAGATTTTGAGATGAGACTGTCCTGGATTATCTGGATGGAACATAAATCCAATGACAGGTGCCCTTATAAGTGAGAGGCTAGAGATTTGATACATAGAGGAGGCCATGTGAAGACAGACAACATGACCAAACCTGGAAGATTTTATGCAAAGTGAAACAAATCAGTCACAGACAAATACTGCATAATCTTACTTGTATGTGGAATCTAAAGAAATCAAATTCAGAAACAGAGAATAGAAGGGTGGTTGCCAGGGCCTGTGGGAAGGGGATGGGGAAAATGGGCTTTTGGTCAAAGGGTACAAAGTTGCAGTCATAAGTAAGTTCTGAAAATTTAATGTACAACATGGTAACTGTAGTTAGTAACAGTGTATTGTATAAATGAAATGTGCCAAGTTAGTAGATTTTAAGTGTTCTTACCGTTTAAAAAAAAACAGGTATATGAGGTCACGAATATGTTAATTGGCTTGATTATGGTGATCACTTCACAATGTATACATGTATTAAAACATCATGCTTTCTACCTTAAATATATACAACTTTTGTCAACTACACCTCAACAAATATGGAAAGAATAAAAAGACAAAGAGGCAGAGATCAGAGTTTTGTAACTGCTAGTCAAGGAGTGAATGCTTGCAGCCACTGGAGACTGGAAGAGACAAAGAAAGATTCTCCCCTAGAGACTTCTGAGGAGGTGAGTCCCTGCTAGCACTTTGATTTTGTACTTCTGTCCTCCAGAACTCTGAGAGAATAAATTTCTGTTGTTTTAGGCTACGAAGTTTGTGATAATTTGTTACAGAGGCCACAGGAAACATACAATTCTAGACTTAGTGAACTGGAGCTGGGACCCAGATTAGCCAGCGTGAAGACACGTCTTGGGGCAATACATGATACTGTGGTCCCCTGCTCATCTGCAACCAGACTGGTTGTAGCACTGGGCAGAGGCAACATCGTCACTTCATGCTGCTGGAAGGGGTAGGGTGTATAGAGCCAACAAGGGCCAACGGCACAATACACTGGGCTTAGCAAGCTCTCTGAGCTGCTGGGTTCTGCAATCTGTGTGGTTCTGCATGGTTTAGCCTCCAAATGGCAGAGGATTACAAAGTGCTAAAGATGCATAGAGAGTGATAAAATATTATGGGGATTGGAAACAGCCCCAAAAAGCGAATTCTTGCCCAAATGATATAAAATTTTCCATTTCTAAGTCTTTATCAAGTATATCAATGCTTTGCTAAGGAAACACTCCCTTCCTTCCTTCCTTCCTTTCTTCTTTCTTTCTTTCTTTCTTTCTTTCTTTCTTTCTTTCTTTCTTTCTTTCTTTCTTTCTTTCTGTCTTTCTTTCTTTTTTTCTTCTTTCTTTCTTTTCTTTTTTTCTTTCTTTCTTTGTTTCTTTCTTTCTTTTTTTCTTTCTTTCTTCTCTTTCCTTTCTTCTTTCTTTT
Source organism: Chlorocebus sabaeus (assembly GCF_047675955.1). Lineage (NCBI taxonomy): Eukaryota > Metazoa > Chordata > Mammalia > Primates > Cercopithecidae > Chlorocebus > Chlorocebus sabaeus. Next base: position 72,434,694 of record NC_132911.1, read on the forward strand.
CTTTCTTTCTTTTTTCTATCTTTCTTTTCTTCTTTCATTTTCTTTCTTTCTTTTTTTCTAGAGAATCTGAAGAACCCAGAGAAAAGTTTATTGGAATGCATTTAAATAAGTTATTCCTCCAAACAAGAAGATGAATTTAATAACCTATTAAAGGCTCTGACATCCACATACTTCTAACAGTTGCTCAGTGTCCATTTTTCCTAAACCACTATTTCATATAAAATTTTCTGGGTTTTTGGAGTTGTAATCACATCAAATAAAACTATACGTTCTGCATAGCCTCACTTGGTATTTCATATAATAGCTTTTAATTCCAGAACTTTATATTTACTGTTAGAACTAATTTTTGATTTACTTTTATGCTTACACTGGCTTAATAATAGTGTTGGTATTATAAAGCAATATTAAAGGCTAGTTACTATTACTATCAATATTAAATGAAAAACTTGTGAAATTATTCCAACAATTCTTCTTCATCAGGGTAACAATCTTATCTTGTGACAGCTCTACTTGTTCAAACGTATAGCAAAAGCCCTGCCCATCACTCCAATTCCCACATAGTCTCTGTTGGTTTTCTAGAAAAGTAGTGCATTTTGCATCTTCATGCAGCCAGTGGGGAGTAGTGGAAACAATAAACATACATATCTATAACAAAAATAGTTGGCACAAATGACAGCTAGCCAGATACTCCGGCAAAGTCACCCTCTTTCACCTGTGGTTGTATGAATTAAATAAAATGACACAAAGTACTTAACATAATTCCTTACACACAGTAGCATTTAATACATGCTAATTTTCTCTGATATATCTCCTTTCCCTTTTTCCACGATAATTTCATTTCTGTCAACTTCTGAGAAAATAACCCTTGTCCTTGTGTTATTTTATGCTTGGGTTAGCCTGCTTGTGTATCCAAAGTGTTTTTACAAAATTCAGTTTTTATTTTTTCTTAGCTCAAACTTTTATCTAATATCAGCTAGTTGCCAACTTCATAATTATTAGAAATTTCCAGATTATCAACCATTCTCATCTTGGAATACCGGTTATATAGCATTAGCAGAGTTTCTTCTATTTTTTCCACTTACTATTTCAGCAAACTAGGTAGCAGCAAAAGCAGATTCCACCGGTCTCCAGATATTTATATGTATTCATGCTGCTCTTGATCCAAAGGTCTATCTATCTCTAGGATCCAGCAAATGGAGTAATCATTGCTGACAGATGTAAGAACTCTTGAGCTGTCCATGAACTTGGCTGGGCCTTGAAAGATGAGTATGATTCTGCTAAATAGAGTTAATAAGGAAGAATAGACAGGGTGTATGCTAAGATGGCCAGAAATTATATATTAAAAAAAAATAGGGCTTTGCTAAAGCAATGCTACATTGACTATTGTTACTATATTCTCTTTTATGAAAGGCTCCAAATCAGTCGTTACTAATAATGGGCATGGGGACCACAACACATGCTAATAGGTTAAATCAAAAGATCATCAAGCAAGATGGCAATGGGAATGAGCAGTGTACTGCGGAGGTCATGGACAAAATCTACTGCAGCACAAGCGCCTCTCCAACCTTTGGTAAATGTTTCAACCATAAAAGCTGAAAGCTGTAGTTTAGTTTAGAAAATAATTGCAATTCTAGATTCTAGTTGAAGGGCTCATAAAAGCTTCTCTTTGGAGATTAATATCACCATGATGCATTTGGCTTTAAAGTGCTTTTCTAAAAAAGAAAATCTAAAATCTGGGTGAATATATTCAGCTTGCATGAATGTAAGAAATGTTCTTCAAATGTTATACTCACTAATACAGATGCATTTTATTGTGAAAAATTCTGATATATGAAATGAGATGCTGACATATGAATATCTCAATTTACCAAAAAATTATTTTGAGGGAGCATAAGTAATTGTTTCCTGAAAGTTGGAAAGCATTTTTTAAATTGTGAGAATCCCTAGTGTGATCACTTACACTTATTAGATACTCATGCATTCATCAGATGAATTAGAACTCTTGGCTAACAGTGGCAAGGTGGACCATCTACTTTAGGAAGGTGGCATTTTGCAGTGGAAAGAACACAGGAGATGATTTCTAAGTTCAGGTCCTCAACTGAGTAGAATCAGCTTAGGGAGGGTCCTACATGCTGTAAGACTGATTTTTCATATGTTGAATTAGAGTTGGACCAAACGAAATGTCTGGTTTCTTCCAGTTCAAACAATACCTACAAGGAAGTGACTAAATGTTCAGGAGTTCCAAATAGCAAAAGAAGATTAGGAACCGCCTCCTGGAGAGAGTAGAATTGGAAATGAACATTGGCGGATACATCCTCAAAATGGGTATGTTGGGTTTGTGTACCAGGAGAGCAGTTCAACCTATGGTAAATCTACAACTATGAAAGTTGGGAAATGTGGAGCCTTTAGGGGAACAGAGTGACCTAGTTTGGCTAGAACAGGAAGAATATATAGAGAACAGGACACGCAGGTTGGGACCACACCGTTCATTTACTTAGCAAATATATATGAAGCACTTGTTTGGTGCCAAAACTCTCCTAAGCATAGGATACCAAGGTGGGCATGACAGGCAGTTATTAATCTCTTAGAGGAGTTTATAGTCTATTGGAGAAGAAAAGCTGTTTAACAGTTATCATGGGAGCATATAGCAAGAACATCTAACCAAGCCTGGAGGTGGGCAGTCATTGAAGAAGTCCTATTTAAACTGCAACCTAAAGGTTGAATATATGTCAGCAGGTACTGTTTAAAAAGCTACTCCAAGCAGTGAAGTATCTGCCTTCCTTAACCCTTTATATCTAAATATTGTTAATCAAATTTTGCACCCTATGTCCAGTAGTGATATAGTTTGACTGTGTCCCCACCCATATCTCATCTTGAATTGTAGCTCCCATAATTCCCACGTGTTGTGGGAGGGACCTGATGGAAATTTATTGAATCATGGGGGTAGTTTTCCCCATACTATTCTTGTGGTAGTGAATAAGTCTCATGAGATCTGATGGTTTCATAAGGGAAAACCCCTTTCACTTAGTTCTCATTTTCTCTTTGCCACTGCCATGTAAGAAGTGACTTTCATCTCTGCCATGATTGTGAGGCCTTCCCAACCACGTGGAACTGGGAGTCCATTAAACCTTTTTTTCTTTACAAATTACCCAGTCTCAGGTATGTCTTTATCAGCAGCATGAAAATGGACTAATACAAGTAGCCAGTAAAAATGAGTCACTGACCCTTCAAATAATTGAAATTGGCATGCAAAAGAAATGTATTTACCATCCCTTGTCTAGGAGATACTATGCCAGATACAGCATGTTCTCTCTTTATTTTTAAATACACAAAAGCATATAATTATGGTTTTAAAAAGGTTAACCAACAGTATTTGTTAGAGTCAACAAATAGAATGTCAACAACAAATTGTTTAAGCTTAGCCAATTTTTAATAAAATGAGTTTGTTTTTTTAAACTAATATATGGAACTTATGTGGCGAAGAAGCTTCTGATTATGTTTTCAGTGCATAATGAGAGCCCAGAGGTAGAAGGCTATCCGTTTTACGTTGTGAGTTTCTTTAGCAAGATTTAACAGTTGGAGTATCTAATGAGAAAAGTCTGATGATTGGTTTCATCTAAGATTAAAGTTTTACAGGAAAAATCGAATTGATGGCAATTGCAAGAAGGGATCTAGGCTAAATAGAAAAGGATGGAAGGCAGAGAGTTGCTGATATCGTGGTAGAAATAGGAGATATCCAGGAGCAGACAGTTTCAATGAGAGAAGATTGAGTTGGGGAGAGAGGAAGAGGAATAAGAAACAAGCATAAACAGAGAAGATGACTGAGAAGTGGGATGTTAAGCTTTAAAGTGTCCGGAAGGGGAAATTTCTTGGGGATGGCAAAATTTAGGGTGAAGCCATGGGAGTACGTGACTGAAAACAATGGCAAACAGCAAGTAGCTTTGAGGATGTTATGTTACTGAATCCTTACATGAATAGATAGGTCATCCATGATGATGGTGGGAATAGGGGTGGGATCAAAGCTTTAAGCCATATATGAGAATTTTCAAAGGATGCTGGCAATTTTCTTCCAACTGGAAACCAAAAAGCAATTAAGCAAATCCCAGCAACAGGGAGGATGCAAGAATCAGATGTGATAAGCAGCCTAAAATCCCCTGGGGAAGGGAGAGGAAGATTGTCTAGAAATAATAATGGAGAGTGTTAGAAATGTAGGCACTTGCTTCCAGGATGAAGGTGTGTAGAGGCGAAGAGGTAAGGTGAGGCAGAATCTTGAGGAAGAGGTGGGTTCTACTTAAGGAAAGACCTTCTGGTTATGGAGTGAAGGACTTGAAAGGGTAAGGTGGGAACAATGGAGATAAATGACTAGAGACTCAAAAGCACAAAGATGGGTTTGGGAACCCAGAGTCTAGAATGGCAATGCAGAAATGGAAGAGAAACTGCAAAGTTTGAGCTAGTGACAGTGGTGAAGGATGACAGGGATAGAGGTCTTGGTGTTAATTAGCTGATTTGTGGAGGTAAAAATATTTCTCAGTTGATCCAGACAGGAACACTGAGTTATGTCTGAAGCCAGACAATGTTCGCTGCCCTGTGGCTGACTTCCTGTCTTAAAAGATGAGCTGCCTCATGTGGTAAGGTGGACATGGCCAGGCAAGAGTCACGGGTGACTCAGAGGTCTATGGAGACACAAACAAGTTTGTGGATAAAGAAGTGGCACTTTATTTAAGAACTGCTAAGTGGGGTCAGTTTGGCAGTCTCTGGATCAGCTGGAATGAATGTGTTTGTCTGGGCTCGGATTCAGGATCAGCTGCCATTCTCGGCATGCAGCTAGAGTGGAAGCCAAATGGACCAGGCAGTGGTGAAGGGAGAGCTTGGGGCGTGTGGAAAGAGAAGATAAATCATCTTACAATTTGTTGCACATGCAGAGCGCTAGAATTCTGTGTAGCCATGAAAAGCCATAATACTGGGACCAGACCCCTGTCACTTTTGGCGAGAATTCCTAAAACATTACCCAGTCCTTCGATTGCATGACTGGATGTGATTAAGGCAGCAAGACAAAGAGTGGTATGAACTGATACAATCATGACTACATTCACATTGAGAACTTAAGCCACTTAGGTGCATGTCCTTTAAAGATTAGTTATTAAACAATGTGTGAATGTCAGCAACAAACTATTGTAACTACTCAAGAGAAGCAAATCCCCTTGACTGCAGTCAAACACAAAGCCTAGGGTGAACACGTTCTACCTGTTTCTCCTCTCTCCTTAGAACAGCAGTCTGAAGAGGCTGGTGGTGAGTCGCTAAAGGGGAAAGCCATGTCCTGAATAGATGAAGATACATATTTCTTTTTTTTTCTTTTTTTTTTTCACTCTGTTGTCTAGGCTGGAGTACGGTGGCGCGATCTCGGCTCACTGCAACCCGTGCTTCCAGGGTTCAAGGGATTTTCATGCCTCAGCCTCCCAAGTAGCTGGAATTACAGGTGTGAAACACCACAACTGGCTAATTTTTGTATTTTTAGTAGAGATGGGGTTTCACCATGTTGGCCAGGCTGGTCTTGAACTCCTGGCCTCAAGTCATCTGCCCACCTCAGCCTCCCAAAGTGCTGGAATTACAGGTATGTGTCATGGCACCCAGCACGTATTTTCAACATATAAAACAGCAAGCCAACAAGACGTATATCCTTGAAGCATCCTTAGTGTTCAGTTTTCCTCTCAGCATGGAATCTTTCAGACTACAGCAAACCAAACAAATGTCTCACTGAATTCAACAAAAGATAAGAAAAGGAAACCTGGAGAAACCTCAGATCGCAAGTGACCTTTTAAACTAAGAAAAGATGACTGTGCTGTATAAAGGCTAAATAATAACAATGCAAATAGCAACCAAATGTTACCCTCTAGAGGACAATGGCATCATGACATTGACAATACACATAACAGACTGGGAACATAGGACAGGTTTTCTTTTCAGAGAGTGATTTTTCCTTGGCTTTCATACTGCAAGAAGTTGAGTACATAATTCTGTTTCTCAATGGTAGACTTTTCTCCCAGATTAGTTATTTAGCATGATAATCTATTCAGGTATTATTCAAACAGTCTAAGTAAAGGTAGGCGAGAAAATGTGATGGTAAGGCTCCAAAATTTAATATCAGAATGAAGTTATTGTCCCCATTTTGGGGTCTATTTATAGCTTTTTAATTTCAATTCAAATTACAGCTGCATGAAGCTTTTTTCAACAGTAATAAAAATGTATTTAGTATTTTATATTTTTACTTTTAAAGATAATACCTGAAAGAGAAAGCGCTCAAAGCAAACCACTTAAAGGAGATGTCACCTTTTCCAGGGCCTCTAATCTTGTAAGATAGATGGCACATATCCCCTGTCTGCCACCTTTAAGATGGGTTCTCACAAGAAAAAAGGAGAGGATTTTAGTAAAATGAAATGAGAATCTGGGTCAAGAAATGTCCTTGGCCACCAAATGCAGTGAATGTCTAACTTCAAAATCTTCAATTTTATCTAAAAGAATCATGATTACCAAAATTATGACCTGTTTCAAAACATTTCTGTGGAAATATTTTAAATATACTATATATATAAAGTTAAATATATTTTATCTAATATGGAAAATTTTCATTATATTTGATTTACTAGACTTCTTTTCTCTTATTCTTGATCATTTTAACTTAATCCTTCCAGATGCAATTAAAGCCCATTTCCTCTACTTTGATCATCAGCAAACAAAGGGAATACCTGGCAATATTTCCTTCCTAGGCTGTGCAAATTTTGTTGTTATTAGTTATATGATAATGTGAATGGAAACTCATATGGAAACTTAGCAAACATGAAATATTATTGCATAAATCTTGATTTGTCTTTGATGCCTTACTCTGTCTCCATTTTTATACTGTCAATTAGGAACTTAATAATGAAAATAAATTCTAATTTCTATCAACTCTCAAGGTTGCTGTGTTAAGGTCCATTGAAGCTAGTATTGTGACTATCCATATTCAAAAGTAGTTGATTCTTATCAACCATTTTCATACCGGATACAAAACTTTATGCAATATATTTTCATTTTTCATCTGCCTTTTACAGCACTAGTTATTTTGAAGTCTTCGGAGATCTCAGACATCTGTTTTTCAGGCCCTAAAGCTAGGATTGCAAAAGTGTTGATTTTTGGAGAACAATTATTTTCTAAACCCTGGTTTTAATCCAAGAATTATTTTCTTCATAAAACAGTAATCATGAAATACTTTTCCCAATAAAAATCATTCAATAATAGGAACTTTACAACCATTTATTACTACAGAAGGAGGTCATTTAAACCAATGAAGCACCATCCTCACTTAACCTCTTTTCCAAAGATGATTCCACAATTATAAAACATTTTTCCACGTTTGGACTTAGAAAATAATTATACAGACAAATACAGATAAAGATTAGTTAAGAGCATGGGTTTTGCATTCAGAAGGTTTGAATCTTTTCTCTTTCATTTACTAAGCTGCCTGATCTTAACTTCCTTCATCAGAGAAATGAAAGAATATTGGAAATCCAATGGTGCTGGCAAGGAAAAAATACCATAAAGTGTATAAAACACTTAGCCCAGCAGCACAGCGAGCATTTAACAGATGGTAACTCTTTATGTCAATTGAGTTATATTGGTTCCGTTGTAATCATTATGTTTTTTTTCTTTTTTAGTTTCACTTATAAAACTAGCCTCATGCAGTAAGAACTTTAGAAATGAGTACAGAATAGAAAAAGTGACTCTCTAAAATGACAAATTCAAAGAATAGAATATTTAAAAGAGCTCTATTAGGAAATACTGATGGCAGAACTAAGAAAAGCAGAATCTACAATCAAATCCAAAGGGTGAAATGCAAGCCAAAGAAGATGCGAAGTCTGATGAGGGTTAACAACAGCACACCAGGAATATGGCAATGAGCAAAGCTGGTTTGAATCTAGCAAATTCAGCCTAGCAGGTTCATTTGCTACAAGTAGACTGGAAGGCATGTTGCTTTTTCATTTTTTCTTCTTTTTAAATAAAAATGTTTATTGGACATTAACTGCATGGTGTATAGGCATATTGGTCTGTTTTAAAAGTGGACACTAAATAATTTGAGTTTTATTCTGTCACAGTTGAAATGCACACACAAGGTGAGTCTTGAGCAAGAGAACATGAGATCAGAACTTTAGAAACATTCATTTGGCAATAAGGTATAGGCTCAATGTAAGGCCATGCTTCATTAGTTAGAAGCAATCATTCAAGACAGAAGGCATGAAAGCCTGACTTGGGGAAGTAAATATAGAAATGAAAAATAAGAATAAATAAGGAAATTCATCTTGAAAGCAGAACTGGAGGAGATTGGCAACTGGTTGGATATAGGGATTTCTGATTTATCTGGTTATCTGATTTATCTGATTTATTTTTATAATTCTTAAAGACACATTCAATAACTCTGAAATATTTTGTCTTTTACATGCTTTGCCTAACTGCTGTCCTTCCTGGTTGGGGCTCAAAAGCCAAAATTTTGTGGTGTTACACTATGGCCAGGTGTTGCATATGCCCCATACACAGGTATCAATGCCATGAGCAGAGAAATCTAGAAATAAAAATAATCAACACAATATACAATTTAATATCAACTCAGTAGAGTTCATGTAGTGTTTTCTTTATTTCCCCTTTCCCTTGAGGTAACAATTTTAGTTTTGTGGTGCCCTGTCAATCATTTGGGGTTCCTGAAAATGAGGATCAGCTTTCTATTAAACGTTTGCAGCCTTCCTATTATCTAATTGTGTTGTAGTGGGCTCTGATGTCCAGGGCGCTGACCCCTGAGAAACGCAGCTATGCAGTTTCTAATCGATTTCAGCAGTATCCATCCAATCCTTTCACATACCACACAATGTTGCCGATTTCTATGTTGTGAGCGCGAGGGGATCTTACTTTCATTTTCTCATCATTACTGTATTTCCTCCCATCTCTCCCTATGGCTTTTTCCCTTTTGAAGACTTTTGCTCTCATTTAAACCCCCAAAGATTTCTCTTCCCCATAAGTTCTGTTCCCACTTCTTTCTAACCTCTATAGCCTTCTACCACACTCAGATGCAACCATTTCCCATGTCATTTACAAAAGTCTATTAAAAATCATTTGGTTTTGGACTTGAAATGCTGCTTTAAATCCATGAAAAACATGTTATGCTTCATAGGGAATTCCTCCAGCAAAGGGATTGAGGCCAGAGATCAGAGGCAGCTGCCTGCAGTTGGACGGCCACTTCCCAGGATGGTCACGTTGCCTGCAGATGGTGCCTTGATAGATACGTGTTTACTGTAGTGGAATAAATGTGGGCCCTGAATCACAGGCAAGTTTTGATTCCTCTCATATCCGAAGTGACAAGAAAATGTTTTCTTTGTCTCAAAATAATGCTGCTGGTCCCCTGAGACCAGTTGGAGAGTGCAACTCTGGCCACTTTAGATTTTCATTCTTACGAAGTGTAACTGCGGGGTTCAGAAGAGACCACTTTATGTATTTATTTATTCATGCCTTCCTTCATTTATGAAAGCCATCACCCAGTTCTGCCTATATTTATTAGCCTGTTTGAACTGTGAAATAGTTCATGTTTACTGGCGAATGGAAAAATGAGAACAAAAATAAGTAAATAAATAAAGATTTCATTAGTAGAAATTGGTTTGAATTGAACTGTGATTTATCTTGGCCATGAACAAGAGACAATTATTTTCTAAACCCTGGTTTTTAGTCACCTGTCTCAAACAAGTGACATCAAATTCTGCTCTAGCGGAACCCAGCTAGGGAAGTCTCAATAGGCAAGTTATGGCTTTAAAAACAGAGTGTGTTTACTTCCTTTGTTTCTTCTCTAGGGTAATGGCCTGGGATTGTATGAAGAGTGCTGCTAGGACAGTTTAGTTTCCTGGGTGACGGAGCCCAGGTCCCTTCCATTTAAAATACTTTGTGGATAATATTTCACACAAAATCTTCTGTTTCTCAGGATTCTCTGAAAAATACTCGACAGCAACATAGCTAGGCATTGTTTACTTTTACCTTCAGACACTTCAGTGCAGAGTGAAAAGGAGGGCCACAGCTTCAGATTCAGGCTCATTGTCTGTAGTAGTGATGGTTTTATTTGTTTATTTTGGAGAGTGTAGGCCAAGCTATTCCATTGGTTTTCCTGAATTTTCTTCCTTGTCTCCATAACAGAACATTCTGTTTCTGCGCCTGTATTCTTTTATTGCTTTATACCCAAGGCACCTACAGTATCTATCACACCATATCCTAGTTATCCACTTATACAATACAGAAAAGCCTTACTACTGATTCATGTAGCATGGAATTTACAAACAAATGAATTCTCCATCCCCATTACAGTGTGCAAGATAATGATGACAAAAGAATATGTTTCTTCATGGTTCAAGACTAATAACTGGGGTCTGCACATTCAAATTTAGCTGTAGAAAGATATTGTATTTCTGTTTATTAAGATGTATTTGACTTCAGGTGCACATCTCTCCATTTTTCAAAGTAAAGAATGCAATATGAACTGACGTCTGCTCCATAATACAGATTGGAATTTCTCAAAAACTTTCTATCGTAACAGTCATTCTTCCTGAAGAGCACTAGAGTTAATAGAAAAACTGAATCCAAACCTCAACTATTATATTTTGGAGCTTTGTAATCATGGATGAGTGTTTGAATCTTAGTTTTCTCATCTTTAGAAGAGAACTGCAACAGGAACTGGCATATAAGATTAATATGAGGGTCAAATAAGAGTTTACACGAAAGTGCTTAAAACCACAAGGCATTACATAAAAATCTGTTGTTAAAATAGTTGAGCAAGCACAGGTTTTCAGCATCATGCTCTGCAAAAAGTGTCTAGTTCTTGTATCTTCTGTAATTTGTAAATAAAAGTTGGTCTTTCAGGATACTACATTTCCAAAAACTATGTTTATTCAGAAAAAAATAGATAGGCATTCAGAAACTTTTAGGAAGGGAAAGGGAATGTCTACTTTATTAAAAATATTTGGTAATGCTGTAATTCAATGATTTGTATATTCTAGCTATTGTTAAGTTCTCAATTTCACATACAGAGTCAGACATTTAGCAAACTGGAAGGCATGTTTGTTTCTTTTTGAATTTTTTAAAAGGTAATTTTTCTCTATTAAAACATTACAAATCTGATTTAATTGGTTCACAGAATGATTTCTTTAAAAAACAGAAATAAAAAACTGGGCTGGGTTCAGTGGCTAGCACTTGTGATCCCAACAGTTTGGGAGGCAGGAGGATCACTTGAATCCAGGAGTTCAAGATCAGCCTGGGCAACATAGCAAGAACCTGTCTCTATGAAAAATTAAAAAAATTATTGGGGCATGGTGGTGTGTGTCTGCAGTCCCAGCTAGTTGTGAGGCGAAATGGAAGGATCACTTGAGTTCAGGCGTCTGAGGCTGCAGTGAGTTATGAATGCATCATTGCACTTCAGCCTGGGCAACAGAGTGAGACCCTGTCTCAAAAAAATATCTGTGGTGAATATATTTCGTATATAATTCAAACACTGAACTTATGTTTGAAGTGTTTGAAAACACATTTACCAAATTTAAAACCAAAAGGTATCATAAATAAGAATCTTCCCTTGTGCATCCATGTCTGGAAAATGGCTTTATTTATTGTGTATATGCATATGTTAATTTGAATTTATTTTAAAATCATTGTTAAACTCACATAGTATGTACTTACTTCTAAGTAGTGAACAAAAGAAATGGCACTTGGTTTTCATCTAAAGATATTGCCAAGTAGAACTTTTTCCATTAATAATTTGAAATTATGTTTCATTTTATTCGTGGCATTTGGATTGAGCTACTACACTAGGCCTCAACAGACCAAACTGAAGAAAAAGGAGTCACTCATGCTAAATGCCACATAATTAAATGGAAACTTTAAGGAATCAAATCGTTCCCTAAACACATCAATTTTTTTCCGGAAACAGGAGACTCCAGTTTACCTAAATAGGTGTAATAAGGAAGTCCCCTCTGCTTAAACCCTTACCAAAAAGTAACCTGAAGTAACTTGACGTTTATCAATCAGCTTTTTTTCTTTTGTTCTGTTTCCTTATTCCCACCTTCCAAGCTCATAGTTCTGGAATTGCCCAGTGGGAGTTCTCATTCTATTTTGGAGAATGGAGGCTACCCCGATTCATGAATTGCAAATAAAAATCTGTTAGATTTATAACTAAATTTGTTGTAATTTTGTCTTCTGACAGTTCGGAGGGTGTTCCTTTTGTGAGTTCAGCCTGATGTTACTTTCCTTCAGCCTTGTCGTTTTGTGAGGAGGTACTCTCTTTCTTATGCCTTCTCTTCTTAGCAAGAGAGTGAAGGGCAGCAACACTGATTACTGTTACTCAGTTTGTGAAATGCTCAGAGTTCCTCTGAGCTGGGAATCAAATTGCAAAGAACACCATGACCTTCACGAAGGTCCCAGACACAGAGCATGGCACCACCATGGAAACCAAATGAAGCCCATCCCAAGGTCCTAAGAGAGGGTCCCTTGTTGCCGTAGCAATCTGGTTTCCCCCGTTCTGAGGTGACCCCTACTGTCAGCTTTTGTTTTCATTGATCCTGATATCTATGGGATAGGACACTGTAGAGTGGCTTCTTTTTTGAAGTTACTTTGTCACCAATCTTTCCAGGTATTTAGCTTCAACTACTGCCTAAGAGAAAACTTTCAAATCAAATTCCAAGATGATTCTTTCCTCATGTTCAGTCCAATTGCTTCCTTTATTTTCTCTTTAACAAGTCAAACTCCCCCTGTACAAAAACAGATTCAGATGCAGTCCAAGTCTCAGTCATGTCTTTTCTATCTCCTCTCATGGTTCCATGTGTAATCTCTTCATGGTTTCTCCCTAAGTTATTAAAATTTCCCATTTGGAGTCATTTTCCTTTTTTAAACATTGCTATCAAAAGGATTTTCCTAAAACACATAAGCCACTTGTTAGTCCTTATGTAAAAAATTTTCCATGACTCTCTGTTTTGCCTTCTGAGTTAATCAAAGTACTTATGCTGACATTCAAGGCCTTCATTCTCTAATCCTTAACTGGCTTTACCTTGGTTAATCTCCTACTGCTCCTCTACAGAAATCCTATGCTGATACCAAAGTCGACCGTCTTTTGATGCACGTGCTCTATGCTTTCCCACCCTCATTCCCTTAGGCATTATGGGGTTCCCATGCTCTCTGCCTAATATAATACTACCCATGTTGATGACACGATCTCCACAAAGCCTTTCTAATTCCCTTCAATCATTCTCTCTTCTGAATTCCCATGGCTTTGTGTTTGAGACTCTTCATAGCACTACCATAGGCTCTTCCCTTAAATGTATTGGTATGTGCATCCCATAACACTACTACATTGTAAGGCCTTGGAGGGTCAGGGTTGCTTTCCTCATTTGGCAGCTCCAGAAGCACCCATCACTATGTTGTGCTCTGGACACTGCATTAGTCCATTTTCATACTGCTATGAAGAAATAGCCGAGATTGAGTAATTTATAAAGAAAAAGAGGTTTAATGGACTTACAGTTCCATAAGGCTGGGGAGGCCTTACAATCATGGCAGAAGGTAAAGAAGGAAGAAAGCACAGCTTACCTGGCATCAGGCAAGAGAGCTTGTGCAGGGGAACTGTCCTTTATAAAACCATCAGATCTTGTGATACTTATTCACTATCATGAGAACAGCATGGGAAAACCCACACCTGTGATTCAATTGCTTCCCACCGGGTCCCTCCCACGACACATGGGGATTATGGGAACTACAATTCAAGATGAGACTTGGGTGGGGACACAGCCAAACCATATCAGACCCTATTCCCACAAATACAGCTTTTCCCAGGGCACTTGGAGCTGCTCTTTCAAATTATCAGCTGTGACAATAAGGCCCTTCTTTTACTGCTGAATATTGGCTTTGGATATTTTATTTGATTTCATGTATCTATGTGAAGCAGTTCCTTATATTTCAGTCCCAGGGAAAGGATTCTAGAGGTTCACTTCAGGAAGGAATGGGATTCCAAGGAGAAACTGAGGGAGAGAGGGCGGATGGAGAGAAAGAGTTGGAGTGGAGAGTTTAATATTTGGGAGCCAGAAGTGATATAGACATTCCTAACACAATTTTTTAATAAATAAATTGTTTGCTTCTTAATGATTCTTTTCTATGACCAAGTTCTGATCTACACTTGCTTTTAAGATATAGCAATATATGTAATCTTTGCAATTTTCTGTGAAATCAGCATTACTTTTCCATTTCATAGATGATGAGACTGAATCTTAGAGAGATAAGTAATCAATGAAGCAAAACTATGAGGTTCTAGAAAACAAATTCAGGGAGATGATCCTAAACTATAGAGTCAGAAATGAGTGTGCTATTACCATTTGTACTGTGTTCAGCACTGAGAACCGATAAAATAAAAAAGGTAGTCTCTAAGTACATTAGCCACCTATCAGAAGACAGTCTCTATGTACAAATAGTGCTTACAGCTGTTCTTTTGACTTTGCTGTCAAAAGCCATTTTCAAACACAAAAAGAAGCAGCATTCTTAAATGTTCTGAAGTGAAGGAGTGTTCAGCATTTTCTTATGGCAGAAAGCCTAGGTCAAGGTCAATTTTTGGTATTAACCTAAATTGAGCTGATGGTGAGTCAAGGTTTTCAGTAAATGGCACACAGAGAGTGTCTGACATGAAGATACTTTTTCAGTATGTTTTCTTCATTGCTTCTCCATGTAACATATATCTGAAGCTCCTAGAAAAAATGATTTAGTTACCTAATTTCTCACTTCATTTGAGGGATGTAAAGCTTTTAGAAAATATAACAATATTATTCCCTCTAACCAGTACAAAAATCCATGTGACTATGATCATTTAATTAATATATGGTATGTGGATAAATTTTAGCAACTTACATGTATAAACTATAAAATTTGTAATGTCTTTTAGCTGGAAGGTTTTAAAATACAGTCGAGACTAAACTATTTTCTGAAAAATAATTCAATTATACTTTATTGTTTACAAAATGAAAAATGGAAAACAATGTAAATCCAGATAATGGTTTTATCTCTAGGAAAGCATAAATTCCTTATTATTAAGCAACTGCAAAACCCTTTTATGTGTTTAATGATGTGGCAGTCATAAAAGTAGATTGAATAAACTGCTCATTGTTTTATGTTTTCTTGTGAAAACAGTTTCATTAAGAACAGTTGGGCCGGGCACAGTGGCTTACAGCCTGTAATTGCAGCACTTTGCAAGGTTGAGGCAGGCAGATCATCCGAGGTCAGGAGTTCAAGACCAGACTGGGCAACGTGGTGAGACCCTGACTCTACTAAAACTACAAAAATTAGCTGGGTTGGTTGCATGTGCCTATAATCCCAGCTACTTGGGAGTCTGCGGCATGAGAATCGCTTGAACCCAGGAGGCTGAGGTTGCAGTGAGCCAAGATTGCATCATTGCACTCCATCCTGGGTGACAAAATGAGGCTCCAAACCCTCTCACAAAAACAAACAAACAAACAAAAACAAAACCAGTTAAGTTGCACTGTGTGAAGATGTGATCAGAAATGTTTCTGCATTTAAATCATAAAATATTTGAACAGCATTTTGGGATTGAGAGAATTTGGGAGAAGTTATTCTACATTAGTTATAAACCTGAGTTTCCACTTTTAGATTTTTAGCAAAAATATTTTTGCTGTCTTAACTTTACATACTTTTCTCTTCTTTCTTTCTTTCTTTCTTTCTTTCTTTCTTTCTTTCTTTCTTTCTTTCTTTCTTTCTTTCTTTCCCTTTCTTTCTCTTTCTTTCTCTCTCCTTCCCTCCTTCCCTCCTTCCTTCCTTCCTTCCTTCCTTCCTTCCTTCCTTCCTTCCTTCCTTCGTTCCTTCCTCTCTCTCTCGCTCTCTCTCTCTCTCTCTTTCTTTTCTTTCTTTCTTCTTTTTTTTCAGAGTTGCTCTGTTGCCCAGCCTGGAGTGCAGTCGCGGATCTCAGCTCACTGCAACCTCTGCCTCCTGGGTTCAAGCAACTCTCCTGCCTCAGTCTCTCACGTAACTGGAATTACAGGCGCACACCACTACTCCTGGCTTATTTTTGTATTTTTAGTAGAGATGGGAGTTTCACCATGTTGGCCAGGCTCTCCTTGAACTCCTGACCTCAGGTGATCTGCCCGCCTTGGCCTCCCAAAGTGCTGGGATTACAGGTGTTAGCCACTGTGCCTGGCCACTTTTTCTTTATAATAATATTTTTTTTTCTATTGGGCTTATTATTAAAGACTTGAGTTCTGAAAATCTGTGAACTCCAAGTTCAAACCGGCCTTCAATTAAGTGGAAATCTTCTGTTTGTTTCTTGAAAATTCCCTCTCTTATTCCTCAGAACTGTTTTTTTCTGAATATTACTATCTCCTCAAGTTCCCCTTCTTGCCCATCCTCGTGCCAATGCTGTGTGATGTGTTTACTTTTAACCCATCTGTTTCTTTGTATTTAAAATGCATAGTTGGATCTTGGTTTTTTGTTTTTTGTTTTTCTTTCCAGTGTGGTAATTTTCATCTTTTGAGTGTTTAGTCTATTTACATTTAAATTAGTTACTGCCGCACTAGGTTTAATTCTATTACCTTACTATTTGTTTTCTACTAGTTCCATCTGTTCTTTATGTGGTGTTCTTTTTTCCCCCTTTCCTGACTTCTTAGTCATATATTTCTTATTATGGTATATTTTTTCTCTTTTAACCTTTTAGGTCTACACTGCATGCTTTTTAGTGGTTATCCTTGGATATGCATTTCAATACGCATCCTTGGAACACACACACACAAACACACACAATACATTTCTAATTCTAGGATTACTTAGGTAAAACACAATCACATCATTTCTGTTATTACAGAATAATGTTAAAGATAGGGACATGCGCTCCAAATTTAACAGAAATTCACTTACCGATGGTAAGACTTTGGAACTGTTAGTTTCATATATTCACTGGAAGAACACCTTGAAACACATGAGCTTTGATTCCTGCCACAGTCCTCCATCACAGTGCCAATCCCTCTGTTATATGCATTAAAGTTTAATGTAGGCTCAACAGAGTTCAGAGTTTTATGGCAGCACTTAATAGTGGTGATACAAATAATCAGTTTCATAAAATAATATGTTGGAAACACAATAGTCAACAGAAGCGAATCCAATACTTTGCTCCATGTGCTGGGCAGTCACCATATAGGAATACCCTGAGAGGGTGGGGCGAGGATTCACTGGTGAGCAATTGTTGGTGATTTTAAAATTTGTAACGTAATTTACAGCTGTCCCCAAGTAAAGCCAGAGCAAAACAGGCCTTAAAATATAGGGAAAAAAGTAAAATACTCATTTAATAACCTCCAATAAAATAATTTATTTCTGATATACAGTGAGAGGAATCACGGCCACATGAATTTGGAAAAATGTTACCAAACCATTAAGGCTTTTTGGTTGATTTTCTTACAACTGAGAAATTTGTGAGGTTAACCATCTAGTCTAGTGTATTTTTTGGTTTATGTTTTTGTTTTTGTAGTCTTTCTTTGTTTTATTTTTAAGTAACTATATTACCTATTCTTTTAAATTAGATATAACAGCTTAAATTAAATTGTTTTTTTAAATATATGTAATCTTAAAAACTTCTGGGCTTTTCAGTGAGATTCCATTACATACAATTATTTTTAAAATATTTTCATCTGAAATTATGCATGTGACTTTATTTGAGGCATCACCTGAAATAATATCTGTTTTTAAAATTCCCAGAGCAGTAAAAGATACTTGACAGAGCATGCATTCATTTTGACTCAATTCCAAAACCTTGCTGTATGTTGAGCCTTAAAGTAGGTGCTATTGCATTTCCAAAAAAATTCCATTTTAGACTCAATAGGCAATACTACATAGACTCTGAGCTTGAACAGTTAAGCTACTTGTTTACAGACATGAACAAAAATACATGCCCTGATACTAGTTATGAATTTTTGAAAATTGGACTTGGGATATTAATTTAAAAAGATCAGATTATCCTTCTAAAAAATATGAATGAAAAGGATAAAGGAGCGATTTCAAAAGGCAGATCTGCTGGAATAATATGAGGAGACTGAGTAGGACACAATGTCATCAAGAAGCCAGTTTTCCACTTGGGTATTCCAGAGAGGAATGTTAATGCTTCAGCAATAGTCATATATGATAACTTTTTAAAAACTAATCCGATATAACAAATAGCAATGTTAAGGCAATTGCTAAAAAGCAATGGTGCCTGAAACTACTCACTAAGCTAACTATAATTCTTTAACACAAATTTGGGGATTGAATTTGTATACCTAAGGAAAATAGGAATATTTAATCTTTATGCAAATCCCTAAAGCTCAGTGCCGATTCATTTACAAGGAACCAATATGGTTCTAGCCTTTCACGGAGGTCCACAAGCCCCTATGTTTCTATAAACGGACATGTAGGGTGGTTCCGGAAGGGGGCAGTCATTGTTAGGGGTATCTGGCAGTAGGTAGCAGGGCTCTAATTCCTAGAAAGACCTCAGTGAAAAAAGAAGTTGAAAGACAAGACCCTACACCTAGGGAAACTAGAATACCTGCTGGACACCAATGAATGAACAGATTCATGTGCTCAGGAGACAGAAATTAAGAACAAAGTTTGAAGAACAAATATTCCTGGGCTCCAATACAGACATGAAGCTCCCTATATGATTTTGGGAAAGTCTCTTTACCTCTACTGGCTTTATTAGCTAATCAGCAAAATATTGAAAATTGCAAGAAGTACTTTATCTGATTCTTTTGAGAATTAAGTAAAATAAGTGAATATGGTGCTTGGCACATAAACTACAAAAAATGCATTCGTGTTTATTAAAGTTGACCTAGTGTTGGGCTGGTAGAGCTAAGGAAAAGACTGAAGACAAAGCTCAGGGCAGAGGTAAATATGGCAGGAAGGTAGGTGGGTATTTATGAGGAAGATGTGATTGAGATGAATAGATTGACTTTGGCATTTATAGAAAAAAGATTGATATTCAAAATCTGTGGTTTCAATGGCAATGAAACCACTGAAACTTTTATGAAATTTAAAATTATTTTGCTTCATGGGTACATGAAGTACTCATGTAACCAAGTAAAGCTACTTTAACTTGGTAAACTCAGGCAGGGACTCTATTTTATTACTATGCTCAAATCTGTTCAGTTCAAGAGGTTGAATGCCCCTTGAAAGGGGAAGATGTTATTTAGATCTACTAGCTTCAGATGCCTCTGGAAGGAGCTGGGTGTCAGCAATCAAAAATAAACATAGTTGCACTGACTTCAATTTTGTAGAATAGAAAGAAGTTTGGTTTTGATATGTTGAACTGTAACTTCTAGTTTATGACACCACTCCTCAGTTGTAAGTCCACAGAAATTTTCTAATAAAGGAGATTGTGTTGCTTTTGTCTTTTAGCTAATACATAGTTTACTAACATATTTAAAAGGTTTTAAAAATAGTATTTTTATGCTTTTTATGCTGTTGGATGTCAATAGGTGTGAATTCTATTCAAATGTGAAATAACCCAGATTGTTGCTGATAGTGGTCATTTTCTTTTCAGTGTCACAATTCAAGTTCTGTGTCTCCACAACTATGATACCTCTGCTAGCTCAAGCAATCAAGGGTGAAATCAAAGCATGTCATCTGGCTCAGGGTTAAATGTAGATGACATTTGTTTATAATATTTTGACTGAAATTTATACAGCATAACATCCTAATAGTGGTGAATATAGTGAAAAGCTCATTACCATTTATCAGAATGTATAACATTCAAAGAGGACTCACTATTATTTTTTATTAAATTAGCACATTTGACTCAAAGGTTCAAGTATACAAATGAACAGGAATAAGAATATTTTTGCACAGTCAGTCTGCATCCCTTCATGCATAATTGGTCAGTAATGTTTCTTTCCTTTTCATTAAAAATCATTCATTCCTTTACAATAATATGTTTTATTTGGGAAGCTTTTTCATGTAAAGGTTTAAAGTTAGCAAAATCCTATTTATTCAGACTGGCAGGAAGCTCAAAGAAGTTTTACTTTAATTCTCTGTCTTATTGACAGAGGGAACATTGACTTCAAAAAAGTGTCACAACAAATCCAAACTAAGTCTCTTATAGCCTCTCTATCTATAATATTATTCATGATAAGTAATGTGATTATTGATGAGCCTGGCACAATGTAAGATCTGAAAGTCTTTCAGAATCATCAAGAAGTGATTAAGTTATTGAGATACAGGGGATAGAATATGGAACCAGAAGAGTTGTTTTAGAGTACTGACTGGGCCATTCACTGACAATGCTGTAACAGTCCAGCCTTTTCATCTTTCTGTGCCTAAGTTTTCTCATCTATAAAACTGAATTAATAATAGCATTATCTCAAAGAGCCAGTAAGAGTCAAATGATACAATGGATATGACTAAGCTGTATAAATTATATGAAGAGCTATTTAAACTTATTTTGTTCGTCGTTTTAGGGGTAAAGATTTCTCATATTCCAATATTTTGAAATTAGTACCCTCCTCCATCACTAATGTGTTCTACATTTCCAATTTTCGTCATCTCAAAAATGTTACATAAATAGAACCATAGAATATGCAATATTTTAGTTTTGGCATTTTTCACTCAGGATAATTCCCCAGAAATTCACCAAAGTTGTTTGTATCAGGAATTCCTTTTTATTTCTGAGTAGTATTACCCATGAGATACTTAGAGTACAGTTTGCTTAACCATTCAGGTGCTGAAGGACATTTGAGTTGATTCCAGCTTTTGGCTATTATGAGTAAAGCTATTATAAGCATTCAGGTACAAGTATTTATTATTTGTGAGAACATAAGTTTTCATTTCTGTGGGGTAGATGCCCAGAAGTGCAATTGCTGGATCATATTATAATTTTCAAGCTATTTGCCAGAGAGGCTGTGGCATTTTACATTCTGATAAGCAATGTATGTGTGATCCAGTTCCTCTGCATCATCACCAGCATTTGATGTTACCACCATTCTTATAGGTATGTAGTGATATCTTATTGTGGTTTTAATTTGCAATTCCTTGATGGCTGGTGATATTGAACGTCTTATTTACCATCTATACATTATTTGGGAGAATTGTTTTCTTTTCACGACTTTTGCCCATTTCTTAGTCAATTATTTTTTTACTGTTGAGTTTTGAGAATCTTTTCCATATTCTATATACTAGTCCCTTGTAGAATATGTGGTTTACAAGTAGTTTCTTTCATTCTGTAGTTTGTCTTTTCATTCTCTTAACAAGGTCTTTTATCAAGCAATAGCTTTACATTTTTATCAAGTCTAATTTATTATGTTTCCCTTTGTCTTTGAGTTCTTTGTCTTGCTCTAGATTCTGAGGATTTTCTCCCTTTTTCCTAAGATACTTTTATATTTTATACTTAAATTCATGACCTATTTTGAGTTGATTTTTGTATAAAGTGTGAAGTTTTGGTCAAAGTTCTTTTTTAAATCCTTCCTCCATTGAACTGTTTGTGCAATTTTGCCAAAATTCAGTTGCGCATGTTTGTATGGATTTATTTCTGGGTTCTCCTTTCTGTTCCATTGATCTATGTGTCTTTTCCTTCAACAATATCACTCTGTCTTGTTTACTACAGCTATATAGTAAGACTTTATATCCAGGATAGCGACTTGGCCCATTTTATTACTTTTCAAGATTGTCTTAGCTATTGTTGAGTCTATATTTTGCCATACAAATTTTCTCCTTTTTTTTTTTTTGTTGCGATTGAGCCTTGTTATGTTGCCCAGGCTGCTCTCAAACTTTGGGGCTCAAATGATTTCAGCATACAGATCTAATACACGTTTTCCTAGGTGTATACCTAAGTATCTCATTTTCTTTGGAGAGACTGCAAGTAATTTTATGCTTCTCATGACAGTTTCTGCATGTTCATTTTTACTATATAGAAAAGCGTTTAATGTTTGTGTGTTAATTTTGCATCATGCAACATTACTAAACTCACTTTTTAGCCCTATGTCTTTATTTGTAGATTTCTTAGAGCATTCTATATAGCCAATGATGTCATCTTCAAATAGGGATATTTTCCTTCTTTCTTTCCAATTGGTATGCCTTTTATTTATTTTTCTTACTTTATTGTGCTATCTAAAACTTGGAGCACTATGGTGAATGGAATCATCCATTTCTACTCAATTGCCAGATTTTGAAGTGAAAAGCTGTTTGTTGCAGTCCCATATTATTCTTACAATAATAACTTTAGGATCTTTCTGTGATACTCCTTGCTTGATTCCTGATGGTGATAACAAATATTTTTGTCTTATTCCTGTTCTCAAGAGAAAAGCAATCAGTGCTTTACTATTAAAATCTCTGATGCTAGCTGTAGGGTTTTTGTGATAGTAGTTACTGTTTATACCTAGTTTGCTGAGAGTTTTTGTCATGAAGGTTGACTTTTGTCAATGATTTCTATATCAACTGATAGTATCATAACATTTTTCTTATTTAGCCTATTGCTATAATGGATTACATGGATTGATTTTTCAATGTGGAGTTACCCTTGCACATGTGGAAAAAGTCCACTTGGTTATATTATATAATTCTTTTACTACATCACTGGATTTAGTTTGCTAAAATTTTGTTGAGGATTTTGTGATTAAGTTCATGAAATATATTTATCTGTAGTTTTTTTCTCTCATGATAGTTCTGTATTTTTTGGTGTCAAGGTAATACTAGTCTCATAAAATAAATTGGAAAGTATGCCTTCTCTTTTTGTTCTTTGGTAGAGATTGTGTAAAACTGATGCTAATTCTTCATTAAATGTTTGGTGGTATTCTCCATTGAAACCAGCTTGGCATGCGAATTTCTTTTTTGGGAGCTTTTAAATTATTATGTTAACTTACTTCATGGTTATGGGAATATATAGATTATTTCATTTTGGTTGAGATTTCGTAATGTTTTCATCACTTCCCATTTGCCCCATTGGTAAAGGAAGATTTACCACCCCAGTGTTATGGGGATGGCCAACCACACAACACCCAACACTGGAAAGATGAGACTGAAAACAGTTCATTAGTCACATATACTCACAGCCTGTGGGATGGGGATACCACATGCCACACAGATACACTCAGGATGGAACTCAGGAACAGATGAACAACCAGGGCCCGTGGAAGGCAGGCTTTATAATTTCAAGAGGATGAGGCACTTCTTGGTTCCCACAGGAAGATGTGATTGATTCATTTGAATAATCTGTGGCCTGGCAGGAAATGGAAACCTGCAACTCAGGGATAAACAGGTACGATGTCTGGTCCTCTTAATAAGAAGGGTTGTTTGGTTAAAGGACCTTATCCACAGGATCAGAATGTAGAGGGGAACTTGCGAGTAGGTCATTCAGGGTCCTCCCAATTTCAGCAGATGTTAAGGCCAACATATTAGGCCTTAATTTTAGGATTACCACAAGCAGTTCATAGTTTTTAAGGAATGGCCTATTTCTACTAAATTGTCAGATTTGCAAGTGTAAAACTGTTTGTAATATTCCTTTACAATTCTTATAATAATTTTAGGATCTGCAGTGATACCGCCTGTTTTATTCCTGATATTGGTGATTTGTGTCTTCTCCCTTAATTTTTGTGAACCTTGCATGAGGTTTACAAATCTTGTTGATTTTTTTGAAGAACTTTTAAAATAGGATTTTTTCTTTTACTTTCAATTTTCAACATTATTAATTGTTATTCTTACCTTTATTATTACCTAGCTTATATTTGTTTTGGGCTTAGTTTGCTCTTTGTTTTTCTAGTTTCTTGAGGTACAAACTTAGATTATTGATTTGAGGTTTTTCTAATATTGACATTGAAATACAAATTTCATGCCATAAATTTTCCCCTCAGGACTGGTTTAGCTGCATCCTCAATATTTTAATATGTTGTATTTTTATTTTTGATCAGGTCTACATTGTAAAATTTTCTTTGAGACTTACTCTTTGCCAATAGATTATTTAGAAGCATGTTGTTTAATTTTAGAGTTGATATGGTTGAGATCTGTGTTCCCTCCCAAATCTCATGCCAAATTGTAATCCTCTATGTTGGAGGTGGGGGCCTGGTGGAAGGTGATTGGATTATGGGGGCAGTTTTCCCTCTTGGTGCTGTTCTCATGATAGTGAGTGAACTCCTATGAGATCTGTTCATTTACAAGTATGTGGCACCTCCCCCAACTTCTTGCTGCCACTCCAGCACCATGCAAGATGTGCCTGCTTCCCCTTTTGCCCAGATTGTAAGTTTCCTGAGGCCTCCCCAGAAGCAGAAGCTGAAGCTGCTTCTGTATATGCTTCCTGTATAACCTTCAGATCTGTGAGCCAATTAAACCTCTTTTCTTTATAAATTACCTACTCTCAGGTATTCCTTTGCAGCAACGTGAGGAAGGACTAATACAAGTTGTGTTCAGAGATTTTCCTGTTGTAGCTTATTGATTTCTAGTTTGATTCCATTAGGGCCAGAGAAAACCGATTTCAATCTTGAATTTGTGGAGCTTTGCTTTACGGCCTAAGATAGGGTCTGTCTTGGTGAATGCTCTATGGATACTTGAAAAATTCTATATTCTGTGTTTGTTGGATGGAGCATTCTTCTATAAATATGAATTCAATTCTGTTGGTGGATTATGTTGTCCAGAATGCCTGTAATTGTGCCTATATTCCACCTTGTAGTTTTATCAGTTGCTAAGATGGATAATTGGCCCCTAATTTTAATTGTGATTTTGTCTATTTCTCTTTTCTGCTTTGTCAGTTTTGTTTCATGTATTTTGAAGCTCTGTTGTTGGATGTGTACACATTTAGGATTCTTATATCTTCATGGTGAATTTATATTTTTATCATTATGTGATATTTTTCTTTATCTCTGGTAATTATCTTTTTTCTAATTTCTACTTAATATGCTATTGATATAGACACGTCTCCTTTTGTTCAATTAATATTTGCATGGTATATTCTTTCCAGCCCTTTACTTTAAATCTACCATGTCATTGAATTTAAAATGAGTTTCTTGTAAAGTGCATATCCTTGGGCCACATTTTATTATATATCCTGCCAATTTCTGTCTTTCAATTGGTATATTTAGATCATTTACATTTAAGTTAATTATTAAGATGTTAGAGCTTAAGTCTGCCATTTCATTATTTGTTTTCCATTTGTTCATTCTGGTTCTCACTTCTTTACCTTTTCTTGCCATTTTGTGAGTTACTTACACATTTTTTAGAATTCTACCTTTATTTATTTATACTGTTTTTCCGAGCGTCTCTTTGTATTGTTTTTCTAGTGGTTGCTTTAGGCATTACAATATACAGTAGTGACTTATCACAGTCAACTTGGATGAACATTTTCCACTTTAAGTGCATGGAAACCTTACTTCTATTTCCCTCCCTCACTTTTAAATATCATTGTCTTGAGTATCAGATGCTGTTATAGTTTTTGTTTCAATCATTAAACTTTATTTCTATAACTCCTGAGAGGGATAGTATGTAGTGTGTACCCATATTTCTGTTCTTTTCATTGTTCTTTCTTCTTTCCAGATTCTCCAGATTTCCTTTTTTATCATTTTCTTTCTGTTAGAAGAACTTCATTTAGGGCCGCTTTTAAAGAGTAGGTCTACAAGCAAAAGCTCTTTTAGTTTTCCTTTTTCTGAGAATGTCTTTATTTCCCCTACATTCCTGAAAGACAGTTTCACTGGATATAGGTTTTGTGGTTTAGTTTTTTTTTCCAGAACTTAAAAAATGTGCCACTTCCTTCTGTTTAATTTTTTTCCAATATATCTTTGATTGAAATCTTTGGGTTTATCCTGATTAAGATTCATTCAGCTTCTGGAATCTGTAGTTTTGTTTATTTCACCAAATTTGGGGAAATTTCAATCATTTTATCATCAAATACTCTTTTAGCTCCACTCTGTTTTTCCTCTCGTTCTGAGACTTTGATGATACAGACGTGGGAAATTTCGTTATTGTCCTACAGGTTATAAGGTTCTGGTTGGTTGGTTTTTCAGTCTATTTTCTCACTGTTGTTCTTATGCAGTACATTCTAGTGATCTGTCTGATCTGCCCTCAACTTTATTGGTTTTATCCTTTGTCATATCTACTCTACTATGGAACCTATCCAATAAGATTTTATTATTAATTTCTGTTATGTTTTTCTATAATTTCCATTTGTTTCTGTTTTTACTCCTTTTATTTCACTGAGACTTTATAATGACTACTTTGGTCAGGCCAGGCACGGGGGTCATGCTGTAATCCTAGCACTTTGAGAGGCCAAGGCGGGCTGATTAGTTGAGGTCAGGAGTTCGAGATCAGCCCAGCCAATATGGTGAAACCCCATCTCTACTAAAAATATAAAAATTAGCCCAGCGTGGTGGCACGTGCTTGTAATCTCAGCTACTTGGGAGGTTGAGGTGGGAGGATTACTTGAACCCAGGAGTGAGAGGTTACAGTGAGCCGAGATTGTGCCACTGCACTCCAGCCTGGGCGACAGAGTGAGACTCCATCTCAAAATAAATAAATAAATAAAATCCTTGGTCAGATAATTCCAACATCTGACTCGTCTCAATGTTGGTATCATTGACAGTTTTACTTATTCAAGTTGTGATTTCTTTATTGTATCTTTGACATTTTGGTTTTGTTAGAAAATTCTGGATCCTCTTGTTTGGGTTTAGGATGCTGGTCCTAGTCTAATTTTGTAGGCTGTGGTTCCAATGACAGTTTAATTTTCAGAGCCTTTGTGGTGTTCTTTTGGTCTTTTCGTACAACTAAGGCCCCCACTTGCTCCTGCTGGTGTTGCCTGGTAGGACAAAATGAGTTGTCTCAGGCCAGATGCCTGATGTCTTTTTATGGGAGAAGGAAGTGTTAGGCCCTTGATGATGAAGTTGTTTGCTGGGCCAGTTGTTTGTTGTAACAGATATCCTCTCTCAGGGCCTCCTACTGACTGGATTGGGAATGGGAGTTTTGAGTCCCTTGGAACAAAGAGGCTCCTGGGGCCAGGACACTTCTTGTGGTGGAGTTCTTCTTGCAGGTGACACACTACTGACCCAGAATCTCTCAGTGAGAGAGAATCAGGCCTGTCAGGGAACAAGAGTCCTCATGCCGGCCACTCACATTTGCCAGGCTCCCAGTGAATTTCATTTGCTAGTGACACTGGACTTGCCTGGTTTTCCTGGTTTTGTTGGAGAGACTTCCATTTGATTTAGGGGAGGAATGAAACTACCTGAGCTGTCTCTTCTATTGCTAGGTTGTGTGTCAGAAAATACAGGTTACTTTCTTCTGTTAGGGTGGGGTCAGGAGACGTAAAATGCCTTGCAGCTCCATTGTTCTTCTATTCCTGGGGTCACAATCCAGTTTTCCTTCCTCTTACTGCCTTTCAGAATTCTGCCTTTGGTTGCCTAGTGCATTATTTCTAGCATTTGTAGTCATACTTAGCTGGGAGGAGTAAAGAGAAATGAAGTCTATGACATCTTGCCTAGGCTAGAAATCCTAAACTAACTAAAAACATGATTTTTATAACTTACAGGGTGGTATACTTCAAAAATCAGATGACTTTACATGTGTGCATCTGTTTCTGGCTTCTGTTCTGTTTCATGACTCTATGTTTTGATTAATCAAATGCGTCTCTGATCTTCCTCAGTGTAAGTTATAACTCTGCTCACTGCTCCATAAAAAAACAAGTTATAGTTTAGGTATAGTTTTGTTGCTGCTGCTGCTAGTGCTTGTCTATATTCAGCTGATATTTCATGATATTTTTATGGTTCACTTTTCCATGTGTAAAAATAGGGAGATTCATCAAAAATCTGTTTCTGAAACCTGTTACTAAATAAACCACCAATGACATGGAAAATATAAACTAGCAAATGAAGGAAATAGTTTGGCAAAGATTCTCATGAGATTTTGAACAGAGGTTTCTTTGAGTTCATCAAAACAATAAACACTTACTCAGAATATCTCACCCTGTGACTTAAGGCTTGACCCTTCAATCTTCTCCCTGTCAATTTCCTGCTTTATAATTCAACTATTTTTTCATGATTCTCTAATTGTTCTTCCAGTTTTCTTTAACTCTGTGTTTTGTAAGTCCTATTCTGGGCATTATGTCTGATGCAAAAGTTGAGATTGTGCCATAACTGCCTGAAATATAATTACAGACATAAGATCAATACATGTATAAATATAATTATTCAAAGCATATTATTGGACTAGAATCATAGAAAATGATGTGAACAGAAGCTTGCTAGACTATAAGCTGTATAAGGGAAAAGATTGCATGGATTTTTTTTTAATTGTTTATATTTTTGAGACAGGGTCTCACTCTGTGGCTCAGGCTGGAGTACAGTGGCATGATCACAACTTACTGCAGTCTCAACCTCCTGGGCTTAGGTGATCCTCCCTCTTCAGCCTCTTGAGTAGCTGGGAATACAGGTGTGTGCCACCATGCCTGGCTAATTTTTAAAATTATTATTATTTTTTTTTGTAGAGACAGGGTTTTGCTGTATTGCCCAGGCTGGTCTTGAACTGCTGGGCTCAAGCTGTCTGCCCACCTTGGCCTCCCAAAGTGCTAGGATTACAGATATGAGCTATCATGCCCTACGCCTGATTTTTCATTCCATTTTATCCTCAGTGTCCAGGGCAAAGGCTCAGTGAATATTCATTGAATTAAAAATGAGTCACATAGGAAAATGTTAAAAGTTAAATTTGGTATAATGTGAGAAAGTGTAGCTAACCAACAAGAAAAAAAAGTATAGCTAACCAATCAGAATGGGCACTGGCTGGGGCGTTGCATTAGTGTGCACCATTGATTATGAGGCATGAGTGCAGAGGCAGGAGAGCGAGAGAGAGTTGTATAGTTAGAGGAGGTGCCACTTGATCCAGTCTTGAAAGATTTGTGGATTTCAGGTTGGGGTGAGGGAGGAGGATGGTGTTCAACTGGGGCAAATGATTTGAGTAAAAGTACAGAGGTGAGAATTCTGGAGAATAGTAAGCAGAACAATCTGTTTTAATTGGAGACCAGGAGTTTTTGCAAGTCGTTTAGAGTCCAGATATTGCAGGTTCTGATATTTGTACTCTCCTTTTGTGCTCCTCATTTTGTACTCTCATGTATTGTTGCCGTGTGTGTGTGTTGGGGGGAGGGGGGCACGCTTCAAAACAATAAGGAAGCTGTCCTTAAAGGGCTAACAAGAATTCGGGACAGAAATATAGTTATAATTCAGCATTAATCAGGGTGCACCTTGACTTCACAGGGTGCACCTTGACCACAGAAGTCATGTAGAACTAGGTATTTACCATTTGCATCCTCATTGTTCCTATAATAGATAGGATTTCTGATATTAGAATCATGAGGCTTTTGTTTAAGAGTTGCTTAAGGTGTTTTTAAGATTCTGAATTCCAGTGAATATCATTTCTTCATCTCCCTGTCCCATAGCTTCACCTGCACTCTTTGATCAATCAAGGATCTTCACACTTCAGCCTACTCCAAAACCCTTAACAACCCTAGCCTCAAACTCCGGGGGGAGACAAAGTTGAGGTTCTCTCCTATCTCCTCATTTGGCAGCCCCATGATTGAACCCGTTTCTCTGCTGCAACCTCGTGTCTCAGCATATTGACTTGCCATCTGCAGTAGTCAACAAAGCTATTACAGTTATAATAATAACAATAAAACATTTCTGAGTATTATTTTTCTGTCATCTCCCTTTTCATTGTTATTTGTTTATTTAACTAAATATTAGAAGTTTAGTTTTAGAAACCAAGTGAATCATCAACATTTAACAAGTAGCATTAAAATTTAAAACTCTGAAAATGCACAAATTCTTTCATTTATTATAGCAGTACTTAGATGCTCTCATAAAATCAGATTGAAACTTATCAATATTCAACTAATGAAAGAAAAAATAGTATATTTTGGCCATGTAATCCTTTGAGCTTGCCTCTTTGGCTCTCTCTTTTCAGGGAAATAAAAACAACCAGTAAATTTTTTATGTGGTGTGTATAATCACAAGAATGGCAGGGTCACATTACATGCTAATAAATAAATCATTCTAAGGCTCCCTTATATGTATTACTCCCTCCTCAACCTTGTTCTGATCTAGGAGGCATTGAAGAAAAAGTAAGGCAGAAGCATCATTTTGTTGTAGAGAAAACAAGGCTGATAAATACTGAATCCACTACTTGACCTCTCTTCAGTCCTTTTTTCCCAGCACTATTGACTAGGACACAGACTCTCTTCTGTCAGAACCTGAAAAAGTAAGATAGATTTAATCATTGATTAAAAAAAAGATCTGAAAGAATTATTATCTTATTGTTATAGAAATAGACAAAAACACACGTTTTATTATTTGAGTTGAACGTGGAATCTCATCAGATACACTGCATACACTGGAAAAGAATGCCTCTAAGAAGTGAGTTATCAGAATGCCATTCTGCCTTAAGTAATACACAAAAAGAGATTACAGGATTGCACTGTTGTGTATTCTCCTATCAAATAGCACAAATGCCTCTTTCTAGTAAAATAAAGAGATAATGGGATGAAAATTTAAATAAAATTAAGGTTACTACAATAAAAGTCCTAATACCATATTTGCATTTTCATGATATGAAAATTTGAATTTCATATGAGAAATAACATTTCATATAATGAAAATGCAAATATGGTATTAAGACTTTTATTGTAGTAACTTTAATTTCTTTCTTTCTCTTACATTAAAAAAATTGAACCCACCAATGTAAAACAAAGCATTCACATTAAGAATTTGTTTTATGTCTTTAAAATATTAATTCTTACTCATCATCTCTTAATTAATAAAACTTCTGAAGAGACCTTGCAGTTATTGAAGGAGCGTACAGAAACATTCAGATTACTCCCTTTCATTAGTTTTAAAAAGATGCTAATCTCAATGATCTCCACAGGCCAATTTGTTAAAAGAAAAAATGATTTAATATTTGTGCATAGAACCTCAGAGCCTAATCAGTTCAGCAGCAACTTCATTGTGGTGATTGACTAGTCAGAATCATCTTCACATTTAAATCCTTTTCTTGTCTCCTGTATTTCCCAAAGCTTTTTAGCATTCTGTGATTTCAATTATTATTCATTCTTCCGTGCATCTTTATATTTGCTACATTACAACTTACACTGTTCTTCATGTCATTTAAAAAAATTTTAATAATACTTTAATTTTTCCAAATGAATTTAAAACATCATCATTTCAAAATACAATCCACATAAAAATGGTGAAAAAAAGATAGTTTATATTCTTGCTTTAAACTGTCTTCAAAATTTAGTGTATACTTTCACACTTACAGCGCATGTCAATTTGAAAGTTAAATTTCATCAGATATACTTAAGCTGTATTTAGATTTTATAAGATATACAGTTGAAAAAGAAGATTTACATATTCAAGTTGTTCCAAACATACCTTAACATTTTTCCAATAATTAAATCAAGTGTCAGTTTTTAAAGGTAAATTTACACTAATTAAAATTGTATTTTAAAATTACCCTTTTTTTTTTGCTGAATGGTATTCCACTGTATGGATGGACCACAGTTGGTTTACCCATTTACCTGGTGAAGTGCGTTTCAGCTGTTTCTAGTTCTTGGTAATTGTAATAGAGTTGCTATAAATATTTCCATGTAAGTTTTTATGTGGACATAATGTTTCACTCCTCTAGTAAATGTCAAAGAGCGGGAATTCTGGGTCATAAGGTAAGTCTATAAAACTGTCAAACAGTTTTCTGGAGTAGTTGTACTATTTTGCATTCCCACCTGCAATATATGAGCATTCCAGTTGCTCTGTATTCTAACCAGCACTTGGTATGGTGAGTAACTTTTGTTTTAGCCATTCTATTGTGTGTGATATGGTTTATTTCTCTCATAGCTAGTGATGTTGAACATTGTTTCAAGTGTGTGACTGTCTTTGCTATATTTTTCTTGGTGACATACCTGTTCAAGGATCTGTACATATTGTAGAATTGGTAACCTGTATCTCTGCGGGAAGTAACTTAATCAACTAGAGTATAATGCTTTCCTAGAGGTTCCTTTGCCTTTGGTCTGACACCCTGTTTCCAGTTACTTAGGTCAGAACTTTTCCCCTGTCTCCATCAGGGAAGTTGTTTCATATACATGTAATTCAGTTAGATTATTTTGTCATGTTCTGCAAAATAATGACAAAACATTTATCCTGTGATTCCTAAACCTTCTAAAATATTTTATTAAAAAATTGCATGCAGCTGGGCACGGTGGCTCACACCTATAATTCCAGCATATTAGGAGGCTGAGGTAGACAGATCATGAGGTCAGGAGCTCGAGACCAGCCTGACCAATATGGTGAAACCTTGTGTGTACTAAAAATACAAAAATTAGCTGGGCGTGGTGGTGGGCACCTGTAATCTCAGCTACTTGGGATGCTGAGGCAGGAGAATCACTTGAACCAGGGAGGCAGAGGTTGCAATGAGCCGAGATCACACCACTGCACTCCAGCCTGGGTGACAGAGTATGACTCTATCTCGGGGGGAAAAAAAAGAAAATTTGAATGCATTAAGGTGCATTCTTTGAGCTAAGTTCTATGGGTTTTGGCAAATGCAGAGCATCATGTATTCACCACAATAAATAGTTTTACTGCCTTAAACACATCCCGTTTTTCACCTATTCTACCCTGCCAACCTTTAATCCAACCCAACTACTGATCTATTGACTGTCTCTATATTTTTGTCTTTTCCAGCATATCATATAGTTGAAGTCGATATGATATAGTTGAACGATATCATATAGTTGAAGTTGAAAAGTATGTAACCTTTTCAGACCGACTTCTTTTATTTAGTAAAATATATTTACAACTCATCCAAGTCTTTTTGTGGCTTGATAGTGCACTTTTTTTTGGAAGGTAACTTTAGAACTTTATTTGATGTATTTGAGGATCAACAGTTAGTTCTCATCCACACTAACTGTAGAGTTTTGAAAGTGGTTACAGGCGATGGAAGTGACCACTGCCATCATTCCGGCTGCAGGAGGGAGGCGGGGCTGGGGCTGCACACTCCATGGAGCCAGTGGGAGACCCTCCCCTTCTGAGTTGGGATGAGAGCTCCCCGGATGCCGCTGCAGCCACCCGAAACACAGCTGCAGATCCAGGCGTCCTGCTCTATGGAGCAGGCAGGAGCCCCATGCTCCGGGGAGGGGGGCGGGGGGGGCTACAACCACCCAAACTGCAGCCATGGATCGGAGCCTCGCTGTGTTCTTGCGGGAGGGCCAGGAGCAGGCAGGATCTGCCCTCCCGGTGCTGCTGCGGCCACCCTCCCAGGCGCAGCAGCTGGGCGTCTCTGTAGCCTGCACTCTCAGTGGCCCCAGGAATGATGCCCCGCCATCCGTGCAGGTTCAGGGGTGTCTGCTCCCACTGTCTGGCGTCTCTCCACTCCTGGTGGAGAGCCTGCTCCAATCTCCTAGCAGGGCTTGGGCTGAGCCGCAGGGCCTTGACTGGCAGCGGAGGCAGACAGAGCCCTGGGATGAAGGGGGCAGGTCCTCAGAAAAGCCCCACCTCCAGGCCAGGGAGGGCCTGAAGGCTGGCGTCTGGGCTGCCAGTCCCGTGGACCTGAGTGGGGACTCATGGTGCCTCTTCTGGGCTCCCTATGACTGCCCAGGGACCAATTGGCAGGCACTTCCTCCCCTCTGAGGTCCAGGGCAGAGGACAATGGCCAGAGGAGAAGAGGGCAGAGAGACGACAGTAGGACCAGCTGCGAAGAGGTGTACCTTCTCTCTGAGAGCTACAGAGATGACCTGATGGTAGAAAGGAGCTACCTTCCCTGCTGTGAGCTTCAGAGACCAGCAGAGACGAGCCACTCTCTGCTGAGAGTTTCAAACACCCGCAGAGATGTCCGAATGACTTACCTGTGGACAGGAGCCACCCTCTTCAGGGCCTTCTCTCTGCTGAGAACTGAACATTGGACCGATGACCTACCTGCAGAGAGGAGCTACCCATTGCAGGTCTCCTCCGAGTCGTTTTAACACTTAATAAAGCTTATCTTCATCCTGTTTACCCTTCATTTGTCTGCGAACCTCATTCTTCCTGAACCCAGGACAAGAACTCAGGCAAAGGTGCACCAGCCACAGAGGTTTCTGGGAAGAAAATCGACACCCTAAAGATCCCAATACACAGGTACATAGATAACCAAAGTATAGAGCTTATTTGATGAAGCTTCATCCACATTACGTTTCCTGGACAACCACACATGGATACCATATGGGATATTCTTTATTCCTTTGGCCCAGACAACTTTGTTGAGCCTGGTATCAATGCACACATCTGGAGTTCCTGTCTTCTTCTTGACAAATTTCCAGATCTCTTTGGGTGCTGGAGGGGCATACTTCTTCAAACCCACTCCATGAATGTGCTTGTGAATGTTGATGGTGTATTTTTGTCACCATCTCGTTGAGGGGAGAACGGACCTTTTTCTTCTGGCCACCTTTCTTTGTGGAAGTCATTCTGCCGGACCCAAGTTGGAAAGGCCATAGTGCACTTCTTTTTATCATCAGATAGTATTCCTTTTTTTGGTTGTACTACAATTTGTTTATCCTTTCATTTACTGAAGGATATCCTGGTTGCTTCCAGATTTTGGCAGTTTTAAGTTGCTATAAACATTTGTATGCAAGTTTTTGTGTGGATATAAGTTTTCAAATCACCTGGGCAAATACCTAGGAGTGCAATTGCTGGATCATATGATAAGACTATGTTTAACTTTATAAAAAATACTGCCAAATGGTCTTCAAAGTGGCTATACTATTTTGTATTTCCAGCAGTAATGAATAAAAGATCTCTTGTTCCGATCTTCTCTAGCAATTGGTATAACCAGTTTTAATGAACTTTAGGGTAGGCACTAATCCAATGTGGCTGGTGTTCTTATAAGAAAAGGAAGAGACATCACAGATGAATACACACTGAGAAAGGACCATATGAGAATACGGCAAGAAGGCAGCCATGTACAAACCAAAGAGAGAGGCCTCAGGAGATACCAAATCTGCCAACACCTCAATCTTGGACTTTCAGCTTCCAGAACTATGCGAAAATAAGTATCTATTATTTAAGCCACCAAGTTTGTGGTATTTTGTTATGCCAGCCTGAGCAAACTAATACACAGGTTTCAAAGTTTTTCTATGTTTTCTTCAAGAAGCTTTATAGTTTTTGCATGTAGATGTAGAATTTTAGCAGTACCAGTTATTAAAAAGGCTATCTTTTTCCTCTGAAGTACTTATGCAATTTTATTAAAGATCAGTTGACTATATTTGTATAGTGTTATTATTCTTCTGTTATTTAGATAAGTGAATGTGAATTAATATTTAAAACAGTATTACTTCCAAATATGGCAACAATTCATTTAGCTTAATATTAGCTACAAGGCTATAAAGTGATCTGTATGACTCATTAAATCATTTGATTTTTTTTTTTTCCAGATGAGGTCAGACAGATCTGTTTCTTGGAAGAGAATATTTCAATTTGAGGAAAATGCCAATGATTTATTTTGGCATTTTGGGAGTCAGACTCCAGGCCAAAATCTTATGTGTGATCATTCAGATCTAACCATGGGCAATGACAAACGTTTTACCTGGCTGCCTCATCGGGGCAAGCTGCCCCTCTCACCCTAGGCTTTCTGCACCGTCAGTGCATTGCAGCCTCTGGAGAGAGTTGCAGTCAGAGACTCAGCTCCTGTGCAACTCCCCTCTCTCCTTTTAACACCCCTTCCCCTGCCTCCGACTGACCATAACCTTACCTTATCTGCATTCCTAGCCTAGGTGTCTCCATTCTAAGACATTACTTGGGGCAGCAGGGATACTCAACTGAAACTGATTAGGCACCTCTGTTGAGACCTACTTGTGGGGAGGCCTTAAAGAAACTTTTCTCTATTCTGACTCACTACTTTTGTACTCCCAGCCCTCCCTTCTCAGGATTTGTAAAATGGCAGGAACCTTTTTTCCAGAACTTTCTGGGCAGTGAAAGGATCCTGCTCTCACTCCTCCCACCTGTGCCAATACATCTCTCCCTCTCTTGGTGCTGTTCCATGGGGGAAAAATGGAAGACTGGGGAAGCCATCCATCTACTTTCTCCTTTTAATCTAGTCCTTACACTCTCAGAGTAAGGGATTAAAGCCTTCATTGTTACTTACTTGACCATCCTGACACCTGCAGCTCTCTACAGCATGTATTACAGTTCTTTCCTGACACTTAGAGTCCTCTGTTCCTCTCAGTAATCTATTTTATATCTATCTATCTGTACATCCACCTATCACTCTGTCTATATCTAGTTCTACAAGATATTTTCATTAGTTTTATGGAATATGGCTAGAAGATGGGACCACAGTCTGAGAGCTTCCAGGAGCACTGAAATCTAGGATCTTCCACATCTGAAAATAAATGACGACTTTCAACTTTTAAAGTCCAAAATGTCATTCTTGTGATAGTCATGAAAGCTGTACTTACTAAATTGGCTTTAAGAAGAGCAGATGATGGGCATCCACTAAATTTCATCTAGAATTATGGCCTATGTCACAATGTTTCGTAACTTCGCTGATGGCTAGGTTTTTATTTTCTTCACTTTTCAGGTGAGTAAATTTGTATCAGGATTACTAATTAAAATCAGATTCCTGGCTTTGGAGTAGGTAGCCAGTCAGACATTAGCAGGGCAGGAGACAGCCCCTCACCCAGGAATGTTAAGTGACCAGCAGGTGATGGTCAGGCAGTTGTTAAGCTGTGTCTCTGAAATGATCATTGGCCACAGCCAGTGACTTGGAAAGACAGTCTCCAAGTAGATGGAAAACACTTGGAGCTGATGATCAGCGGCTTCCTGATAAGATCTCAGGATTTGGACAAGTGGGCTCGGGCATGCACACTAAGAGGCAAAACAGTGGGTGTATGAATTCTCTGGGAGTGTTTGACCAGTAAAGGTGAATCACCTGTAGAGAGCATGTGCACAACCCCAGTAAATGCACTGCACATACAGTCACCCTCCCAAATGCTGACCAACACTGTGAGTGACAGTTAAGCAACAACCTGTCCCAAAGGAAGGCTCAAGGGAGGAGAAACACAAACCCTGGAACCATGTCAATGTAAAAACCCAAGTCCAGGGCTGAACAGGGCACTTGGATCTCTCAAGTCACCTGCTTGGTCCTCTTCCAAGTTCACTTTAATTCCTTTCATTCCTGCTCTAAAACTTTTAAAATAAACTCTCACGCCTGCTATAAAACTTGCCTCAGTTTCTACCTCTACCTTATGCCCTATTTCTGTCCCTCAGCCGAGTTCTTTCCTCTAAGGAGGCAGGGATTGAGTTTGCTACAGACTTGTACTGATTCACTGCTGATTACACTAGGGGCCACCAAGCCAACTAAAGTAAGGGTTTCCAGGGGAATTATTATAGTAAAGTGCCTGGGCTCATTCTAGTCATCAAAGAAGTTTGGCAATCCTGGCCGGACTCGAAGGTAAAAAAAGGTTTAAAGTAAGTATCCTGGTCTTCCTGCCTTCCATTTATTAAATTGTCGTAAAATTTATTAAATTTGCCAGCAAAACCTTTATCATACTAGCATTGTTTTGATTCTGTTTCACCCTTTACTCTTATTCTTTGATTCTCCAGACTCCATTTGGTTGAAGCTAACATTCTCAGGGTTAAATTTTTATTTTCTTCACTTTTTGGGTGAGTAAATTTGTAAGAATTCTCAGGAAATTGGTGGCATGCTAATTTTGGGAGATGTATTTTATTTGAGTGCAATGAAACTTACACTAGACACGTTTAAAATAAAGAGAGACACATATAATTACACTCGCATATATTTTCAGTATCTCTGAAGTTGTTGCATAGGGCAATCTCGTGACATCCATAAGAACACTTCTTTATTATGTTGTATCTTATAACTATGATTTATTGTATCTATTTGCAATCCCTAAAGAATTCTATAGAATTTTAAGCTAAATTTACATGGAGAATATTTTTTTTTCTAATGCTTCAGCAGATTCACACACCAGCTGCTGGGTTCTCCTTCAAATAGTTCAGTAACATGAAGATCTGGAAGAGATTTGGGCTTACTCTATATAACAGTCCCAGAGTTTGTCACTTATAATTGAAGCATAAGCTTCCCCACATTACAGTACTCCTTCCATCTCAATCATTAAGTAAAACTTATAATACTTAAAAAGCTGTTATATATATTTATCCAGCTGACACCTGCACACATGAATACACTGCTTTTCGAAATAGAAACACATATTTGCAAATTCATTATAGAAACAAGCATCTCACTCATATTAAATTTCACAACAGAAATCACCGTAGCATAAAGGGTAACAGACTCTATGTTACCTATAATGAATGCATTCGAGTTTACAGAATGAGGTTCTAAATTATCATAAGTTAGAATTTTAAATACTTGAATATAAAATAACTTTAGTTACTACTTTCCCAAGATGTTGATAAAGAGCACCCCTCTACCCCTCTACACACACATGCGCGCGCACACACACACACACACACACTTTTCAACTAAATGCTATCTATAATAATAAAAGTATAAGTTCCCAAATGGGGCAATCTGATTCTTACCATGGATAGATTGAATGTGAAATGTGACTGGTATGGATCTTTTTGGTCATAAGTGAAGATGCTAACAGTTGGTAAAACAGTTTCATAAAATGTGTTAGTCCCTGCCTTTATAGAATTCACAATCTACTAAGGGAGATATATAAAAAAAAAAATTAGAAGGCAAAATAAGTAAATACTTGTTGAAGGTAAATATACTGTTTGAGGTAAGCACAGAAGGGGTGAGTGAGAGTGTGTTTGTCTGGAAAAGTCAGAACCACTCACAGAAGAGGAGATCACTGTAGGGAAAGTGACTAAATAGAGAAAGAAAGGGACATTTTAGGAAGAAAGAATATTCTGTGTGATGTCGTGAAAGTGTGAAAGAGTAAGATCTATGTGATAAAGTAGATGCCACTTGGTATGATTGTAACGTCGAATATATGCAATAAAGAAGCCTCTCTTACCAAGGATAAATAAAGTTCCAGTGAAAATAAAGGTGATTGGAATACCATGCAATCACCTAGGACTTAAAATGACTT
The DNA here is from genome assembly GCF_047675955.1 of Chlorocebus sabaeus. Taxonomy (NCBI): domain Eukaryota; kingdom Metazoa; phylum Chordata; class Mammalia; order Primates; family Cercopithecidae; genus Chlorocebus; species Chlorocebus sabaeus. Next base: position 72,473,800 of record NC_132911.1, read on the forward strand.
TTAAGGATTTGAAGGATTTCTGCTTTTTTGTTTTCATTTTTGATATTTAAACTGAAATATCTAATGTAGTCAATAGCAAGTATTCACTGAGAAAAACACATGTACTCAAAGCATATGCAATACATTTGAAAAAGGAACTTCATTAAAGATCTGTATCTATGTGATTGGCAATCACCTTAGTTAATATATTTTCAGTATAAACATGATATCAGGAAATATATGACCAGATACTGACCAATCCCCCAAGAAGGACTTGTAGGTATGCACATTTGAGGGCCTTCCATCACAATAATCAGAAAACCTTAGCAGAGCTACACTTACTACTGCTTAATAAGCTAGTCACCACGGCAGACCTTCTAATCTGCCTCTTAGTGCATTAATTTTAAAAATGAAAGGGCAACCCAGAATCAAGCTTTTAACATGAAAGGGGGTCCAAAAGAAATAAACATGGTAAATTTTTCAAAGGAAAGAAAGAGAATGCAGAGTCGTGGAAAACTTCAAAACTAAATTACTGGAGATACCACTTCCATTGTGGGCCCAAGGCATTTACTACTAGGCTGAGCACATATAATATATAATTTATATGTGTTAATGTACTTGATAGGTATCATATATTACCTATAAACCTTGGACAAAATATGGAAAACAACTACCTGAAAACAGTAGAGAGTGAAGAGAAGTAGGTAGATTCCACAGGAGAAATGACATTTGGAAGAAAGGACTCTCCTCTCTCCCTCTTTTAAAGTGTTTTTTACTTAAGGGCAGCTGGAAATTGGCACAACACTGAGTGGCTAAAACATCAGGAAAAAAAATATATTTTTCTGGTCTGAAGAAACAAAGAAAAGAGTTCAGATATATCAGAGACACTGGAAAGTGAAGGAAAAATCCTGGAAATGTATGAGTAAAGGAGGGGATCCCCAAATTCTACATACATGAATTATGAAAAAAAAATGGTGGTCGATCCCATTCATGCAACACAAAGAAAACTGCAAGCAGCATATGTTGAGTTTGAGTCAAACCAAGTCAATTACCTACCAATAAAAACTCAACACCTTTTGGAGAAAGTTAGAAGAATCCAGAGTTTCTAAATTATAGAATTCATGATGTCCAGAACGTAATCCAGAATTACCAAAGCAAAACAGGAAAATAGGACCCATTTTCAAAAGAAAAGGCAGTTAAAAAGGATCGAACCCCAAAGTGACCGAGATGTTGGAAATGGTAGATAGGATTTTAGAATGGATGTACAACTACACTGAATGAAGCAAAGGGAAATCCACTCACAATAAATGAAAAGATAGGAATTGTTAGAAGAGAGATAGAACCAAATGGAAATTCTAGAATTGAAAATATATTTGAAATTCAAATTTACTGGGCAAATTTAGCAGCAGAAAGGAGATGGCAGAGTAAAGGGTAAGTAACCCCTGAAGATAAATCAGTATAATTTATCTAATCTGAAGAAGGAAAAGGATAAAAGTAGAAGGAAAAGAGGATGAGCATTTCAGGGACCTATGAAACAATAGCAAAAGGTCTTATATATGTATATTGTTGAGTGTCAGAAGAAGAATGGAGAGAGAATCAGGGGAAAGAATATGAGGAAATAATGGCCGTGACTGCTACTTCTGGCCAAGATGGAGTACCAGAGACAAGATTTACCTCTTATCTAAAGCAACCCCCCAGATTAGATGAAATATGCAGGACAACACTTTTTAAGACACTGAAAATCAGGCAATGATAACAGAAAAGAAATGAGGTTAGTACTATGATTGCTCCAGCTTACTGACTTGAGAGCACTTCCAGGCTGCAGTGAAGGGAGAAGTGGCCCATTTGGGCCCAGTGGTCTCCCTAAATTGCAGGAGAGAGGGGAATGGTGGAGTTGTTAAATAAGAGTTTCAGTTTTGCAAGATGAAAAAATTCTGGAGATTGGTTATACAACAATGTGAATATATTTAACACTGAATTTTATACTTTAAAATGGTTAATATGGTAAATACTATAGTATGTGTATTTTGCCATATTTTTTTAGCCTGTAGGATTTATTTATTTATTTATTTATTTTTGTATTTTTTTATTATACTTTAAGTTCTAGGGTACATGTGCACAACATGCAGGTTTGTTACATATGTATACATGTGCCATGTTGGTGTGCTGCACTCATCAACTCGACATTTACATTAGGTATATCTCCTAATGCTATCCCTCTCACCTCCCCACTCCCCCCACCCAATGACAGGCCCCAGTGTGTGATGTTCTCCACCCCATGTCCAAGCGTTCTCATTGTTCAATTCCCACCTATGAGTGAGAACATGTGGTGTTTGGTTTTCTGTGCTTGCGATAGTTTGCCCAGAATGACAGTTTCCAGCTTCATTCATGTCCCTACAAAGGACATGAACTCATCCTTTTTTATGACTGCATAGTATTCCATGGTGTATATGTGCCACATTTTCTTAATCCAGTCTATCATTGATGGACATTTGGGTTGGTTCCAAGTCTTTGCTATTGTGAATAGTGCCGCAATAAACATACATGTGTGTGTGTTTTTATAGCAGAATGATTTATAATCCTTTGGGTATATACCCAGTAATGGGATGGCTGGGACAAATGGTATTTCTAGTTCTAGATCCTTGAGGAATCACCACACTGTCTTCCACAATGATTGAACTAGTTTACAGTCCCACCAACAGTGTAAAAGTGTTCCTATTTCTCCACATCCTCTCTAGCACCTGTTGTTTCCTGACTTTTTAATGATCACCATTCTAACTGGTGTGAGATGGCATCTCATTGTGGTTTTGATTTGCATTTCTCTGATGGCCAGTGATGATGAGCATTTTTTCATGTGTCTGTTGGCTGCATAAATGTCTTCTTTTGAAAAGTGTCTGTTCATATCCTTCGCCCACTTTTCGATGGGGTTGTTTGATTTTTTTCTTGTAAATTTGTTTGAGTTCTTTGTGGGTTCTGGATATTAGCCCTCAATAAACTAGGTATTGATGGGATATATCTCAAAATAATAAGAGCTGTTTATGAGAAACCCACAGCTAATATCATACTGAATGGGCAAAAACTGGAAGCATTCCCTTTGAAAACTGGCACAAGTCAGGGATGCCCTCTCTCACCACTCCGATTCAACATAGTGTTGGAAGTTCTGGCCAGGGCAATCAGGCAGGAGAAAGAAAGAAAAGGTATTCAGTTAGGAAAAGAGGAAGTCAAATTGTCCCTGTTTGCAGATGATATGATTGTACATTTAGAAAATCCCATCGTCTCAGCCCAAAATCTCCTTAAGCTGATAAACAACTTCAGCAAAGTCTCAGGATACAAAATCAATGTGCAAAACTCACAAGCATTCCTAAACACCAACAAGAGACAGAGAGCCAAATTATGAGTGAACTCCCATTCACAATTGCTTCAAAGAGAATAAAATACCTAGGAATCCAACTTACAAGGGATGTGAAGGATCTCTTCAAGGAGAACTACAAACCACTGTTCAACGAAATAAAAGAGGATGCAAACAAATGGAAGAACATCCCATGCTCATGGATAGGAAGAATCAATATCGTGAAAATGGCCATATTGCCCAAGGTAGTTTATGGATTCAATGCCATCCCCATCAAGCTACCAATGACTTTCTTCATAGAATTGGAAAAAATCTACTTTAAAGTTCATATGGAACCAAAAAAGAGCCCACATTGCCAAGACAATCCTAAGGCAAAAGAATAAAGGTGGAGGCATCACACTACCTGACTTCAAACTATACTACAAGGCTATAGCAACCAAAACAGCATGGTACTGGTACCAAAACAGAGATATAGACCAATGGAATAGAACAGAGCACTCAGAAATAACACCACACATCTACAAGTATCTGATCTTTAACAAACCTGACAAAAACAAGAAATGAGGGAAGGATTCCCTGTTTAATAAATGGTGCTGGGAAAACTGGCTAGCCATATGTAGAAAGCTGAAACTGGATCCCTTCCTTACACCTTATGCAAAAATTAATTCAAGATGGATTAAAGACTTAAATGTTAGACCTAAAACCATAAAAACCCTAGAAGAGAACCTAGGTAATATCATTCAGGATATAGGCATGGGCAAGGACTTCATGACTAAAACACCAAAAACAATGACAACAGAAGCCAAAATAGGCGAATGGGACCTAATTAAACTAAAGAACTTCTGCACAGCAAAAGAAACTACCATCAGAGTGAACAGACCACCTACAGAATGGGAGAAAATTTTTACAATCTACCCATCTGATAAAGGGCTAATTTTACCATAATTTTTAAGTGAAAACCGGAAACAACCTAAATGTCTAACATAGGAACCTGATATTATAAAATACGGCATTGCCATGTGACAGAAAACTCTACATCCTCTAAAGATAAGGCATAGTGGAATAAGATTTCATGACCTCAAGACTTCATGATTTAGTATTAACAAAAAAGTGAAATTATAAATCAGTGTGTGAACTAGAATCCACTTTTTAAAAACATATATATCTAAATAAAAAGTCTAGAATGTTCACAAGCATTATGACTAAGTGACACAATTACAGGTATTTTTTGCATCATTTAATATTTTTGAAGTTTTCTATCATACATTATTTTTGTGATCAAATTTTAAAGTTATTAAAAACAATTTTAGGCTGGGCACAATGGCTCATACCTGTAACCCTAGCACTTTGGGAGGCCGAGACAGGTGGATCACTTGAGTCTCAGAGTTCAAGACTAACCTGGGCCACATGACAAAACCTTGTCTTTACAAAAAATACAAAAATTAGCTGAGCATGGTGTGCATACCTGTAGTGCCAGCTTTTTGGGAGGCTGAGGTGGGAGGATTGCTTGATCCTGGAAGGCAGATGTTGCAGTGAGCCAAGATTATGTCACTGTACTCCATCCTTGGCAAAAATGTGAGATTCTGTCTCACAAAACTAAACAAAACGAATTTAATGCATGAAACTACACTGGCAATAAAATTGTATAGAACCATTAAGTACTATTAAGTTCTTTTTCATTACCAAGGTGAAAAAAAGACTGCCCATACCAAATGCTGGTAAGGATAGGAAATTACTGGAACTCTTAAACACTTTTCTTGGGAATGTAAAATGCTACAACCTGTTTAGAAGCAGTTTGGCAATTTCTTAAACAGTTAAACATGCTTCTACAATATGGCCCAGTCATTCCACTTGTATGTATTAACCCAAGAAAAATAGAAAGAGTGTATACGAATGTTCATGGCAACTTTGTCTGTAGTGGTCTCAAAGTGGACACAACCTCAATGTTCATCAGCAGGTGGATAAACATATTGTAGTATATCCATACAACAGAATACTACTCAGCAATGAAAAGGAACAAACTATTGATACACACAATAATGTATGACTCCTGAAATAATTGAGTCTCAGTGAAAGTAGTGAGACAAAAAGTATACATAATGTATGAGTTCATTTCTATAAAATTCTAGGAAATGCAAATGTATAGTGTCAGAAAGGAGATCAGTGGGAGCCTGTGAATCAGATGGAATGTGGGAGGAATTACTAAAAGGCAGAAGGAAACATTCTAGGGTAATAGATATGTTCATTGCTTTCATTGCGGTGATGATCTCCTGAGTGTATATGTATGAAAATGTATCCAAATTTACATTTTGAATACGTGCTGCTTATTGTATGTCAAGTCTACCTCTCAATAGGCTTTTTAAAAAATTAGCAAACTTCAAGTTGAAAAATTAAAAATAAAACTAAACTTTGGCTCATCCTAATAAAAGCACTGAACACCACAAAATAAAGAGGAAATCTTGAAAGCATCCAGAGAAAAACAACACATTCTAAAGAAGTGAACAATGTAACAATACACCATAATTACCATCTTGAAAGGACAGAAAAAAAAAATCTAACAACCAATTATCAACCAGCAAAGATGAAGGCAAAATAAAGGCATTTTTAGAAAAAGAAAAGAGAATCCTTTACCAACAGACTATCTCCTTGAGAAATGCTAATGGACATTCTTCAGGCTTTAGGCAAATGACAACATATCACACTGCTGATCTTCAGGAAGGAATTAACACCAGAAACAAAGACACACATTTCATAATGCCAAAAGGATCATCAGTCCATTTAGGAAGACAATATTCATAAATAGTTGGGTTTTTTTTTGGTCTCTGAACAGCTTCAAAATTCATGAAACAACATTAATTAATCAAAGGGAGAAATAAATGATTCTAAAATCATACTTGACAATTTTTAACAAAATTCTTTTAGCAATTGATAGAGTCAGATAAATAAAATTAATGAAGAAGTAGATGGATTTGAACAAACTATCAAACACCTTGACCTAAATGATTTTATAGAATGCTACACTGAACAACTGCAGAATACACATCTTTTCAAGTAAATATGGTGTGTTCACTGAGATAGATTATATGCTGGACCCTCCAACAAGTCTCAATACATGTAAAGGGTTGAAAGCATACAGAATATGTTTTCTGAGCATAATATAATTAAATTAGAAATCAATAACAATGTGGTATCTAGAAAAATCCCTAACATTATAGCAAATCCCTCAAATTTCGTTAGTAAATAAATCAGCAAAAAATTAGAGAATATTTTGAGATGGAAAATACATAAAACCATATAATTTTGGAAGGAAAACATAGGATAATGTTTGTGATTTGTGAGAAAGCAAAATTTGGGCCTGAAACGTAAAGCAAATAACCATAATAAAAACTTAGTAAGTTACACTTCATCAAAATCAAAAACTGCTTAACAAAAGCACCACTAATGAATTGAACAGGCAAGCCACAGATTTTAAGACAATGTACATTGCAAAGCATGCATATAACAAAGGCCTGGTATGCAGTGTATGTAAAGAAATCCTACAACTCAATAACAAAATACAGCTCCATAAAAATGGACAAAGGAATTGAATAGACATATCAACAAGTACATGAAACAAGTACATAAAAATGTGTTTAACATCATTAGTCATTAGAGAAATGCAAATTAGAACTACATAGAGATACCACTACACACCCGTCAGAATGACTAAAACTAGAAAAACTAATTTTTGGTAAGGATATGCAGCAACTGGAAATCTCATCCATTATTGTTGGGAGTGTAAAATGGGCCAACTATTTTGGGAAAAAAGAGCTGGCATTTTCTTCTACAACTAAACATATATTAACCTATGATCCAGTAACATAATTTCTGGGTATTTACTCAAAAAAGCATACATATGCATAAAAAGCCTGTACAATATTCAAATCTGTTCCATTTCTAATTGCCAAAAGTGGAAAACATCCCCCAGATACTTTAATGTGAGACAAGAATGAATAAACAAGCTTTGGCATTTTTATTCAATGAAATATGCAGCAATAAAAAGAACCAGCTATTGACATGCAGCAATACGAATAAATCTCAAAAACATTGTGTTGAGCAAAGGAAGCTAGTCATAAAATTATATATACTTCACTACAGTATTTTATTTTTATGAAGTTCTAAAACAGTCAAAGCCAATCAATGATGGAGAAAAATTTGAACAGTAGTTTTCTTGGGGTGTGGTCAGGATTGGTGATTGAGAAGGGACATGAAAGATTTTGCTAGGGTGATAGTAATCTTCTATAATGATGGACTTTGAGTTATACAAGTGTACACATTTTTCAGAACTAAGTAAAATGTGTGTGTAGATTAATTGTGTATTAATTGTACATCAAAAGGAAAAAATTAAACATTGAACTCTAGTTAATGGCAGAGCATGTGGAAGGATCTAGGAGAAGCATGTACTTGTTTGCAGTTTACTTACAAAAGCATACAAGTAATATATTAATTCGGGAGTAAATACGTGGAAAAGCAAGAATATAGGTGCTGGGTGTATATTAGCATTCATGCTAAAATTGTTTCATTTCAGCTATATGTTTCAAAAGTTTGATTTAAAAAATTTTGGAAAAACTAAATTGCTACAATCAACAGCTTTACAGAGAAGAGAAAACATATCAAAAAGACAGATAACCAGTGTTGGAGGGGATGTGGAGAAAAGGAAGCCCTTATACATTCGTGGTGGAAATGTAAATTAGCACAGCTATTATGGAAAGTAATATGGAGTTTCCTCAAAATATTAAAAATATTCCAGCCCAATTCCACTTCTGGATATATAGCCAAAGAAAATGAAATGAATATGTCAAAGCAGTATCTGCACTTCTAAGTTCATTGCAGCTTATTCACAATAGCCAAGATATGGAATCAATCTAAGTGTCCATCAACAGATGAATAGATAAAGAAAATATAGTATGTATACACAATGGAATAGTATTCAGCCTTAAAAAAGAAAGAAATCTGGTCATTTGGGACAATATGGATGAATCTGGAGGAAATTATGTTACATGAAATAGGTCAGGCATAGAAAGACAAATACCACATAGAAACAGAGGGCAGGCAGGATTCAGTGGCTCATGCCTGTAATTCCAGCACTTTGGAAGGCTGAGGCAGGAGGATCGCTTGAATTCAGAAGTTCCGGTGTCATGGAGCATGCCTGTGGTCTCAGCTACTTGGAAAGTTGAGGCAGGAAGATTGCTTGAGCGTGGGAACTTGAGGTTGCAGCAAGCTGCGATCAGGGCACTATACTCCAGCCCGGGCAACACAGTGAGACCCTGTCTGAAAAAGAAACAAGAAATAGAGAGTAGAATTATGGTTACTAGGAGCTAAAGGAGGAAGGAGTTGAGGAGATGTTGGTCAACAGATCCAAAGTTTCAGTTAGCAGAAATAAGTAGAGGAGAGCTGCTCTACAACACAGTGAGTAGAATTAACAAGAATGTATTGTATACTTGAAAATTGCTAAGAGAGTAGATTTTAAATGTTCTTTCACTACAAAAAATGCTAAGTATCTGTGGTAATAGATATGTTAATTCACTTGATTAGTCATTCTACAGTGTATACATATATCAAAATATCATGCTATATATCATAAATATATACAATTTTTATTTGTCAATTTACAAAAGAAAAAGCAAAATAAATAAGGAACCCTATGACAACAAAATGCTCTCAAATAGTAAATCCCATCTCCTAAATACACACAAAATCAACAGGAGGATGGAACGTTTAGGTTGAGAAAATCTGCTCAAAAGACAAAGAGATGGAAAAATAGAAGAGTGAAGATAAGAAAACAGCATTAGGCAAAAAGATTCAACATCATCTAAGTAGTAATCCAGATAATGAGATTTGAAAAAATGTTTCTGAGGAAATTATCAAAAAATAACAGAAGAAAATGTCCCACAACAGGTAGGAAAGAATGTGCTTTCCTAGATTGAAAGGACTATGTGTCTATTATTAGAGTGGACAGCCAAACAGACATGAGCAGGGCAGGAGAAGCCCCCCACCCCACCAGGAATGCCAGGCGACCATCAGGTGCTAGTTGGGTGACCATCAGGTGCTAGTCAGGTGGTTGTTAAACCCTCTAAAATGATAATTGGTCACTGCTGGCTCCAGGGAAAGTCAATCTCCCAATAGATAGAAAACACCTGAAGCTGGTGAGCAGCCGTTTCCCAATAAGATCTCAAGAGTTAGCTGAGTGTGCTCAAGCATGCACACTAAGAGGCATAATGGTAGAGTTTAATTGGCATATAACCTTCCTCCAGGAACACTCTACTGATAAGGGGAAAACACCTCAAGTGATCATACACACAACCTCCAGTAAACATACTGCTCATTGGCCCCTCCCAAGTGCTGGCATGTACATGCGAACAGCTCACCCCAAGGAAGAATCAGGAAAGAAGAGATGCAAAACCCTACAAGCATGCCAACATATAAAAAGCCCAAGACAAGGACTAAATGGCACACTGGAACTCTCGAGTTGCCCAGTGGGCCCTCTTCCAAGTGTACTTTACTTCCTTTCATTCCTGCATTAAGGATCTAGAACTAGAAGTACCATATGACCCAGCCATCCCATTACTGGGTATATACCCAGAGGATTATAAATCATGCTGCTATAAAGACACATGTACACGTATGTTTATTGCGGCACTATTCACAATAGCAAAGACTTGGAATCAACCTAAATGGCCATCAGTGACAGACTGGATTAAGAAAATGTGGCACATATACACCATGGAATACTATGCAGCCATAAAAAAGGATGAGTTTGCGTCCTTTGTAGGGACATGGATGCAGCTGGAAACCATCATTCTTAGCAAACTATCACAAGAACAGGAAACCAAACACCGCATGTTCTCACTCATAGGTGGGAACTGAACAATGAGATCACCTGGACTCGGGAAGGGGAACATCACACACCGGGGCCTATCACGGGGGGGCGGGGAGGGATTGCACTGGGAGTTATACCTGACGTAAATAACGGGTTGATGGGTGCAGCACACCAACACGGCACAAGTATACATATGTAACAAACCTGCATGTTCTGCACATGTACCCTAGAACTTAAAGTATAATAATAATAATAATAAACTTTTAAATAAACTTTCGCTCCTGCTCTAAATATTGCCTTGATCTCTCACTCTGACTTATGCTCAGCGGATGAATTCTTTCTTCTGAGTAGGGAAGAATTGAGTTGCTGCAGACCCCTATGGATTCACCTCTGCTAACATACGTTGGGGCTGTGACTTGGATAAAACTGTGTGGGGTGGGTTTTGTGAGAGCACTAGCTATACTGAGGGAAACTTTGGAGGGAACCAGCTACTAGATGGTTCAATTAGTCTTTCATCCCTATATCCAGGTTGGACAATCAATTTGCCCATCAGGACCATTGTGGACCTCCACCAGTTTCCTCTGGCTTCGTCTTGCCCAGGCATAGTTCACCATCTTTTTATTCCTAACACGTGTGCTCATGCTTCACCTCCCCAGCATGACAGGAGATACAGACCCATGGTAAACTGGGGGTATTCCTTCAGTAGACTGGAGAGGCTTTGGGATGCCACCTTGGGTGATGAGTGCTCCAGTCTTCACCTTCATTGCCCCATGGTCCACAGTGGTCCTGATGTGCAAATTAGGTGTCCAACCTGGGTATAGGAATAAAAGACTAATCAAACCATCTAGTAGCTGGTTCCCTCCCAAGTTTCCCTTAGGATACCTGGTGCTCTCACGAACCCACCCCATGCAGTATCCCAGTCATGGTGAAACTGACCCAGTTGTCCCATAGACAGTTCTTCTTGATAAACATAGGAATTGACACTTTAGGTCTTAAAGCTTAAAACTTATATTTGTTTTATCTGAGTTCCTTCCTCAGGACACAACTTTCAGGCCTCTCAAAAAAATATCAAAGAACTGAAAGTCACCAGATCACCACATCCAGACAATCAGATGCCAGGACCCCTCATTTGTCATGATTGCTTCCTTGCCCCTCCCTAGTTCCTGTTCTCTTACATTGTTACATTTCTTCCCTTTTATATAAACCCCTAGTTTTAGTGGGTCAGGGATATGGAATTAGACTGAGCTCTTATCTCTTCAGCTGCAGCACCTGATTAAAGTCTTCTTCCTCGTCAATAGTTGTCATCTCAGTGCATGGCTTTCTGTGTGGCAAGTAGCAGAACCTAGACCGAACCCCTGGTGTTTTGGTAATAACAGCACCAAAGTATGTCAGCAGGGATGAATCCATATTTGTCTGCAGCAACTTGATTCTTGCCTTTTCGAGGAAATAATTTATCTGAGAAGCATAAAGCAAAGTGAGAGACCAAGGCAAGTTTTAGAGCAGGAGTGAAAGTTTATTAAAAAGTTTTAGAACAGGAATGAAAGAAAGTTAAGCACACTTGGAAGAGGGCCATGTGGGTGACTTGAGAGATCCAAATGTGCCATTTAGTCCTTGACATGGGGTTTTATATGTTGGCATGCTTCCAGGGTTTTATGTCTGTTCTCTCCCCTGATTCTTCCCTTGGGATGGGCTGTCTGCACGTGCAGTGGCCTGCCAGCACATGGGAGGCGCCACATGTGCAGTGTGTTTACTGAAGTTGTGCGCATGCTCACTTGAGGTGTTTTTCCCCTTACCAGTCAAGTGTTCCCAGAGGGAGGTCATATAGCAGTTAAACTCTACCTACTGTGCCTCTTAGTGTGCATGCTTGAGCCCAATCACCCAACTCCTAAGATCTTATCGGGAAGCGGCTGATCACTAGCTTCAGGTGTTTTCTATCTACTGGGAGCCCGCTCTTCCTTGGTGCTGGCTGCTACCGATTATTATTTTAGAGAGTTTAACAACCACCTGACTATCATCTGATGGTCGCCTGACATTCCTGGTGGAGTGGGGAGGTGGGGGACTCTCTCCTGTCCTGCTCATGTCTGGCTAGCTACCTACTCTAACACTATCACAGTGATTGAGGAAAGATATTACCCCTACCAAGACACTTCAGAACCTTGGGACAGAGATGTTATTTGGAAAGCTTCCAGAGCATGGAGTAGGGGATGGAGGATGGAGTAGGGCAGAGTGGGGAGGGTGGGGTGAAGAGGGGGTGGAAGCAAGCTGTCAACAAAAACTGGGGATTGGAATGGTGTTACAGCACTATTGTCAAAAGATGATGGAATTATGCCTTTCAAATTCTGAATTATTTTCAATTTAGCATTTTATTATCAAATAGTCGAGTGGTAGGATTATAATAAAACATTTAAAAAGATGCAAAAGTCTCAAAAAAAAAGATCTTTCATGCACCCTTTGTCAGTAGTCTACTGTGATACTCACCTGAAGTAAACTTGTAAACCAAGAAAGAAAGAAGTATGAACTGTTTTCTGGGAAACAGGAAATCCGACTTTAGGGTGGAGTGAAGTGAATTCCTGAGATGATGGTGAAAGGAAATCCTAGGATAATGAAGAGAAGCTGGCCCAGGAAGCAAATTTTCCCAATTAGAGCAATGGTATCCAAGGACTCTAGAAGGATTCTTCTAAGAAACAAAACAATCACATTTGCTTGCTGTTTATGAACAGGTTGTGGGGAGTTTTATTTAGACAAATGGGTGGGAGTTTGGGCAAAAATCAGTGGAAGGTACATAAGAAAGGAATTAAACAAGCAATAGGACTTGATTAAAGTGAAGCAACGAAAGTGTTACACAAAAAAATGCTTCCTTCACTAATGAGTGTGTGGTTCAGCTATGGATTATCATATGCAAATCATGATGTCAAATGGAATATTAATCAAAAAATCAATAACTACAGTGGGTAAATATAGGAAAGGGTACATTATAGAACTCAATCCTCATCTTCCATAGTATGAAGTCAGTAGATACTAATATTGAAAAAACTAAGAAATAATATTCTATATTATCATTGAGGAATTTGATAAATACCATAAAGATGAATTGAACATCATTTCCTCTGGAGATCACAGATCAGGGGTGAAGAAGGAACTAGGGGATGGCTGCTTTTATCATGTCTTATAAAGCTGTTTGATTGTTTAACGAATAAGAAAATAAAATTTAAGTGTAGTTATATTAAATAATACCATCAAGCATGTTCTCTATTGTTGAGAAAGAACATTCATTCTTCTAGCTCAAATTGAAACTGTCTTTGCAAAATTATGACAGAAAGAGACATCTGACTCCATTTTGCTTCGAGCCTTAAGAGACTGGCTGTCTTTGTCCACTTCTGCATATGGGCCAAGCTAACTTTGGGAGAAATTTAGTTTGTAGTTTAAATGATAATAGCCCTTCCCAAAACTAACCGGTTCTTATAAATCAAATGAAAGACTACCAAGTCAGGAGGATAAGAGGGGCTTAAATTCTCAATAATTACCAGCCATTATTCCGGAGGTTATAAGTTTCATACTTTCTCCAGTTAATCCTGCAGATAACATCACTGTTGTAGAACCTAAGATTGGCCTTTTCAGATATCTTTTCAGATTTTTGCAATTCTGACAACAGGACGGCCCCACCTAGACTCACCAACCAGCCCTGTGATTCCCACCCAAGAACTGACTCAGCACAAGAGGATAGCTTTCATTCCCTTTGATTTTATCTCCAACCCAACCAATCAGCATGCCTCCATCCTAGCCCCCTGCCCACCGAACTATCTTTGAAAAACCCCTAGCCTCCAAGCCTTTGGGGAGATCGATTTAAGTAATAACTCCATCTCCTGTGTGGCACGGCTGGCCTTGTATCAATGAAACTCTTTTTTATTGCAATGCCATGGTCAAAGTGAGTTGATTTTGTGTGTGCAGTGGGAAGAACCCACTGGGCAGTTACAAAATTCATGTCATCATATATAATAATCTTGATTTTTTTCCAATGGAAAAGTTAAGCCTACTAGTCATAAACTTGTAAGCATAAAGTTAAGTGAAGCAATGTATATTTTATAATAATTTTTTCATGTAAAAAAACTCAGTGATATTTTCTAGAACTCTTTCTCCTCAAGGAATTGACTTGAGAGTAGTGAAAATATGAAAAGTACACAAGTATAGAATAAATTTTTATGGAGTACTGAGTTTATTTAGAAGAAATGAAATGTAAATATGCTATATTGTGTTGTGTATAGATCAAACAAAATACATCAGGGACATTAGTTGCTACAGGATTGATTTCCATAAAACTCTAGTCTGAGCAGGTCACCGTAAGCTGAAAAACATTACTCTGTCCCATTGCCTACAAAATAAAGCCTAAACTTCTTTCCTTGATGTACGATGCTATCTGTGCTCCACCCTGAACACGTATTTCCTAAATAATTTATTGCCATTCTCCCTTGCTGTGCCCTTCAATAGAGTCACAGTGAGATTGCAGCAGTTGCTTAAATAATTTCTTTCTAACTCCTATATCAAAAGGACTGAAAGATGTTTATTAGGTTTAGTTAGGAGGTCTTAGTCCACCTTAGCAAATGCAGTATCAGTGGAGTTCTAGAAGGTTATACAGGTAACAACAGATAAATAAGAAATTAGAGTAAACACATGGAGATATTTCCAGGCTAGCAGTCAGCACACTTCTGTGAAGGGCCAGATTTTAGGTAGGTAGGTTCTCTCTTTCCTTCCCTCCCTCCCTCCCTTCCCTTCCTTCTCTCTTTCCCTCCTTCCTTCTTTCCTTCTTTCCCTTCCTCCTTCCCTATCTCCTTCCCTCCTTCCTTGCTTTCTTTCTTTCTGGCTTTGTGGGGAATTCTATTTCTTTCATAATTAGTCAGCTCTGCCAGTGTACAGTGAAAACAGCCATGCATAATACATAAATAAACAGCACAGCACAGTTGTGTACCAGTAAAACACAGATCTGGCTCAAAGGATACAGTCTGCTGACCTTTTTTCCTAATGTCACCGCATAAGCCTCTTCCACAGGTTACTTAATTGCAGCATAAGCATAAGGGGCACTATCTTCTCCCAGAAGACGAGATTAGGAAAAAGGAGATCTGGAGCAGAGGTGACATTGGAAAACATGCTTAAGCCCAATAAATAAGCCAAGTGACACAAAGTAATACTATAGTAATGCTAAAATCACAAAATTAAAAATCTAGTCAAATTCTCTAATTCTGTAGTTGCCAAAACCAAGGCCCGGAGACAGATGTGACAAAGACACACCTGGGCCGCAGTAGGTGCTCAACACATTTTTGATGAATTATTAACTTGCTCAAGGCTGTATCCGTAATGAGAAGCACACCTAAGAATGTAATTCAGGTTTTGAGATTCACATGTAGAGTGTTATTTTCATTCTGACAGGTCAGCATCACAGGGAAAGTATTTCCCACGTGTCTGAGCCAGCATGATTATTAACAGCACAGGCTGTTATGCTGTGCTTAACAAACAGCCCCAAATAACCTTTTTCTTTTCTATGTAATCTACATACCTATAGGGGGTGGGTGAGGACTCCCCTGATTTTAGTCTTTCAGGGATGCAGATGAAGGAGATTCTATCTCCGCCTGTCCATCTGCAATCACTACTGCAGATAAAGAGCACAGTTCAAAGGTCTTGCTCCCACAATCAAATGTTCCACCCTGGAATTGACACATAACACATCCTCCCACAAACCACTGACCAGAACTAGTCATATGCCCATACCTGATTTAAAAAGGCCAGGATCCCGGGCCAGGTGGCTCACACCTGTAATGCCAGCTGCTAGGGAGGCTGAGGCAGGAGAATTGCTCGAACTCCGGAAGTGAAGGCAGAGGTTCCAGTGAGCCAAGATGGCGCTTCTGTACTCCAGCCTGGGCAACAGAGTGAGACACCATCTAAATAAATAAATAAATAATAAAAGGTCCAGGACTCACAAGGTTCTTCTGTGCCCAGAATAATAGTGAAACCAAGTATTTCTGAATCCCGAAATCTGTGTGGTAGAAATGAAACTGCCTTTGCGAAAGTTACAACAGAAAGAAAATTAAGGCAGTGGAGGAGATCTGATCTAGCCAACCCCTATCTTGCCTTTAGCATTCAAACTGCACTTAAATATTCCTGGGCTTGGGCCAAGCTAACTGTGGGAGGTGTTTAGTTTATAGCTTAAGTGATAATAGCCTTTCCCCAAAATTCAGCCACCTTGTAAAGCTAGTGAGAGATCACCAGGCCAGGAGGATTAGAGGGGCCTGAATTCTGCTAAGGTGTAGACATGAATGATTGCCAGCCATTATTCAGGAGGTCACAAGATATGCAACGTCCCCAATTACTCCTGCAGATAACATCACCATTGTAGAACTTATAATTGGCTTTCTGAGATGTCTTTTCAGGTTTTCTGCACCTGTAATGACCAAAGGCTCCACTGAGACCCACCAATCAGTCCTGTGGCCTCACCCAGAAACTCACTCAGTGCAAGAGAACAGCTTCTATTCTCCATGATTTATCTCTGACCCATCCAATCAACCCTCATACCTTAGCCTGCTGCCCACCAAAGTATCTTTGAAAAACCCCTAACCTCCAAACCTTCGAAGAGATTGATTTGAGTAATACACGTGACATGGCCAGCCTCATGTCAATTAAACTCACGTCATTGCAACGCCATGATCTCTGTGAATTGATTTCGTTTGTGGAGTGAGCAAGGAGAACCTTTGGGGCAGTTACAGAAAAAGTATAGAGAAAGAGGTTGATAGATCCACCACATAAATCAAAACAGATTTCTGTTTTGTTTGGTAAGAGTTTTCTTTTTTCTCTTCATGAAGAAATAGAGTAACACTCCCCACCCCTCTGTAAAACTGTAAGTGAGGTCCAAAAGTTTAGTCAAGGAAAATGACTAACCATGTTTGCAAAAAAACATATTTTTTTCAAGGCAGAGTCTCACTTTGTTCCCCAGGCTGGAGTGAAATGGCATGATCTCAGCTCACTGCAACTTCTGCCTACAAGGCTCAAAAGAGTCTCCTGCCTCAGCCTCCTGAGTAGCTGGGATTACAGGTGTGCACCACCACACCTGGCTTTTTTTTTTTTTTTTAAATTTTTAGTAGAGAAGGGGTTTCACCATGTTGGCTAGGCTGGTCTCAAACTCCTGACCTCAAGTGATCGGCCACCCGGGCCTCCCAAAGTGCTGGGATTAGCGTGAGCCACCACACCCAGCCCAGTTTGCAAACCATTTTTGCAAACAAAATTTTCTAGTCAGTTTTCCAGGTCTGGTGTGAAAAAAGAAAGAAAATGATATTTATTAAACTTGCATATTATTAGAATAATGTCCATCTCTCTGTATATGAGAAAATGCAAAACAATCATGAGGTAATCACTTCATCCCCCACAGCCCCAGGAAGAGAACTGAACTTGACCTTCCTGGTTTGAGAATGGGTGCTGGCTGAGAAGGGAACTAATTGCTTATCATGTTACATCTAAATTCATATTATTGTGAGACATTATCAGGTTTGCTGTATGGGCTGTGTTGTGAACCTTAATAAGTTTATTTCAGTTTAAATAAAGTATATTGTAGGCCTGGGAAGTACAAAATATTAAGGTGTGTATGGCATGAAAGGGTGGAAAGAGGATAATGACAATATATGACACAATAGCAGAATAAACAGTGTCATATGGATTCTTTTCTAATATTCCATTCTTGTGATGGCTCAGATCCCTGAGGCATGGGATTCTCACACCCTGGACATCCTTGAATATGGAATTTGCCTACTCTAGACAAAAAGAAAGCTTTTTGCAATATTTTGCCCCATTCGCCTCTTTGAATCTAGAGGAGCAGCGGGGCACATGTGGTGAGCACAGAGTTTCTGTGACTGAAGCACGGAGCTGGGAGGAGTAAGGGAAAGAAGAGGCTCCTTGGGCAGCATCCTGCTACTGGCAACTGGACGCCACCAGGTTATGAGGAAGAACAAGTCTGTATTTCTCTTGTCCTTCTTCCTCATATTTATTCATTTCTCCCTCTTTACATTCCCAACACCCTTGCTCCCAGGTTGTATAACAGCTTGGTTTGAGCAGGGAATTCTTTCCATGATGGAAGGAATTTTCTGCAATGGACACCAGCCATTTTGCTGGTATTCAAAAGGACACAGAGATGCTTTTAGGTAAAAGCAATTTATTATTAGAATCATTAAACGTGAAAAGTAGTGCTATGTTACCAACCTTAGATCGCTGATGCTGGGGATTGAAGGAAAAATCATTACTAAAATATTCGCAGAATATATAATATAGGTCATACAAAAATTTATGTCTAATATTCATTATTCCATTTTATTCATGCATCAATTGATTACATAGCACATGCTGTGTGTCAGATACAATTCTAAGCATTTTTATCACTAGTAACTCTTTGAATCCTTATACCAACCCTACTGAATAGGTACTGTTGCCATCATCCTCATCTTGCATATGAAGAAACTGAGGCCCAGAGAGATGAAGTATACTGCCCAAAGTCAAAGACAGTTGGGACTTAGATCCATACAACCTGGCTTCAGAGTCCTTACCATTAATTGTTATGCCATGCTGAAGTTAATGAACACCTGGGAAGAGAGTTCCTTAGCTCATTGTAGCTGCTAATTTGATTCTACTTACTTCATGTTATCCAAAATTTGGGGAGTGTTTAAAGAGTGGTCACGTGCTAAAACACTGGTAGGGATTTAAGGGCCTGGCAGTACAGATAAGTTGAAAACCCTCCAGCTACCAACACCAAGAATTGCTCAATAAATTTTAACTAACATCCTTATAAATGCAGGGCTGAATTGCTAAGAAAGGCAGAAAAATTGCCTTGGGCCAGAAATGAAGAAGAAACTAAAAATCAGGACAGTGAACTGCAGAGCTGACACTGTGTCTGCCCTGGGATCTTTATTGCTCTAAGTAACATAGGTGCTGAAACTTAATACTGGTGTACAGATGGAGAGAATTGGGACTGAAACCTGCATCTTCTAGAGTGTTATTTCTTTGGTATGAGGATTTGGGCAACAGAAGCCCTCAAAAGTTGTGGGAAGAATGATAAATTTATACAACTGCTTTGAAAAGCAATGTGACAATGCCTGATGAATTTGAACATGTCCATCCTTATGACCAAGCAATTCCTTTGGCAGATTAATACCCCAGAGAAATTCTAGGCCATGCAAAAATTCAGACATGAACAATAATTTTATTGCAGCATTGTTTGCATTAGTAAAAACTTGGAACAGGAGAATGGATAAATGAGTTTTGTTCTAATCACACAATGGAATATGCAGAACAGTGAAAATCAATGTACCGCAGACATATATCATCAGGGATAATTCTCAATGTTTTACTTTCATGGGAAAAGCAAGACAAGCTGCAGGATATTTGCAGTATTGAGCTGTAGAGGTGAAAAGCGTGTGATATCTTTCTTCACTCCTCATAAGGGTCCCAGCCAACACTGCTATAACAAAAGACAACAGGAGAAAAGCACACACACAAAAAATGACTTAAAGTTTTATGTGACACGAAAGCCTTTGGAATGAAGATCCAAAGATACAGGAAGAAAACATCCATTTTTATGCTTAGGTTGAATGAAGAATGAATAGCTGTATAGAATGGTCATTGGAAAAAAGGGTGTGATCCAGTAGACTGAAATGAGAAAAGCCAGCAAGCCCTGTCCAGATTCTTCTTGGCCTCTCAGTGGCATTCCCTCCACCTGGGTATGGAGCAAGAACCCTCTACAAGAGGAGTCTTATGACCTATTATCAGACAAGGGTAGGTCAGAGAATTCCTTTATGGCCAGCACCTAGACAGAAAGGTAGGAGGGGAGAAGGTTAGCCTTGTATTCCTTGTAGGTTATTCCTTGTATTCATGGCTGACTTGGGCAATAAGGGTTCTAATTTCTGTGACCTGCCTTGGGGAAGAGGAATTCTGGTTTCTGTGACTTGCTTCCAGGGAGACTCAGGCGTGACAGGTAGGAGGGCAGGAGAAGGTCAGAGTGACCTTGGTCCTGAGACTGCTTCCGAGGTCCTTCAGATGTCCTTTAGAATAGTAGTTCCCCACCTTTTTGGGACCAGGGACTGGTTTTGTTGAAGACAATTTTTCCATGGACTGGGGAGGGGGTGGTTTCAGGATAATTCAAGCGCATTGCACTTATTGTGCACTTTATTTCTATGATTATTACATTATAATATATAATAAAATAAGTATACAACTCATCATAATGTAGAATCAGTGGGATCCCTGAGCTTGTTTTCCTGAAACTAGATGGTCCCATCTAGGGGTGATGGGAGACAGTGACAGATCATCAGGCATTAGATTCTCATAAGAAGCTTGCAACCTAGAGCCTTCCACATGTGCCGTTCCTAACAGGGTTTATGCTCCTATGAGAATCTAATGCTGCCACTGATCTGACAGGAGGCAGAGCTCAGGCGGTAACGCGAGTGATGGGGAGTGGCTATAAATACAGGTGAAGCTTTGCTTGCTTACTGCGGGTCACCTCCTCCTGCGAGGTGCAATTACTAACAGGTCACGGGCTGGTGCTGGTCTGTCGCCTGGGGGTTGGGGCCCCTGCTTTAGTTGGAAGTACTTAGCAGGCCAAAGTGCTATACTTTGGATTATCGTTTTTTGAACCCCAACAAAGTCTAATTCTGAACTGTAGAGGATCAGAAACAATTTTTATAAAATGTAATCCTTAACCTCAAGAAAGGAAGAAAGGACAAAACAAAAAGGACTTTTAATTACTCCTCTCACAAATGAAAGCAACACCAGTGTTGGAGATGTAATTGGCTTCCCTTTGGCCCAGCTCCCACTCTGCACACAGGCAAACCCTCAGCACAGAGCCCATGCACAGCAAGAAAGACAGAAGGAGTTCTTACAGAATATTTCCCAAGTACAGGTGGGAAGCAAACTAAGGCAAAAATTACACAGAATTGTGTTTATTTGTCTTGTTTATTTCACCAAAATTCAAATCAACTCGACATAGCTCTCTTTCTCTTCATAGCGCATTTTTGCCTCTTTCTGGTCTCATCCAGTGTCTCCTTTTCTGAAGCCACACAGATGCACATAGCTTCAAACTAATGCATAGTTATTAAACTACCCTTTGCTTTCAAACTTGCATTTTTGCTCCGTTTTGTGGCTCACTAAATGAAAGCTCCTTTTTGAAATCTTTTTATAATTGTATATGTGTGTGTGTGTGTTTCATAACAACATATTTTTTTCACAGTTAAAAAAAAAAATCCAGGATCCAAGAGGACCTTAGAATCAACAAAAATTAACAATTACTCTTGAATCTTTTTTTTTTTTTTTTTTTTTTTTTTGAGACAGGGTCTCACTCTGTCTCCCAGGCTGAAGTGCAGTGGCACAATCATGGCTCACTGGAGCCTCAACCTCCTGGGTTCATGCGATCCTTCCACATAAGCCTCCCGAGTAGCTGGGACCGCAGGTGTGCGTCACTACAACTGGCTAAATTTTTCTTTATTGTGGAGACAAAAGCTTGCTATGTTGCCCAGGCTGGTCTCAAACTCCTGGGATCAAGTGATCCTCCCACCTCGGCCTCCCAAACTGCTGGGATTATAGTTATGAGCCATCATGCCCATCCTTGTTAATTCTTAAAATAACATCTTTATTGAGATATACTTCAAATACCAGACAAGTCACCTATTTAAAGTGTACAACTGAATAGCTTTTACTGTATTCACAGAGTTGTGCAACCATCAGCAAAATAAATTTTAGAACATTTTCATCACACCAAACAGAAACTGTAAGCCCATTGGTAGTCATGTCCATTCCTCCACCCTGTTACTGTCCTGCCCTCACACCTGTCACCCTGCGACATCTTCCTGCCTTCCTATCAGCCCTAGGCAACCACTAATCTACTTTCAGTCTCTACAGACTTGCCTGTTGTGGTTATTTTATATCAATGGAATCATATAATATGTGGTGTTTTGTGACTGGTTTCTTTCACTTGGTATGATGTTTCCAAGGTTCATCCATGGTGTAGCATGTATCGGTACTACATTCATTTTTATCACCAAATAATATTTCGTTATATGGACATACCACATTTTATATAGCCTTTTATCAGGTGATAGACATTTGGGTATTTGGATTGTTTTCACTTTTTGGCTGTTATGAATATTGCTGCTACCAATACTCATATATAAATTTTGATGTGGTCATGCATTTTCATTTTTCTTGGGTATAAACCTGGGGGTGAAATTGCTGGATCACTAAATTAGTCTACATTTAACCTTTTGAGAACCTGCCAGACTTTTTCAAAGCAGTTTCATCAGCAGTTTATAAGAGTTCTAGTTTTTGGACACTGCCAGTGCCGTCTTTTTTATTATGTAGAGCTATCCTAGTGAGTGTGAAGTGGGATCACATTGTGGTTTTGATCTGCATTTCCCTAATGGATAATGGTGTTAGGCATGCATTTATGTGTTTATTGGCCATGTGCATATCTTCTTTGGAGAAATAACTATTCAGCCACGTTGACATTTTTTAATTGGGCCATTTGTCATCTTTATTATTGAGTGATAAGTGTTATTTATATATTGGAGACACAAGTTCCTTATCAGATACATGATTTGAAAATATTTTCTCCCATTTTTTGATTTTCTTTTCACTTTCTTGATGGTGTTCTTTGCCTGAAAAGGTGTTTATTTTGATGATATCCAATTCATCTATGTTTTTGTCATTTGTTCTTTTGGTGTTATATCTAAGAAAACGCTATTTAACCCAATGTCACCATGATGTATGCCTCTGTTTTCCTATAAAAGAGTTATAGCTTTAGCTCTTAGATTTAGGTCTTTGATCCATTTTGAGTTAATTTTTGTATCTAGTGTGAAGTACAGGTTCAATTTCATTCTTTTACATGTAGATATCCAGTTGTTTGAACACAATTTGATGAAAATATTATTCTTTCTCTATTGAATTGTCTTGATACTCATATCTAAAATCATTTGACCATACATGTGAGACTTTATTTCTAGACTCTCAATTCTATTCCATCGATATATATGTCTGTCCCTCTGCCAGTACCACACTGCTTTGATTGCTATAGAACTTGGTAGTAAGTTTTGAAATTGGAAGTGTGAGTCTTCCAATTTTGTTCAAGATTGCTTTGGTTATTCTGGGTCTTTTGCATTTCCATATGATTTCAGGATTAGCTTGCCAATTTCTGCAAAAAAATCCAGTTGGAATTTTGAGGAGAATTGTATTAAATATGTAGATCAAGTTGGGGAGCATTGCCATCTTAACAATAGTAAGTCTTCCAATTCATGAACACAGAATATCTTTCATTTTATCTTTTTTTTGAGACAGAGTCTTGCACTGTCACCCAGGCTGTAGTGCAGTAGCACAATCTCGGCTCACTGCAGCCTCTGCCTCCCAGTTTAAGCGATTGTCCCACACCAGCCTCCCAAGTAGCTGGGACTACAGGCGCCTGCCACCACACAGGGCTACATTTTATCTTTCATTTAGATCTTCTTTCATTTATTTCACCAATGTTTTGTAGTTTTCAGAGAATAAGTTTTATACTACTTTTTTTTTTTTTTTTTTTTTTTTTTTTGAGACAAGATGTTACTCTGTTGCCCAGGCTGGAGTGCTGTGGCACAAACATGGCTCACTGCAACCTTGACCTTCCAGGCTCAGGCGATCCTCCCACCTCAGCACTGTGCCTTGTCCCCTTCACCCTTCCTCATCCCCCACCTCCCCAGGCCCGCTCCCAGGTAACTGGGACGCCAGGAATGCCCTACCACACCTGACTAATTTTTTGTATTTTTCGTAGAGACAGGGCTTTGCCATGTTGTCTGGTCTGATCTTGAACTCCTGATCTCAAGCAATCCTCCTGCCTTGGCCTTCCAAATTGCTGGGATTACAGTCATAAACCACCGCATCTGGTCCATACTACTTTTGTTAAATATATTTCTAAGCTTTTCACTTCTTTTTGATGCTGATGTAAATAGAATCATTTTTTTTTTTTAATTTTATGGGATTTTTTTGTTCATTGAATATGTATAGAGATACAGTTGCTTTTTGCATGTTATCTTCTATCCTGCAACTTTTCTAAACTCCTTTATTTGTTCCAATAGTTTTTTCTTTTTTTTTTTTTGGTGGATTTTTTTTAGGATTATATACACACAAGATCATGTTATTTGCAAATAGAGATAGTTTAACTTCTTCCTTTGCAATCAGGATGATTTTTATTTCCTTTTCTTGCCTAATTGCCCTGACTAGAACCTCTAATACAATGTTGAATAGAAGTGGTAAGATGTCATTTTAAGCCTGTGTTTCTCCCAGATTATTTTCTTGCTTATGATTTGTTGTAAGGTAGTAAAATAAAAGAGCTGTGTCTTCTTTTCTTAGGAGCAGTAAAAGAAGAATGAGTGTGGCAAACCACACACTGCTGTACAGTCACTGTCTGAGAAAAGTTAAAAGGGAGAAAGAGTAAATGGTCACCATGAGCAACAGGAAAGCAAGGAAAGCAAACTGGGGCTCTGGCTCCTCTTTTAGAAACCAAGAGGAGTGCAGAGACTGGTTGAGCCTGAAGTGTGGTCTTGAGAGTTAACAATATGAAAGTTTGTGCCAGTTCCTTTTTAAAGTGTAAAGCTGATTCTTTCTAGAATATGCACCAACTTATATAGGATTACCACACAACCAAGGGTGTTCAGATCGCAGAAGTTTGGGACGGAGAAAAAACATCATTAAAAACCCTCAAACTTTTCTTGGCTGTTTTTATATAATCCATGCACATCAAAAATCAAATTCATCAATACTGGGTATTAAATGATCTTAATTATAAGAATATATATTTTTTTAAACTAGGCTTAGGAAGTTTGTGATATGTTAATGTCTTTTTATTGAGTTTGGAAATAAATATGTATCATCAATTTTAAATGTATTGGGATGTCAATAATTACTTTCAAGCTAGATTTTTTTTTCTTCTCTTTTTTTGATATTGGCATTTGAAGGCCATCAGCTTATTAAATAATAACCTTTATTCAACTGGTCATTTAAATCTCTAATTTTTCTTAAGTGACACAATGGTGAAATGGAAGCTATTTTAGACTAGAGATAAGACAAATGAGAGAGTCAGATGTTTTTGTGGCCAGACTTTGCTTCCCTTTAAATTGGGGGAAAGGAAGAGGAGGAAATGTGAATAACATCTGAAATATCTTCCAATGTAGTCAACAATGACATAGGTAATATTTACTGAGCATTTACTCCTCGGTAGGCATTGAGCTACGTGTTGACATATTCTCAAGCAAACCTCACAACAACTCTTTGGTAGAGGCCTGTCAGTATTGTTTAATTCTCTGTCAGAGAGAAATGAAGCTTAGAGAGGAACTTGCCAAAATTCAAAGCTGGTATGTACTAGAACCAGGATTCAAATCTATGGAAGTCTATTCTGTGTTCTTTTATGTAATGGTTACTCATCGGTGGGCCCTAATTTATATGGGTATGCTCTAGTAGCCTAGTGTCTGACCCTGGGATGATTGAGGCAGAGGAATATTGTCTCCTGGAGTGTGCAGGTCAGATAGACGAGATGTGACCCTGGACTGGTTATTTTTTTCATCAAAGACGATGCTTCCTGAGTTCTTTGTTGTCTCTAAGAATTGACTGGTTCTGGAAGGGGCAGTCTCCATAGCCAGAAAGGTTTTAAGATATTAAAACATATTCCAGAGTCTGTAAGTTTTAAGTATTCTCCAATATCACTTCTTGTATTCTAAAAAAAATTATCAGTAAGAAATTAGTAACAACAAGTATATTACAATGTGCAAGTACCTTTTCATGTTGTTGAAATGTATGAGATTGATCAGTTGCATTACGAGTCCATTAAACAGCATTATTAACTATGCTTCTAGATGCAAATACCTTTGAATGTAAAAACATTATAATAATAATATAAAGAAATTGAAGTGTTACTGGATCCTGACAAAGAGTCTCTCCTTGACCATACTTTAGTCAGGCTCCTCTTAATACTCCTCTCAACTTGACTTCAACTTTTGGGCTGCTTTGTCCATCTTTGCATTGCCCAGTTTTAACAAAAATTCTGCTAAATTGGTTTAGCCACAATCCCCCACTTATCCCTAATATTTCCTCTTAAAAATTTTTCATCCAATGACTTCTACTCTTCATTTTGGCTATGAAGTCTCACTTTTTCTTGTTGTGTTTTGAACTGAGCCCAATCTCTGTCCCTTACTGCAAAACCCCATAGCAGTAGTCCCCATACTTATTGCAATGGTCCTGAGTAAAATCTACTTTACATTTTAACAAGTGTCATGAATAATGTATTTTAAACGTATTCAAAACAGTAGCAGTTGAAACTGGCCCTGTGTAATAAAAGAAGATAACAAATATTTTGGAATCAGAGTGATTTGGATTTGAATTTTGGCTTTTCCATCAACTAGTTAGGTGTGTTATTGAATGCTATTGACCTCAGTTTTCTCGTCTGTGAAATGCAGAGTGAATTGTAGGCAATCATGGGTCACACACTTGTCAGCAAGTAACTGACCCATATTTCAATTTCAAGTTTCACACCAGAGCCAGTTCAGCTGTTTTCGAGAAAATTACACTCCAAGTGAGATAAAAATGTCAAAGGGCACCTAAATATCAGCACAAGTTCTGAACAAATGCAAAGAAAGATAATTTGTTCTGGGGACCAGAGAGAACACACTTTAGAAAACTTTTATCATATATTTCATTCCATGAGATGCCATTCTGTTGCTACCTAATTTTAATTTATCATTGGAGGGAGACTATTTTGAAATTAAATATCAGTGAAATGTATACGATTTGCCATATTTCCTTGTCCTGTTTGAATCCTGAAATATTCTTACTGTCATTGCTTTATTAAAGACACGTGTTTAATATGATGTCATTTTATTAAAGCTAATGATTGAAAAGGAGAAAAAAATGATTTTCTTTTGATAATACTCTGGCAAATCACATCATATGAGTCAATATGCATTGAGAGTGGAAAATAACCATCCTAAGATATATAAAATCTTGGGTTTGGTGGCAATGATTTGATATAAAAATATGCCTAGGAATATGAAGTGTCAAGGGTAAGATTTTACAGACAAAAGAATGTTAGAATATTTTTTAGAAATTGAATGTAGTGGAAAATATTTTTCATCAGCTTCAGTAGGAAACTTAGTTTGTCTTTAGACATCACAATTGTGCACAAATATTTCAGGCTTAGGCTGCAAGATAAGTGAAACTTCCTTAAAAAAGACAGGAAGGAATAAAGGAAGAGAAGGAAAAAGAAAAAGACAAAAACGACAAATTGAAGAGGAGAGGCTCAGAGAAAGACATAAAGACAAATCAATGCTGTTATCTTACTGAAACATTTACTACATTTAAGTACTTCAAAAATAGGATACTTTTAAACAAAATTAATTATACTTCATTATGTATCTATAAAAGGAACTTAAGTATAAATGGCTGGGAGAACTTAATTATGCCTCTGAGTTACTTAATAAATTACCAGTATTTAATTCATTCATTCTTTCTTTAATTTGTTTATTCTTCTATCTCTCCACTCATTCATCCATTCATTCATTGAATATTTGGTTTCCTAATCCTCCCAGACAAAGCTAGTAAGTTTAGTTCCTGGTTTTTATGACCCCAACATAAATCTTTTGTGACAGATATATAATAAGTAAGTGTATTTCCCTGACCTTTGTGGAAACTTAGCATATCCTTAGACATCACAAAATTATCTGTCTCCCAGGACTGAGACTATCTGAGGGTTGAGGGGTGGGTCTTATCCATAGGTAATGGGCTAACAACATCTGCTTTGGAGGAAGAGGTTTGCTGACTACTTTAAGTATTATAGTTTCCAGGGTGTTTTTGCAGAAAGCTAAGTCATCCTTCTATTTTATTTTATTTTTAAAATGTAAATTTCCTCTAGGTAATGGTGGTTCCACTAATTGTGCTAAAAGTACCTTTAACCCTTAGTGCAGAGGTTGTTGTGATGCGCTTCATTATGACCAAACATTAGCTGGCATTTACAGAGATCTGAGTTTGAGAAATAGGTCCCATGTTGCTTATTCCTTGATAGTGAGACTAGAGCAATAGCACATCCTGTCCTAGGCAGAGTGTCGGGCTCCCCAGGGTGCACACCAAGTAGCACTGTTTTGCCTTACGACATCATCCTTTGTTTGCTTAGTTGCTCTTATTTCCTCCTTCTTTTTAATAAATTCAGTATCATGTTACAGTATCCTATAACAGTTTTCATGGCCGAAGGTTTGTATTTTTCCTTCCAACAAAGACTCTTGAAAAATCAAGACAATATGCTCTCAGAAATTATAAGCAAGAAGTGTATCAGGGATAATAGACTATGGTCAATTAATATCAAGGGTATCTATATAGTCTGATATCTACAGACTTCTTTTAAATGATTCATAACAACAAAAATTAACATGTTATAAAACATATTGACATAAAGTCTTTTAGATGGAGATTGCTTATATACAGTCCACATATTAAAAAATTAAAAAATAAATACTAAAACCTAATAAGTAAAGGTAGAAATTAAAGGGATAGAAATGTAATTGCAGAAGGCTGAATGGCAGGATTTCACAAGCTGGCACCATTATTTGAGCTGTCAATTTAGTAGATCCAGTAAGTTGATATTTTCCACACAGTTAGAATCAGGGCAAGGCTCAGTGCCTCGTGCCTGTAATCCCAGCACTTTGGGAGGCCGAGGTAGGAAGATCACTTGAGGCCAGGAGTTTGAGACCAGCCTGGGCAATATGGTGAAATTCTGTATCTACAAAAAATACAAAAATTAGCTGGGTTCGGTGATATGCACTTATAGTCCCAGTTACTCAGGAGGCTGAGGTGGGAGGATTGCAAGAGCCTGGGATGTCGAGGCTGCAGTGAACTATAATCGTGCCACTGCACTCCAGCCTGGGGGACAGAGTGAGACTCTGTCTCGAAAAAGAAAAAAAAAATCAGTTCCAAGGTGGTTGATTAGCTATTATTCAAACTCACAATAGACAACATATTCATTTAGTATGGAGCCAGAAAGTTACCCTGCTATCTGCTACCCATACTACTTCCTTTCCCATACCCACACACTGGGGAAGTCGAATTAGTCATCAAAACGCAGCTTGTTCCGAACTAATGCAAAACAAAGGGAAGTGGTACTCTTGCAACCTTGGTAGTGGGGATTTGGGAGTTTAATACACCATTGGGGTTCAAGATACTCTGCTACTTACTAGCTATGACCTTGGGCAAGTTACTTATCTGGTAAGCATCTCAGTTTCCTCATCTAAAATAATGGGGATAATAGTAGTACCTACTTCATGATGTTGTTTTGAGAATTAAATGAGTTGAGGGAGTGTATAAAGTGCTGTTATCAATACCTAGTACATAGTAAATGCTGTATGTGAGTCCATTTGCATTAGTTGTGAGAGGCATTTCGGGCAAAAATGAAGAAAACTAACTCTCTATGTGCACCTCCCTTTTACAGCCAGATTATTCATATGTGCTGGGTTCCTTGGAAAGATAATTTTTCTTTTTTGTTACAAAGTGGCAAGGTGAAAGAGAAACAGAAAGAGGATAAGTATGCTTCAGGGATAGAAGTCTAAATTCAAGAAATCCATAGAGAACATTCTGCTCTCTGACTTCAATATTTAATTAATTTCAATGGATTACATTGCTAATACTTCCTAACTGGGTCAACTGGACTTCACCATTGTTCCCTCATCTCTCTGAAACCTATCTGTGTAAGGAGCTGTGCAAGGTGTCTTACAAATGGAGTTGGACAATGGCTTTAGTGCATTCTATAAATTGGATTCTGTACATCTGTAAATTATGCTGACAGGCACTTCTGTAACACAATGAGATCAAAACAGTCTCACTGAAAATGGCCTTTTCATGCTGTATTCAAGCCAAAAATGGGGAAAGGATCATAAAGGTACCATGGCATATGTGCAGAAAAAAAGGTTGATAAATTCAATCCAAGACAATGGTTACCTTTCAGCCAATATTAAAGGGACTATGTAATACAAATCTTAAAACATACAGTAATAGGATCTTAATTAAAGATATTTCATGACGAACCTAACTATGTGAAAATATACTGTGTTACACACTGTAAAGTATAAGAAAATTATTAAGATACAGTTCATGATTTTAGAGAGTTTGCAGTTTAAAAGAGGGACCAAAATATGCATGCAATTGACTAAAGGAAACAAAACAGAGTATAAATGCCATGAGTCAGAGGCAAAGTTTAGACTGAAAGAACATAGCTGGATTGAATTGATATTCTAAAATTCAATTCATTCATTTAATTGCTGTTTCTGAAGTATGTACCATGTGTCAAGTCATGAGACATAGCTGTTCCCACAAAGGGGTGCTAATATCTATAAACTCGAATTTTTGACTAGTTTCCAGGTTACAGGATAGAGACGGGAAATAGCTTCAGCTTTAGAGTTAGAAAAACCTGAACTAAAACCTTGTCCTACCAATGATAAATTGGGTGACTTGGGTAAATAATTTGTCATCTCTTAGCTTCATGTTAGAAATCATAGTGTCATCTTTGATTTCCTCCTCTAACCTCATCCTTCATTTAGTTAATGAACACATTAGTCCTTAACTATGTCTGGAATCCATCCCATCCTCTTTAACCCTACATCTTAAGTCCTAACAATAACCCCATCATTTGTTACAGATTCTGTAGCCTAACGAATCACTTCTCATTATCCACAAGATGTAAGTCGATTGTTCTTAACAAGGCATTTAAGACTTTTAATGAGCTGAACTCTGCTTACATTTTTAACCTCACATGATAATAATACTCCTCCACATGTACTTTACATATCTTTAACTACCAGCCTGTTGTGTGTCTCTGTGCCTCCGTACATGCTATCTTTTTTTTTTTTTTTTTTAAAAGAGATAGAATCTTGCTTTGTTTAGGCTGGAGTGCAGTGGTGCAATTACTGCAACCTCAAACTCCTGGGCTTAGTAGATCCTCCTACCTCAGCCTCATGAGTAGCTGAGACTACTATTTTATTTTTAATAGAGACGAGGTCTTGCTATCCTGCCCAGGCTGCTCCCAAATTACTGGGCTCAAGTGATCCTCCTGTCTTGGTCTACCAAAGTGCTGGGATTACAGGTGTCAGCCACCATGCCCAGCATC
The DNA here is from genome assembly GCF_047675955.1 of Chlorocebus sabaeus. Lineage (NCBI taxonomy): Eukaryota > Metazoa > Chordata > Mammalia > Primates > Cercopithecidae > Chlorocebus > Chlorocebus sabaeus. The sequence goes on from NC_132911.1 coordinate 72,505,168, forward strand.
TAATGCCATTATTTATATATATGCCGATTGCCTCAACAAGACTAAGCAACTGAGGACAAAGACAAAGCCTTTCACCTTTGAATTCTCAGTCTTAACATAATGCCTGCCATCGAGAAGCTACGCAATAAATATTTACTGTAGTAATGAAGTCATGTTTAGGGATAAGTAGAAAGAACCAAGAAGTGCTTTATGAAGGAGGTAATATTTAATGTTGAACTTGAAAAGCTTTGAAAATACTCCCTGAATTTTAAATGTGCAATTTGGGGATGCTCAGAGTTTTAACATACATAAGTGGGTGTGCATATCCTCATGATGCTCTTCTTTCTTTGTCTCTCTGTCTCTCTCTTTCTTCCTTTCTTTCTTTTAACTGAGTCTTATTGTATGGCCCAGCCTAGAGCAGTGGCGCACTCATAGTTCACTGCAGCTTCAAACTCCTGGGCTCAAGGGTCCTGCTGCCTCATTTTACCCAGAAGCTGGAACTATAAGTGTGCACCACTATGCCCAGCTAATTAAAACAAAATTGTTTTAGAAATGGAGTCTTTTTATGTTGCCCAGTCTCGAATTTCTGGCCTCAAGTGATCCTTCCACATAATTGGGATTACAGACATGAACCTCTACACTTGGCTTAATTCTCTCTTTAAAACACACACATTTTGCCAGCTGAAGCTTTGTCTCTTCTATTCAAAGCCCTAAGTGCAATAGTCTGAGCATGGTGAAGACTTAATAAGTATCTTTATTTCATTTAAAGAAGCATCCTCCTGATGCCTCTTTAAAGAAAAAGACTCTTGATTTCAGGAAGGGTACCATCTTGGTACCTTATGTGGTATCAAAAATAGTAGGCTTTTTAGTTGGGTCATAGATGGCCTTCCTTATGGCTCTACACTATACCTTTTAGCAAATAGAAATGTTGGTATTCACTCTGTTATTTAATTTATCCTAGACACATTAAAAAATACATAAGCAAATATACCTTCGAACCACAATGGAAAGCATGAGGCAACCCTGGGCACCTCACTGTTGTTTAGTTTAACTCTCCCTAGGCAGATCATGAGTCCGATTGTAAAAGTATTAATGTGGACATCTTTCCACCCTGGATCATGTCCATTTCAGGTTATCAGGGATGGTTAAGCTCCTAGCTATTCTAGCAGATTTCTTATATCTTAATATACGAAATTAACAATAGTTCCTGGGATATTCCACTATTATCTAACTATTACATGTTTCCACATATTTAAAATACAGAAGGAAAGCATGAACACCAATAAAGAAACTATGAGTAACAGAAATTCAGAACACAGTGAAGAAAGAAAGAAAGAAAATATATACTGCTGCAGTCAGCTTTTAGGAAAACTATTTCCATCATTCTGAACATTCATATTTATTAAAAATAAATCTAATTTTGGCAGCATATCACGATTAGGAGCCAGGGAAATTGTCATTGGGACCTCAGTGTTGTGTTTCACAAGAAAGCGAGCTCTGTGAGGAAGCCTGGGCTATCTGCAAATCTTCGACTCTGAAATCCCTGCATAATAAGAAAGGTATTGGCTAAAGTTGAGCAGCTCACGCAGTATCTAGAGGAAACATTGTTAAGTGGGATACTGTGGCGTCTAAGATGCAGTTATAGGTATACAGACATGACTCAAGGAGTGGATTAGGAAGGCCAACTTTGGAGGGGAGGGCTGGCTCGCTCATTTCTCTTCTCCCTGTCAAATGCTGAAGGGCTGGTTCCAGCCTTTGAGCGCCCGCACTTTGGGAGTTTTCAGCTGGGTTCTCAGGCTGCATTCACCCGTCGACTTGCTCCAGGCCAAGCCAGATTTTGAAAACGAAGGCAACTTCTTTTTTCGCGGCAAACCCTTGAACCCACGCACTTTCTCACAACTCTGCCCTTCTCAACCCCCGCGCTAGTGTAGGCAGGGCAGAAGGTGCTGAGGAGAGGCTCAGAAGGGGCGGTGGGGACGATCGCCTTTAGAACTGCATTTGTAGCTGCCAAGGAGTAGCCAACAAGCACCAGATTTATGTGCACTTTGAAAGAAGCACCTTCACCATTGGCTTTTTAAGCGGCGCTGTCGCTAGGGAGCGGCTGGTAGAGCAAGCAGCCTCGGGAAGAAGCCCGGGCTGTTTGTTCCCGTCACCTGGGAGAGCAGGCACACACAGTCGCGCGCGCACGGACACACACACACACGCACGCACAGACGCTGGCGGCGAGTTCGAGCCCCGCGTCCCCTGTCCGCCCGCGTGCGCCCCTCGGCACGGCTCGCCTCCCGCCCCCGATTCCTGCTGCTGCCGCCCAGAGGAGAAAGGAACCTCTGCCTCGAATTTCTCCACTGCGCCTGGCGCTGCGGAGAGCGGCGAGGGTGGGCGCGAGGCGGAGAACGCGATGAATGAGTTCTCCCCTAGCCTCGGAGTTGTCTGAGTTGGCGGCGCTGCGCCCAGGCTTCCGGCTCTCAGCGCCCCACTCGCGCGTGGCTCCCCGGGCTGCCACTCACGGCCGCGGCCGGGGCCGAGCCAGCCACGCAGGGCAGCCGAGGCTCCGGAGCTCCTGTCCCGGCCCCAGTCAGGGTAAAAGGAGGGTTGTCCCCAGCGGAGGCGCACAGCCGCGCGTTCTCCCCGCACTCTCTCCGCGGTCCCATCTGCTCCCCATGGCGTCTCATCCGCAAACCCGGATCCAGGCTTACCTGGAGAAGAACAAGATCGGTCCCCTGTTTGAGGTAAGGCGCTGTGGAGGAGGGTAGTCCCGTTGTCTTTAGGGGAAGGGGTGCAGTAGTGAAAACAGAACACCCCCCACCCCATCCCTCCCAGGGAAGGAGGGCTAGAGAACGAACGCGCGGGAGGGGGCGCCCTGGGGTTCACTGGCATTCGCTCTGTCCCGGCCAGGTGTCCTGGAACGCCGCCGGGCGGGCACTTAGCCAGTTACCTGAACGCAGACAGGTGAGCTTGGGAGGGCCCAGCCTCAGCCTGGCAGCGGAAGTTTGAGCCCTCTGACTGTCGTGCACCTCTCAGCCACATGTTCAGTACCCGGGCAGGCTGAGGCAGGCGATGCATACGGATGCACACACTCAGACTGTGTTGCACACGCACACTTTCTTTCTTGAATTCACGCTGTCTTGCGTGTTCGTGTTGGATTTTCTTTTTTCTTTTTCTTTTCTTTTCTTTTTCTTTTTCTTTTTTTTTTTAATGAGGGCGGTAATAAAACCCGAAAAGGCGGAGGAGGTGCTTAGCAGTTAATACGATTAACTGGAAGAAAGCTGAACTGGTGAGGAGTAGGCTTCAGTAGGTGCGGGCGTGATGAATGAAATTGGCAAACTGAGAGACTGCCATTGGTCACTGGACGAAAGGAGAGTCCTTTGCACTGCAGACCCCACATGTGTTAGCAGGAGAAAGGGACAGAGAAAGGTTCTGAAAAGCACACACGTATTTATGGAAGGAGACTATAGCTCTGAGCTGGTGTTTTTTTTTTTTTTTTTTTTTTTTTTTTTTTTTTTTTTTTTTTTTTTTTTTTTTTTTTCCTCGCCATTAAAGAATTGACAAAAATACAGTAGAAGAAAGAGCGGGAGGACACGAGAAAATGAGAACAAGAGATTGAAGCTTGGCACCAGCAAAGCGTCCCGGGGGTTGCCAGGGTGCTGGGCAGGGGTGGGGCGTGCGGGCCGTGGTCAGAAGTGGAGGCCCTTGGGGAGAGACTCCCATGGTCCCATCCAGTTCAGGGGTTACTGACCGGCGGCGAGAGTTAGCGGGAGGGGCGAGGTGCTCCCGTCTTGCCCCCGCCCCCCACGTCTCCCAGAAGCAGTTGTAGCTGTTCTTGGTCTTGGGTGAGGGCTTGGGGTGGGGATCGGGGGAGGTTACGTGTCAGCGTCTGAGAGAGGCAGAATCGCGTCTAGTGGAAGAGGCTGCATTGGAGATCGCGGAGAACCTAGCAAAGACTGAAGGAAATCAAGTGAGAACTGCAGAGAACAAAAAAAAAAAAAAAAAAATAATAATAATAATAATGCGAGTTAATGACCCTGCAAAAAAAGGACGAGGAGGACAAAGGTGTGGTCGAATAGGTCTTTTGGGAGGACTGGCTTCACATAACAAGATTTGCAAGATCTCCCAAGTTTTTCTGCCGAACTTTACCGATGATCTGTCTTGGACGATACGACCATTGTTTCAAGTGAAGCTCACATTGTGGGGTGCAGAGTCTTACAATTGCATTGATTCTTTTTTCTGCCAAAAATGTGAACAAAGGCAATCTATGCAAGAGCGAAATAAAATTGATGGAGCTACCAGATTTCTTTGCCTTTAGTTTAATGATTATTGATTATACATAATCCTATATACTTTTTTAAAAGACAGAAGCATAAACCTTCTGCAACGCGGTGTATTAATTGCATCAAAAGAATCATAAAATAAATACATTTAGAATGTGTGTTTGCTCTCTACGCTCCTAGAGTATAAAGTACAATTAGCCTGAGAGAATAAAAGAATTGTTTTTAATAAATACTGCTTTCATTTGTTATTTTAAAATCCTCAAGATTCTTTCCAAGTGATAATAACAAAATTAGGAATATATGTAAACTTTCTACAGAATTAGAAAATAAACTCAAATGGATATTTATCAAGTACCCCCTAACCCCCACCCTTTAATACTCACCAGCAAGTTCTGCGCTGAAGAATTTTAAGTGACAGTAACATGTCTCTTAAAAGCTTTAGGTCCAATCACCAGAAAACAAGCACCACCATGCTTCATATTTTATTGAATACGTATGACATACACTGGCATTAGCTTAGATTGCAGTGGTGAGGAGTGCGTTTTTAAGGTTTGATGTTCACTTTAAATAATTGAAGGGAGAAAAATGGATAATAAATTCTCTTTTACTAAAAGCTGGATGTAACAGTTCCTTATGCAACAATTTTGATTACGATAGAGCTTGATTTTGAGAGTACAACTATATGTATTTCACAAAATTGGAAGATTTTACTAGCATGTAGCCTATCTTGTTTCCTGTTAGAAAACCAGTGAAGAAATGCCACCTGTGAAATGGACATTGTTTACCTAGGGACTGTTCTCTTCTAGGACCTTGCTCAATAGTTTTCATAGGAATTGATTTGGGTCAGAGGAGGCGCCCAGCAATCTGAACGTATTAAGAAGCAGCAAAAATGTTTGCTACAATTTTAATTTCTGGGCCATGTTTTGAGAAACTGAGCTAAAATCTCCATTTACCACTCACAAATTGAAGTGGGCAGCTCCATGTCTCGTCATCTATGCTTTGTTGGGTTGAGTCAGTGGGAGCTGACACAGGCTTCTTTCAGTTTGGAAAATATGCAGTGTCTGACAATATGTCCCCCTTGTGGATAGTTTAAGTTAGGAATGTTTTAAGAAAACCTAGTTGGGGCCGGGCGCGGTGGCTCAAGCCTGTAATCCCAGCACTTTGGGAGGCCGAGACGGGCGGATCACGAGGTCAGGAGATCGAGACCATCCTGGCTAACACGGTGAATCCCCGTCTCTACTAAAAAGTACAAAAAACTAACCGGGCGTGTGGCGGGCGCCTGTAGTCCCAGCTACTCCGGAGGCTGAGGCAGGAGAATGGCGTAAACCCGGGAGGCGGAGCTTGCAGTGAGCAGAGATCTGGCCACTGCACTCCAGCCTGGGTGACAGAGCCAGACTCCTACTCAAAAAAAAAAAAAAAAAAAGAAAACTTAGTTGGTGTGAGGTACTTTAAAGATAATCCATGAATGTTATTTAAAACAATAGCAAAAAGTAACCTATTCACTGATATTGAGAATACTTGTATCCTCTTTTTTTACCTGTAGGACTTATTTACCTAGTTTGTTTCTTACTTAATTTGTTTATTGCTAATATTTTTTGATTTGAGATGCTTATGAAAGTGTTACATGCAGTATGGAGTTTCAAAAATAATTTTAAATTGAGATTAATTTTCTTTCCAGCTGACTTAGGAGAATAAATTTGTACTACTTTTAAATTTCATTGAAGATATTTTGAAGCATTACAAAACTATGCCTAAAAATCATTGCATTAGAATTCTGGACAATGATATTCTGATTAGATAATAGGTAGGTGTAAGATGAAAAATACATTTCACAAACTTTCCAAGTTTTGTAAGATTTAATCGTTTACATCTTACAAAATATATATTTGTGATATATATAAATATTATATATAGTGGAATATATATATTCCATGTGTATTTGTATACACACACACATTTTATATAAAGAAATAGAAACTTTTTAGTTTCTCCCATTCCCATTAAGTAAATAGAATAATTAGTTGAGGATTATTGATTGGAAGGTGCTCAGGGCAGTTATATATCTTGGTCAGGCCTGATCACACTCACAAGAGTGTGAAATCTTAAATTATTAAAAAGCTGAATAGCGGGGATCATCATAAAATCACCATAGAATTTTTAAATCTGTGTACTGAAGATGTGGCAAACCAAAGTCACTACATTTCTCTAAGTGTGTTATGACCCACTCCAAATAGAGTGGAATCACTCTGTCACCTTCTCTGTTCCGCTCAAAGTGCTTCTACTCACATGGTGTAAATTTGCATTAACTGATTTGGCATATATGTTATGAAGTGGACTTATGAAACTTGTGGTCAAAGCCAACATCCCTTATATATTTTGCTGTTGCCCAACTAACTCTTCTCTGGTACCCCGCTGCACATCTTCCAGCCATGTATGCAACCCTGAACTCCGATTTGCTGCCAACTCTCAGCAAGCCCATTATTTCACTTTATTGACCTCCCTGATCATATCTTAAAAATACCTCTTGCTTTTATCAGAGAGCTGTAGTGTGTGTGGAGGTCTCCTTTGGTTGTTCCCCCTCTCAAAAGGATCGCGGCCTTGAGCTACCTGTTGTTTAATACATGAAAAGAAATATTTTGTCCTATTTAGGCAGGCTTATGATTGTTTAGGGCAGTGGTTTGGGGGTAAGAAGGATACTAGTTACTCACTTATGGCCAGAGGTAAAATTCCTCTCCAGAAAGATATTTTAATATTTAAAAATAAGTTGTCATTAATAAAGGTAAAATGTCATTTTAATAAAAATGATTAGGAAAATGCTTTTATTAGAGAAGCAATACAATATAAGCTTGGTACTTATGTTCAACTTAAATATTGTAAATATATTTTTTGGAGTAATGATTGTCAGGTGATCTTCCCCAGTGGTTGAGGTTATGAAGACATTTCCTATATCAAAATTTACATTAATCTTTATAATCTCAGAGCATTTAGAGGAGGCAGAAGACAAAGAAAGCAGTTCCATTTTATAAAATTTTGCCCAGAGTCCAAGTTAAGTGTTGTCATTGATTTACTTCAAAACAGTTTTTTAAAATGCTACTTTAATTGACATGTTTCTATTACCAGCCCATTTATTTTTCATTTCTGCCTTAATGTATTTTATTTTCATGCAGCTTTTAAATAGCTTTCAAAGTGACTCAAAATTCAACTCAATAAATAATTCACTATATAACCTTAGAAATAATAATATGTACATATACCAATATGGCATCATAACTTTGAAAAAAGAAATAATATTTTGGGCAAGCATGGTGGCTCATGCCTGTAATCCCAGTACTTCAGAAGGTTGAGGCAGCTGGATCACTTGAGGTCAGTAATTCAAGACCTAAGGCCAGCGTGGCCAACACAGTGAAACCATATCTCTACTAAAAATTCAAAAATTAGCCAGACATGGCAGTGCACATCTGTAATCCCAGCTCCTCAGGAGGCTGAGGCAGTAGAATCACTTGAACCCAGGAAGTGGAGGTTGCAGTGAGTCAAGACCATGCCATTGCACTCCAGCCTGGGCAACAGAGTGAGACCCCATCACAAAAGAAAGAAATAAATCATATTTTTAATGTTTGTGGATTTTTAATCCACACAAATTTTTAATGTGATCAATGGAAATATTAGACTACAAAAATAACATAGGCTTTCCTACTGCACCTCTTTTCTTTTTTTGGTGATTCAATTAAGAAGCCATGAACCATACAAAGAGAACAGCTAAGACCCGTATGACAAGGACAGCTAAGTTGGGAGTTCACCTGGAAAGTATCGAAGCATGATTAAAGAAAGGGGCTGAGTGGGTAGTGGCCTGGCAGGGTCAGAAGATTTGTTACATACAAGGTGGGGGCAGGGTATTGAGAAAATAATTAAATATATTGAAAATATATTGAAAAAATATATATTCAAGTCAGCCTTCTTTCTAATGCACATAGGCATCACAGAGATAGCATAGGGAAAGCTAGAATGAACCTTGTTGTGTTGAATTGAAATTGGAGGTGTTGGTGTGATCTCATGACTTTCAATAATAGAAATATGTGTAGATGTAATAGAAATAAATACATATTTGTTTGTATTTACATATACTTAAGTGCATATACCTACATTTACTTCCCAACTTTGTCTACAGGAAGGGCCTGGGAATAGCAACATCCTGGTAACAATGAGCACACCTAGCACCCACATTTTGGTTTCTAAATACCATTCTCCAGTAAGTAGAACCAGGTGTCCTTGAAGAAATGGTTGATTCCAGGTTTGGGGCTAAGCAAGGTATAGCGTATCATATGTCAAAAAGTAAGGAAGAGCTCAAAGACTAGTAGGTGTGTATCAAATGACACAGAGGAGGTGCCTACCCCTAAGACATCTTGAGGGTCAAAATCAAAAATGATAGTAACAGATTATTTTACTGAATAAAATAGGAATATTTTACTTCACTGGGATCTAATGGAATGTGGAATGTGCTCAATTCATGGGGAGAAGAGACAGCATTACCTTATAGTAGAATGCCAACTAGTAAAAGTAGAAGGATGATGGAATTAGAAAATCACTACTTGGCAACCATCTGAAAGATAATTCAGGCAAGAAACATTAATCAGTACTAAAATCAATGGGTAAAAGTTGGATAAACAATGAGGTGTTACATAATCTCTAAGTATCTGCCTACAAAATACTTGTAAATTACAAAGGGAAAAAGTAACTTTACAGTAAAGAAACCAGGCTGACACTACTTCGTTCAAGTGATGAGATAAAGCAATATTGTATGCCCATGGTAGGATGCATTTAAAACAACACAGCATTGTTTTGTGATTTTCCTGACAATCATGTATAACCTGAATTGAATAATGAGAAAATATCTCATAAAGCTAATAGAGAAAATTTATAAAGTAACTTTTCTAGAGTTTTCAAAAATGTTACAGTCGTGAGGGTCAAGAGAGGCCTCAGACTGAAGGGACATGACAACTAAGTGCAAAATATGGTTCTAGATATAATACTTCTGCTATGAAAGAGATTATTGGGAAAGTTGACAAAATTTGAATGTGGTCTCTATGTGAAGGGAATAAGGAATTATTTGTATTGTTCCTAAACTTTTACTATAAATTTAAAATTACCTCAAAACAAAAATTACTAAAAATAATTTAAAAGAGCACCTATGAAATCAGTATTTGCAAAACAGTTCACCTACTGGGTTTCTTTAAACAGTAAATTATGTGAATGTAGTTAAGAATTTCATCAATGTTTATACAAGGAAGTGGCTTATACAATAAATAGCTAAAAATCTGAGTAAAGAAAATGTGCAATTCTGGTTAACTAAGCATATGCATTTTCCTCTTCTGCCTCTAAAAATCATTTTGAAATATCTGAAAAAAGTATTTAAACAATAAATGCATGAGAATGCTGAAACACAAGAAAGAGTGCTGAGAGAGACACTTTCTCCTTTGTGTACAGAATTTCTTCATTACGAATGGTGGCATCTTCTTTGTACCTATATATAGTCAGTGACCCAGAGTGAATGATGTGTTTTCTTAGTTTTTCTGCTGCTATTACACAGTGCCTTTATTTCTCACAGTTCTTGAGACTGGGAAATCCAGGATCATGGTACTGGCATTTGATCTGGTGAGGGCCCTCTTACTTTGTCCTCATGTGGCACAAGGCAGAAGGGCAAGCTAGCTGAACACTGTATGAAGCCTCTTTTAAAAGGGCTCTAATCCCATTAATGAGGGAGCAGCTTTCTTCGTCTGATCATCACTTAAAGACCTCACTTATAACCCCCCTGAGATTGGCAACGCATGAATTCTGAAGGGGCCACTTTCAAACCAGAGCAGGTGTAGTGAAAATATTGTTTGGAATTTCCTGGAAAGTACCTTAAAACACATTGTCTCAGTTGGAAAGGTTCCTCATATGCTCTTCCTACTGTCTAGAAGCCTGTTTGCAATTCCTCTTCTCCTTACTCCTTCTGCATCTTCAGGCAACAACTGATCTCCTTTTTGTCACTGTGGATTAGGTTTCATTTTTTAGAGTTTCATGTATATGGAATCACACACTATGCATTTTTTTGGTATATCCTCTTTAACATCATTAAGTTAATAATTATTAACCTAATTATTTTAATATTCATCCATGTTGCCGCATGTTACCAATTTTTTATTTCTTTTTATTGCTGAGTTGTATTCCATATGCCTATGTGCATTTTTCTTATGTAAATACCTGGAGTGGATTGACTGAACTACATGGTAGGTATATGTTAAATTTTTAAATAAACTACCTATTAAAGTGGATGTACAATTCGACATTTCTGTGAACAGTTTATAGGAGTTCCAGTTGTTCCATATCCTCACCCAATCTTGGTATTGTCAGTCTTTTTAGCCAGAAACTCATTAGCCATTCTAATAGGTTTGTAATGATATCTCATTGTTATTTTGATTTATACTTCCCTGATGTCTAATGAGATGAATTTTCTTTTCTTGTGATTATTTGCCTTTCATATATCTTTGGTGATGTGTCTGTCCAAATATGTTGCCCATTTTTATTTGGGTTGTTTTGGGGTTTTAAGAATTGTATCTTCTAGGTCCTTTTCACTTTCATATAAATTTTAGGATCATTTTGTTAATTTTCATATAAAAATACCTGCTGGAATTTTTATTGGGATTGTGTTGAATTTATAGGTGCTGTTAGGCAGAATTGACATCTTAACAATTCTACATAGTCTTAACCATTCTACATAGTCTTAACCATTCTACATAGTCTTAACAATTTTCTACATGGACTATGTAGAAATTTGAATTTATAGGTGCTGTTAGGCAGAATTGACATCTTAACAATTCTGCATAGTCTTAACAATTTTCTACATAGTCTATGTAGAAAATTAGAGGGGATCTACAAAAAAGATACAAAAAATAATATGTAAGTTTATTAAGGTTTTAGATGCAAAGTACAAAATCAATTACATATTTGTGTTCAAGCAAACATCATCAGAAGTTAAAATAGTAAAAGTACCATTTATAATGGTATTAAAATATGAAATACTTAGGAATTAAATTTTTAAAAGATATATAAGACCCCTATACTAACATGTATAAAAACTCTTGAAAAAATTAAAGAATATCTAAATAAATGAAGAGATGTACTCTTATTTATGAATAGGAAAACTCAATACTATTAATATATTGAATTATATATGCTACCTGACTTCAACAGTCATTAAATCAGTTATAAGTAAAAGGCAGTGCAGTATTGGTGTAAATTGAAATGGATTATTACCTAAATGTAAAACCTTTTTTCTTCTCAAAGAGAGTGTAGGAGATAATTTTTGTGAGCTTGGGATTTGAAAATATTTCTTAAATATGACAGAAATATATAAACTGTAAAAAAATCAATAAAATGGACTTATTTAAAATTAAACATTTGTTCTTCAAAAGACGTTGTTAAGAAAATGAAAAGGCAAACCAAAGATAGATTACATATCTGAAAAAGGACTCCTGTCTATTATATATAAAGAATACTTTTGTTATGATATTTTGCTATATATGATACTTTTGGTATGATAAGAAGAGAAAAAAACAATTCAATAAATAAACAATGTAATTGAAGAGACACTTTTCATAAGAAGATGTATAGGTGGCAAAATAAGTGAATGAACAGCTGCTCAATATCATTAGGGAAATACAGCTAAACCCACTGCCCATTCATTAGAATGTCTAAAGTTAAAAAGACTGACTTTAATAAGTGTTGGTGAAGATTTGGAGCAATTAGAACTTTTATATACTTATAGTGGGAATGCAAAATGGTCCAACCACTTTGGAAAAAAGTTTGGCAAGTGAGGTTTATTTCTAGTAGCCCCAAATTGAAAACAGGTGGATTGATATGTTATTGGATAAAAAAATTGCATGCATACATATACTATTCTTATATAAAAACATGAATTAATGATGCACACAGTAACACAAATGAATCATGACTTATGCTGAGTGAACAAAGCCAGAGGAAAATGAGACGAACTAAGCAGAAGTTTGTTCTCTGAAAGATTAATAAAATTGACCAAGCTTTAGCAAGACTCACGAACGAAAAAGAGAGAAATCTCAATTCAAAAACAGGAATGAAATGGGAGATCACTATGGACTGCTGACATCTAAAGAATAATAAGGTAATACTAGGGATGACTCTATACACATAATTGACAACGTAATTGAAATAGACAAAGTCTTTGAAAATACAAATTGGACAATTCATGGAACACGAAGTACATAATTGAATTGAATTTGCATTTTGAAAACTCCCGAAGTAAAGATCTTCTGGCCCAAATCAATTCAATGAAGATTATCATCAAACATTTAAAAAAGAATCAATACTAATTCTATATACTCTCTTCCAAAAGAGGAGGAAATAATTCCCAGTTTATTTTATGAAGCTACTTTTACCCTTTTACCAAAACCAGACAAAAACTGTACAAAAAGGAAAACTGCAGATAAAATTCATTACATTATGAATATAGACACAAAAAACCTTAACAAAATTAAACAGAATTCAGAAAAACAAAAACAAACAAAAAAAAAACTTTTGCACCATGACCAAGTGAGGTTTCCTACAGGGATGCAAGGATAATCAATGTAATCAACTGTCTTTGTACCTTCGGCCTACTATAATGAAAATACCATAAATTAGGTGACTTATAAACCATAGAAATTTATTTCACACAGTTCTGAAAGCTGGAAGTCCAAGATCAAGGTGCCTGGCAGATTTGGTGTCTGGTGAGGGCCCACTTTCTGATTCATAGATGGTGGCTTCTCTATGCGTCTTCACATGGAAAGGGCAAAGGAACTCTCTTGGGTCTCTTCTAGGGGTGCCAGTCCCATTCATGAGGGTTGTCAAAGTACAGAAGTAGTTCAATGGAGGGAGGATAGCTTTTTAAACTATCAATGCTGCTGGAGCATTTGGCTATCCATTGGCAGAAAACCAAAGCGCAACCTCAGTCTCACACCTTATACAAAAATTTACTTAAAGTATATCACAGATTTAATGATGTCACATATATGTGAAATCTAAAAAAAAAAAAAAAAAAAAAAAAAAAAAAAAAAAAAAAAAATGAACTTGTAAAAGCAGAGAATATTAATAGAATACTGGGTACCAGATATTATAGTGTGGATGTCCCCTCCATATTTCATGTTGAGATGTAATTGCTAGGGTTGAAGTTGGGGCCTGGTGGGAAGTGTTTGGGTCCTGGTGGCAGATCCCTCATGGCTTGGTGCTGGCCTCATGATAGGAGTGAGTTCTCATGAGATCTGTTTAAGTGGTGCAACACCTACCCCTGTGCCTCTCTGCCCATCCTGCTTTTGCCATGAAACATGCCTGCTCGTTATCTTTTGTCATGAGTTAAAGCTCCCTGAGGCTGTCCCAGAAGCTGAGCAGATGCCGGTGCCATGCTTCTTGTATAGCCTGCAGAACTATAAGCCAATTAAACTCTTTTCTTTATAAATTATCCAGTTTCAGATATTTCTTTATAACAATGCAAGAATGGCCTAACACATCAGGGGTTGAGGGTGGAGTGTGTGAGGAGAAAGATTGGGAGATGTTGGTCAAACGATATAAGGTTTCAGTTAAACAGAAGGAATAAATTCTGGGCTCTATTTTATAGCACGGTGGCTGTAGTTAATAATAATGTATTTTACACTTGGAAATTCCTAACAGACTATATTTTAGATGTTTTCACCACAAACAGAAATGATAAGTATATGAGGCAACAGATATGTTAATAAGCATGATTTAGTCATTTCACAATGTATAATGTATCAAAATATCACATTGTACATCATAATATATATATTTGTCAATAAAAGTTATAGATGTAAATTTTAAAAACAACACTTAAAAACAAGGAAGTTCTAAGGAAAGTTCTTAGAGATCTAGAGTTACACTTAGACTTGACACCATAAGCACAGTCTGTAGGAGGACATATTGATAAATCGGACCTCAGCAAAATTAAAAACTTTTGCTCTGTGAAAGACTGTATTAAAAAGATTAGAAGATAAGTTACTGGGTAGGAGAAAATATTTTCAAAGCACACATCTAACAAATGGATAAGATCTGTTTATAGAATACAGACCATTCAAACTCAGCAGAGTAGTAGCCCCCTCTTATCTGTGGTTTCAGTTACTCATGGTCAACCATGGCCCAAAAATATTAAACAGAAAATTCCAGAAATAAACAATTCATAAGTTTTAAATTGCATATCGTTCTGAGTAGCATTATGGAGTCTAACCCCGTCCCACTCGATTTGGGTGAGGGGTGAATCATTCCTTTGTCCAGCGTCCCCACATTGTCTATTCCACCCACCCACCTGTCAGTTACTTAGTAGCAGTCTCAGTTATCAGATTGACTGTTGTGGTATCTCAGTGCTTGAGTTCGAGTAACCCTTATTTGACTTGGTAATGACCCCCAAATGCAAAATTAGTGATGCTGGCAATTCAGACATGCCAAAGAGAAGCCTTAACATATTTTAGTGAAAAGGTGAATGTTCTCTCCTTAATGGGGAAAGAAAAAAAATCATAGGCTGAGGTTGCTAAGATATACAGTAGGAATGAAACTTCATGAAATTGTGAAGAGGAAAAGAAGAAATTTGTGTATAAGTAGGGTTGGTACTGTATATAGTTTCAGGCATCCATTGGGGGTTTTGGAATGAATACCTGCAAGCTAAGCGGAGACTACTTGTATAAACAAAACAAAACAAATTAACCAACACTCCCTTTAATAATCTAAATGCAATTAGAAAATGAGTAAAAGACAAGAAGAGACATTTCACATAAGGGTGTATACTGATGGTAGATAAGCACATGAAAAGATGTTCAAAACCATTTGCCATTAGAGAAATACAAATTAAAACCACAGTGATAAATCACTACACACCTATCAGAATGGCTAAAATAAAACTGAGACCACCAAATGATGGTGAGGATGAAGAGAGACTGAATCACTCATGCATTGCAGGTAATAATATAAAATGGTACAATCACTCTGGAAAATACTTTGACAAATTATTTTATTTTATTTTTACATTTATTTATTTATTTTTGAGACAGAGTCTCACTCTGTGGCTCAGGTTGGAGTGCAGTGGCATGATCTTGGCTCACTGCAACTTCTGCCTCCCTGGACTCAAGGGATCCTCCCAACTTAGCCTCCCAAGTAACTGGGACTACAGTCATATGATGCCATGCCTGGCTAATTTTTTTTTTTTTTTTTTTTTTTTTTTTTTTTTTGAGGCTGAGTCTCACTCTGCTGCCCAGGCTGGAGTGCAGTGGTGCAATATCGGCTCACTGCAACCTCTGCCTCCCAGGTTCAAACAATTCTTCTGCCTCATCCTCCTGAGTAGCTGGGGTTACAGGTGTGCGCCACCATGCCCAGCTAATTTTTGTATATTTAGTAGAGATTGGGTTTTATCATGTTGGTCAGGATGGTCTCAAACTCCTGACCTCATGAGCCACCTGCCTCAGCCTCCCAAAGTGGTGGGATTACAGGCATGCACCAACATGCCCAGCTGAAAAAATATTTTAAAGTAGATATGCAACTACCAAATATCAGTGTTCACACTCCTGAACATTTATCCCCAACAAGTGAAGATTTATGTTAACACAAAAACTTGTATATGATGTTTCTAGTAGTATTATTTACAATAGTAAAAAAACTAGGAACAACCCAGATACGGCTGAATCACTAAACAAATGTGGTACATTCATGACATGGAATACTATTCAGCAGTTAAAAAGAATAAGCTATTAATGCATGCTAAAATCTAGATGAATTTCCAGAGAAATATGCTGAGTGAAAAAAGCCAAATGAAAAGTTTATGTATTATATGATTATGTGATTACATTTATAAAATAGTGACAAAATTTTTATTTGTGATTTTTGGGTGTCAGGGATGGAGTAGGGAAATGAGGAAAGTGGATGAAACAATATAACAACATCAGGGATTCTTATGGTGATCGAAATGTTCTATATACTGACTTTGTCAATATAAACACCCTGGTTATATATTCTTCTATAGTTTTGCAAAAATATTACCAATAAGGGAACATGAATAAAATGTGCATGGGATTTCTGTATATTATTTCTAACAACTGAATATGAGTCTACAATTACTTCAAAACGTAAAGTTTAATGAAAAATGTTCCCAGCCCAAAATATAGTTTTTTAACTTTCAAGAAAAGTAGGCAGGGTTGCATAATAGAAAGAATAGAGCAAATTATGGAATTAGTTAATTGGAAAGTAAAGTAATTTGAATATACAAAAAGATTGGATAAAGATAAAGAAGTGAAAAATCTAAGAGCAAAATATGTGTTAAGCAAACTTTCTGTAATTTTTATTGGTAGGGAGTAACATGTGTAGTGATCTGTGATATTGATGGAAAAGTATTAACATATGTGTTGAACATTTAAAAGTAATCTCTAGAATATAAATGTGTTGCTTCCAAATAATTAGAAACACAATACCAAAAAGTAAGTAATATTTAGTTAAATTAACAAGAATAGCACATTAAAGACATCACATGAGACAGCATGAGAAATGGAAAACAAAAGGAGATACCAGAAACAAGTCCAGACAGAGCAGTAATTTTAATAAATATAAATGTATTAAGTTATTTTATCAAATCACAGATTCCTAGATGGGATTAAAAATCTTTGCATAATCTGTATGAAAGACACACCAGGAACAAGATGATACAGAATGGTGAATACAAAGGAAAATGGAAAAATATTTACTAATAATAATGAGACACTTGATATTGCATTGCTAGTATCTGGCACAATAGAATTCAAAGTCAGGTACATTATATTTGTTGCAGAGATTTTAAAATATTTATTATATGTAAGTGCTCCATGATATACTTTAAAAACTTTTATGCCCATAAAGTAAAGCTTTGAAATATATATAGAAAAGCCAAAAAGTGCAAGAAAGAATTCATAGTAGGCAGACTTAAAATATTTCCCTTAGGAGTACACATTCTAAATTGGTAAAATAAGGAGGAACTGGCCCTGACAGTCAACTATACAAGCTTAGAAATACAAGGAAGAATTAATATTCATAGTAGGAAAATTTAAAATATTCCTTTCAGGAGTATATCTATCAAATTGGTAGAGCAAATAATTAATACAGAAAGGAATGGAATAACCAATTAAGAAGCTTGATTATACATACATACATATATGTACATATATACGTACATACGTGTGTGTATATTTATACATATATACATATAAGTGAGTATATATATTTGTGTGTGTGTATAATATATATATGTGGTGTGTATGTGTCAAGGTACAGAAACATTTTCATCAAGTAAATTTGTACATTTAAAAAATACACACATAGTATTTAAAAAAAAAATTACCATGATTTAAGCTACAAAGAAAATACTAACAAATGTATTACCTTAGAAAACTGTACAGGCCACATTTTCTGACCACAATGCCCAGTTGTATTTAACAACCAAAGCACACCTTCCTAAATAACACATCTTGCTCCACCCTGTCCCCTGCATCTATGTTAACATTGTTCTACATAATGCATGTTAGTAAAGAAATCAATTGTTTTGAAATTGTACTGAATGAAATAGGATACGTTATTTATTTCAATATGTATGTAGAAATGCCTCAATACCACTAATTGAGTGTGTATCCTTTCTTTGCTGACTGGAAATATAATATATTTTACAAACTAATTTTCCATATTAGAGACTTTCTGAGAATCCCAAATCTCTGCGTTGAAAGAAACATATTTTAATAATCTCCCTACCTTTTTTTTAGAAAGACCATATTGTTAGAGAGGATTTAGGTTCACAGCAAAATTGAGAAGAAGCTACAGAAGTGTCTGGTATGCCACCTGCCCCAAGCAGGCACAGCCTCCCCCATCACAACATCCTCCTCCAGAGTGGAACATCTGTTACAATTGATGAACCTGCATTGACACATCCTTATCACCCAAAGTCTATAGTTTACAGTAGGGTTCACTCTTGGTGTACATTCCATGGGTTTGGACAAATATATAATGATGTATATTCACCATTATAGTGTCATAGAGAATATTTTCACTGTCCTAAAAATCCTCTGTATTTTGCCTATCCATCTCTCCTTCCCCCATAAATCCTGGCAATCCCTGATCTTTTTACTGTCTCCATATTTTTGCCTTCTCTCAAATGTTACATAGTTGGAATCATACAGCATGTAGCCTTTTCAGATTGGCTTATTTCACTTAGTAACATGCAGTTAGGTTTCCTCCATGTCTTTTCATGGCTTGACAGCTCATTTCTTTTTAAGTTCTGAATAATATTTCATTGTTTGGATATACCATAGTTTATCCATTTCTCTACTGAATGAAGGAGATTTTAGTTCCTTCTGAGTTTTAGCAATTATAAATAAAGCTGCTACAAACATCCATATGCAGGCTTTTACGTGGACATAAGTTTCATAAATTTTATTTATTTAATTTTATTTTTAACTTTTATTTTAGGTTTTGGGGTATATGTGAAAGATTATTATATAGATAAACACATTTCATGGGGGGGCTGTTGTAAATATTATTTCATCACCCAGTATTAAGCCTAGTACCCAGTAGTTATCATTTCTGCTCCTCTTCCCTCTCCCGTCCTCCACCCTCAAGTAGACCCCAATGTCTGGTGTTTCTTTCTTTGTGTTCATAAGTTATCATTTAGCTCCCACTTATAGATAAGAACATGTGGTATTTGGTTTTCTGTTCCTGTTTGTGTTTGCTAAGGATAATAGCCTCCAGCATCTCATCTTTTTTATGGCTGCATAGTATTCCATGGTGTACATGTAATACATTTTTTTAATCCAATCTGTCATTGACAGGCATTTAGGGTGATTCCCTGTCTTTGCTATTATGAATAGCAATGAACATCACATGTATGTGTCTTTACGGTAGAATGATTTCTATTCCTCTGCGTATATGCCCACTCATGGGGTTGCTGGGTCAAATGGTAGTTCTCTTTTTAGGTCTTCGAAGAATCACCATACTGCTTTCCACGATTGAACTAACTTACACTCCCAACAGAATGTAAGTGTTCCTTTTTCTCCACAACCTCAACAGCATCCGTTGTTTTTTGACGTTTTAATAATAGTCATTCTGACTGGTGTGAGATGGTATCTCACTGTGGTTTTGATTTGCATTTATCTAATGATCAGTGATGTTGAGCTTTTTTTCATACATTTTTTTGGCCACTTTTATGTCTTCTTTTGAGAAGTGTCTGTTATGTGTTTTGCCCGCTTTTTAATGGATTTATTTTTCCCTTGTAAATTTGTTCAACCTCCTTAACGATGCTGGATATTAGGCCTTTGTCAGATGCATAATTTGCAAATATTTTCTCCCCCCTCTGTAGGTTGTCTGTTTACTCTGTTGATATTTTCTTTTTCTGTGAAGAAGCTCTTAAGTTTAATTAGATCTCATTTGTCAATTTTTGCTTTTGTTCTGATTGCTTTTGGTGTCTTTGTCATGAAATCTTTGCCCATTCCTATGGCCAGGATGGTATTACCTATGTTGTCTTCCAGGATTTTTATAGTTTTGAGTTTTACATTTATTTCTTTAATCCATCTTGAGTTTATTTGTTGATTTTTGTGTATAATGTAAGGCAGGAGTCCAGCTTCAATCTTCTGTATATGACTAGTCAGTTATCCCAGCACCATTTGTTGAATAGGGAGTTTTTTCCCCATTGCTTGCTTTTTTCAGCTTTGTCAAAGATAAAATGGTCATAGATGTATAACTTTATTTCTGGGCTCTCTATTCTGTTCCACTGGTCTGTGTGCCTGTTTTTGTACCAGTACCATGCTGTTTTGGTTACTGTGTCCTTACAGTATAGTTTGAAGTTGGGTAATGTGATGTTTCCAGTTTTGTTCTTTTTGCTTAGGATTGCCTTGACTATTCAGGCTTTTTTTGGTTCCATATGAATTTTAAAATAGTTTTTTCTAGTTCTGTGAAGAACATTGTCAGCAGTTTGATAGGAATAGCATTGAATCTATAAATTGCTTTGGACAGTCTAGCCATTTTAATTATATTGATTATTCCCATCCATGAGCATGGGATGTTTTTTCATTTGTTTGTGTCTTCTCGGAGATCTTTGAGCAGTGTTTTGTAATGCTTGTTGTAGAGATCTTTCTCCTCCCTGGTTAGCTGTATTCCTAAGTATTTTATTGTTTTTTTGTGGCAATTGTGAATGGGGTTGCCTTTGATTATCAGTTTGGCTGTTGTTGGTATAGAAATGCTAGTGACTTTAGTACATTGATTTTGTATCCTGCAACTTTGCTGAAGTTGTTTATCAGTTGAAGGAGCTTTGGGATGAGATTATGGCATTTTCTAAATATAGAATCATGTAATATGCAAAGAGAGAGAGAGTTTGACTTCCTCTCTTCCTATTTGAATGCATTTTATTTCTTTCTCTTTCCTGACTGCCCTGGGCAGGGCTTCCAATACTACATTGAATAGAAGTGGTGAGAGAGGACATCCTTGTCGTTTGTCAGTTTTAAAGGTGGATGCTTCCAGATTTTGCCCATCAGTGTAATGTTGGCTGTGCATTTGTCAAAGATGACTCTTATTATTTTGAGGTATGTTTCTTCAATACCTGATTTACTGAACGTTTTTAACATGAAGTAGTATTGAATTTCATCAAAAGCCTTTTCTGTGTCTATTGAGATAATCATGTGATTTTTGTCTTTAGTTCTGTTTATGTGATGAATCACATTTATTGATTTGCATATGTTGAACCAACCTTGCATCCTAAGGATGAAGCCTACTTGATCGTGGTGGATTAGCATTTTGATGTGCTGCTAGATTCAGTTTGCAGGTATTTTGTTGAGAATTTTTGCATCGATGTCATTCAAGGATATTGGCTTGAAGTTTTTCTTCTTTTTGTTGTGTCTCTGCCAGGTTTTGGTATCAAGATAATGCTGACCTCATACAATAGGTTGGGGAGGAGTCTCTCCTCCTCAATTTTTGGGAACACTTTCAGTAGGAATGGCACTAGCTTTTCTTTGTACATCTGGTAGAATTTGGTTGCATTTTTATCAGGTTCCAGGCATTTTTTAGTTGATAGGCTGTTTATTATGGATTCAATTTCGGAGCTTGTTATTGGTCTGTTCAGGGAATCGATTTCTTCCTGGCTCAGTCTTGTGAGAGTGTATGTGCCCAGGAATTTATCTATGTCTTCTAGGTTTCAAGTTTGTGTGTAATAGAGGTGTTCACTGTAGTTTGTGATGGTTGTTTTTATTTCTGTGGGGTCAGTAGTAACATTCCCTTCATCATTTCTAATTGTGTTTATTTGGATCTTCTCTCTTCTTCATTAGTCTAGCTAATGGATTATCTATTTTATTAATTTTTTTCAAAAAATCAACTCCTGTATTGGTTGATCTTTTGAATGGTTTTTTGTGTCTCAATTTCCTTTCATTCAGCTCTGAGTTTTGTTATTTCTCATCTTCTCCTAGCTTTGGGGTTGACTTCTTCTTGCTTCTCTAATTCTTTCAGTTGTGAAATCAGGTTGTTAATTTCAGATCTTTCCAAGTTTTTGATGTGGGTATTTAGTGCTATGAATTTCCCTCTTAACACAGCCTTAGTTGTGTCCCAGAGATTCTGGTATGTTGTATGTTTGTTTTCATTATTTTGAAAGAACTTCTTGATTTCTGCCTTAACTTCCCAGAGATTCTGGTATGTTGTATGTTTGTTTTCATTATTTTGAAAGAACTTCTTGATTTCTGCCTTAACTTCATTACTTACCCATGTAACTGCATGATTTTGAGTGATTTTCATAGTTTTGCTTTTTTTTTTTTTTGTCATGCTGTGGGCAGAGAGTGTGTTTGGTATGATTTTTGTTATTTTGCATTTATTGTGGATTGTTTTGTGTCCAATTATGTAGCTGATTTTAGAGTCTGTGTCATGTGGTGATGAAACAAATGTGTATTCTGTTGTTTTTGGGTGAAGAGTTCTATAAATGTCTATCAGATCCATTTGGTCCAATATTGAATTTAGGTTCTGAATATCTTTGTTAATATTCTGCCTTCATGATCTGTCTAATACTGTTAGTGGAGTGTTGAAGTCTCCCACTATTATTGTGTGGGAGCCTGTGTCTCCTTGTAGGTCTCTAAGTACTTGCTTTATGAATCTAGGTACTCTTGTGTTTTGTGCATACATATTTAGGATAGTTAGGTTTTCCTGTTGAATTGAACCCTTTCCAATTATGTAATGCCCTTCTTTGTCTTTTTTGATCTTTGTTGGTTTGAAATCTGTTTTGTCTGAAATTAGGATTGTAACTTCTGCTTTTCTTCTGTTTTCCATTTGCTTGGTAGATTTTCTTCCATCCCTTTACTCTGAGCCTGTGAGTGTCATTACATGTGAGATGAGTCTCTGGAAGACAGCATACCACTGGGTCTTGCTTTTTTATCCAGCCTGCCACTCTATGCCTTTTAAGTGGGACATATAGCCCGTTTATATTCAAGGTTAGTATTGATATGTGTGGATTTGATTCTGTCATTTTTCTGTTAGCTGGTTATTATGTTGGCTTGTTTGTGTGGTTGCTTTACAGTGACACTGGTCTGTGTGTTTAAATGCGTTTTTGTATTAGCTGGTAGCAGTCTTTCCTTTCTTTTAAGTGCTTCTTTCAAGATCTCTTGTAAGGCAGTTCTGGTGGCAATGAATTACCACAACTTTTGCTTACCTGAAAAGAATCTTATTTTTCCTTCACTTAAAAAGCTTAGTTTGGCTGCATGTGGAATTCTTGGCTAAATAATTTTTTTCTTTAAAAATGTTGAATATCAGCCTCCAATTTATTCTGGCTTGTAGGGTTTCAGCTGAGAGATCCAGTTAGCTTGATGACGTTCCCTTTGTATGTGAACTGCCTTTTCTCTCTAGCTGCCTTTAACATTATTTCTTTCATTTTGACCTTGGAAAATCTGATGATGATATGTCTTGGAGATAATCTTCTTGTGTATAATCTTGCAAGAATTCTCTGTATTTCCTGAATTTGACTATTGACATCTCTAGCAAGGTTGGGGAAGTTTTCATGAAAATATGTTTTCAAAATTGCTTACTTTCTCTTCCTCCCTTTCTGGGATGCCAGTGATTCACAGATTTGGCCTCTTTAAATAATCCCATACTTCTCAAAGGTTTTATTCATTCCTTTTATTCTTTTTTCTTTATTTTTGTCGATATAAGTTTTCAATTCCTTTGGGTAAATACCCGGTAGCATGACTGCTGGACTGTATGGTAAGAATAGGTTTAATTTTGTAAGAAACTGCCAAATTGTCTTCCAAAGTAGCTGTACCATTTTGAATTTCCACCAGCAAAGAATGAATTCTGTTGCTTCACATCCTTGCCAACATTTCGTGTAGTCAGTGTTCTATATTTTGACCATTCTGATAGGTGTGTAGTGGAATCTCGTTATTTTAATTTATAATTCCCTAATGGCATATGATGTTGAACATCTTTTCATCTACTTATTTGCCATCTGTATGTCTTCTTTGGTGGGCTGTTTGTTAAGGTCTTTGGCTCATTTTTGAATCAGATTTTTTTTTTTATTGTTGAGTTTTAAGAGTTCTTTGTGTGTTTTGAATAACATTCCTTTATCAGATATACTTTTTTGCAAATATTTTCTCCTACTCTGTGGCTTGGCTATTCATTCTCTTGAATATTCTGCCAAACATTTAAGAATAATTTTTGGTGTTCAAAATATTAGGAAATCTGAATTAACAGAGCTTGAACAGGAAACATATATGTAACTCTTTATTCAATGCACTGAAGAAAGTTACATTATTATATTAAAATGTGGGCCTACTTAGAGTTCAGAGACATGAAAACTATATCTGATATGTCGTTTTGAAAGCAAATCATGGAAACTGGAAACATGTGCTCTTGCTAAAGCAAAGATGGTGTTTTGGTAGCTTTTCTTTTTCTTTGTAGACATTTTCTAAACAATAATTTTTATAGACATTATGCAAAGTTATCTTCAAATTTCAGTCAGAAACTGCTCCATTTACTTGCCCTGTTATGCAGCCTCCACTCCTGGCTGTCAAGTTGCTGGGGAAAAGTGATCCAGTTTTCATGAATGCACTCCTTTAACTACTCACATGATTGTCTCAGGAACCCTTCCTATAGTTTTTTATTCTAGAATTTCATTCAAATTTGGTAATATTGCAAATTGAAAGAGGCTTTTGGGTTTGAAATGTGTTAAAATATATCAAAGTGAAAAAGAACTCTTTAAACCAGCAATTTCATTGTAGAAATGTGTTTTAGAAAAATATTTACACACATGCAAAACATTTACAAGAACTTTAATTGCAAATTATACAAGATGGTCAGAAGTTGTGAACAATAAATCTCTACAGATAGTAAATAGCATCTTTTTGAACACATATAACTGTTAAAAAGAATCAAATAAATATCCATATACTGAATGCCTATACTGACATGGAATGGTGTCTATATTTTTAAGAGACTGGATCTTGGAATGCTTATATCTCTTGCGACATAATGAAGTAGATAACTGACAACGATTCCTTATTACATCACTTAGAAATTACCTCCTTTTAAATGTACAGTTAAGGTTAAAACACAGTAGGGAAATCCGTGGGCTAGATATAAGTAGGAAATGGGTCATGAGACTGGGAGTTTGACACTGAATCCACACCTGCTGAGCATGTATGCTTCATCTCGAATTTTGAGCATAGGGTCTTAATGGCTATGTAAGGGACAGAAAATGTGGCCTTGGACCTAAACAATGAAGTATTAGAACTGTACTCCCCCACAAGGGACACCCACATATATAATAAAAGTCTAAATAAATGGATGAAGACTATAATACAGCTAAAGAAGGTGGTAATGCTTTGGAGAGATGGGGGAAGTTTAACTATTTTGGTAATATTTTCCAGTAGTTTTATGAGTGATGCATAGATGATTGTTACATTATTATTAATATATTTTAAGTCTCAACTATAATAAAAAGTTATGGATGTGTGGATGTATGTATTGTGTGTGTATATATGTGTATTTTATGCATATAAGTGTGTGTGTGTGTGTGTATATATATACACAGTTGATCTATATTCTTGAGTTCTGCATTTGTGGATTTCAACCAACTGTGGAATGAAAATATTGGAAACAAATTGCATCTGTAATGAATATGTACAGACATTTTTCTTCGTCATTGTTCTCTAAACAATATGGTATAATACCGATTTACATAGCATTTATATTGTATTAGATATTATAAGTAATCTAGAGGTGATTAAAAGCATACAGGAGGATGTGCATAGGTTATACTATGCCATTCTATATAAGGAACTTGAGATCTGTGGGTTCTGGTATTCAAGGGAGGTCCTGGAACCAATCCCTTTCTGCATCTGAGGGACAACTGTATATATTAAAACAAGATGTCTATATATGCTTGTATTTGTGTATGTGTTTGTTGTTTGGGGAATTAACATCAAGTTGTTTACAGTGTCTACTCATACGTAAGGAGAGAGAGGAGCAGTCAGAGGGTGACTTTTAATTTGTGCCCTAAATTATTTCAATGTTTTAAAATATTTATATATTACATGTATATTTTTCAATACAAACAAAAGTATGAGATCAGTTAGAATTACAGATATTTTATCCATAATATTGTATAGTTCAATTCTGTAGAACTCATTGTTGTAGAAAACTTATACCCAATTTTATTTGAAAGATAACAGACCCAATAATCATAGTACTATTCTAGGCAATTTATTCTTACAGAATTTTTTTGTTTGTTTGTTTTTAGAGACAGGATCTCATTCTGTTGCCCAGACTGGAGAGCAATGGTGTGATAATAGCTTACCGCAGCCTAGAATTCCTGTGCTCATGTAATTCTCTTGCCTCAGACTCTCAAAGCACTGGGATTGCAGGTGTGACCCAGCACCCAGATGAGAATATTTTTATTTTGAAATAAAATAATGGTAAAGGCTATTGGGCTTGAGAGTAATGGGGCTGCATCATCCTTCCCTGATTGACTGTCAGAGTTGAGTGGATGGGTATGACTGGTCTAAGTAGAGCTTCTCTTTCTATGCCATTCCTCTGTGTGTCCCAGAGGTCACAGTATATTGAGAGAGAGAGAGAGAGAGGGTTTGCCTACCATCAAGGGTGTGTGATTATCAGGTATCTGTAAACAAGAGATATTTGTTCATACATTTATATCATGCCCTGTATCTCAAAATAGATCATAAAATCTTGAGGGTGGAAAACAGGTGTTTTACTTCGTGTTTCATTGTGCATCTTTACAATAGCCCTGTACAGATGCACAACATACAGATACTGTAGCGTCTAGGGGAGCATGGGCCATAAAGCAGGGGCTCAGCAAATATCTGTTGAAGTAAACAGAGCAACTTGTGTATGTTTTCATCCTGTTTGGAAAGAAAAAACATTGAAAATAGAAACAGTTAGCAAACAGCATATTAATATTTATTCTTTTAAGATCTAGAGAAAAATAGCCACCATCCCATTAAGTTACCTTTATGTACAGTGGATATGTTTTAATTATATGCTTAACTACATAATTAGCTTTCAGTCATCTTTTTCTCTTTTAATATTTGCTTTCAAGAGAGGGGCTGAGAAATAAATTCACACTCAAAGTGTAATGTATAACCCCCCCAACACACACACACCACCAAACACCCAAACACACACACAGCAAGTGCATTTGCCTTTAATAGGGAGGAAGTTGCATGACACAGCTATATCTGGGAGATAATCTTTGGGAATAACTCAGGTTTGGCAATCTGTCTGCTTGACCCTGAGCAAGTGATTTAATCTCTGTTAGCATTGGAGTCTTCATCTGCAAAAGAATACCTAACGGGGACACTGTGAGGAATTTATGAGATGCAAACGGTTTGAAGAGCCTAATTCTGTGACTGGCATTTGGTGGACACCCAATACATTTTGGCTAGCATCACAGTAGATGCTGTTGCTTCTCTTTTCTATTAATATTAATGGCCCAGTGACAGACCAGGTGGAGAGATCTTTTGAAGGCTGTCTTCTGGTATCCTGAGATCAGAACTCAGAGTGTGCATCTGTTCTTTTAGGTTGTAACTCTGGTATCTGTAGAAAAGCTCTTGGTAACGGTGTACAAGAGAGCAGCACTTGACAGGGCAAAGTGTGTGTGTCTGTGTTCGTCAGTGGGAGCAGAGGAAGCCTAGCTTGCTCCTGCATCTCCACAGTGACAATATACTTTGGCAAACTTTGCAAACATACCATATAATTAGAAGACAATCCAGAATATGTCCTATTGTCTCAGACAGGCAATCTGGATCACCCTTAACTAAAATAGCACACACAACTCCAACTCTCCTGTTGCTCTGTAATATAATCGTCCTTGTTTTTCTTCATATCATCATCTAAAATCATCTTGTTAGATGTATTCCTTTGATTCCAGTTTACATTGTTTATTCTTGCTTGAATATAAACTCCTTCAAGGTGGATATTTTGCCAGTCTTTTAAATTGCTTGTATCTTCATGACCAGAAAATGTCTGCTACATAGTAGATGTTCTCCTAAAGAGTTGTCAAATGCATTTATGAACGAAAAAAATCAGGACAAGCCTATTAAATCTGAAATGTATGGTTTATGTGTGAATATCATTTGTCACTAGAAGTCTGAGAATATTCTTAGCGGTTTATGGGAGACTTTATTTTCTGCAAAATTCATTCAGACTTGGAAATCTTTTCAATAGCTATTACGTTCTTTGGTGCGTGCTACTGGAGACTTCATTTACACCAATTGGTACATATTTATTAGGTACTGTATTATCTACTGAGAAAAATAAACACAAAAACTCATATGTATGTAGAAACTACTGGTATATTTGGGACATTCCCTACTATTATATCTTGACAATTTTACAAAAGCCTACCTTGATTTTCTGTTTATATGTCTGCTCAATTTTCATACTCATCAATAAATTTCATCATTATGATATTAGAAGCAAGAAATTCATATTTAAATTATGATTTAGATTTGGAGATTAGTTTTCAGAGATTCAGAGATTAACTTTCAAGAAATTGCCGTGAAATTAAGTATGTAAACTGGATAAGGTAAAAGTCAGATTTAGTAAATAAAACAGTTGCTGTTGTTTTGTTCCTGGAAGTTCTTAGCAACTATAAAAACATCTAAAGATATGTAACTAAAATTATGTAAATGATCTCATTGGTATATGTAGTATTCTACATGAAATGTACTGATAATTTTAGATTGAAAGTTTTCCCTTTAATATAAAAAAGAAAGGATTCCTTTTGAGGTATAGCCCAGAGAATATAAGAGCATATAACTCCTGCTGTTCCTTCGCTGTTTGGAGATATTGATCTAAATTCACAGTGACAAACTAGATTGCAGTGAGAATGCATTTGATTTGTCTGTACATTGAAACAGTATATCTATTTGTATGAAGTGAATTTCATAAGATTTATCATAATCATATGTTTTTGAGGGGTTCTGTTTAATTTAATATTCTTTTATTTCTAAGAATTCTCTCTAGAAAAGTTGGAATTGTTTTGGTCATTTTATTTTTCCTGTTATGTGTTCTCTTTAAAAAATATAATCATCTTAGTGTTATATAGAATAGTAATTAAAATCAGCTACAGCTTATTAGGCATATAATATTCTATTCTGCTGAAAATATTTATTGAGACACTCTCTAGTATCTTTCCTCTTCGTTGTATAGTAATGATCTAATATGCAATAATGTTAAGTAGGTGATAATGTTAAGTAGATGATAAATACTCTACTTTGAGGAAGCTCTCAGCCTTTCCATAGCTTCACAAAAAGTTTCAGCTTTCACAGAATGATTTTAATTATAACCTTCAGAAAATGTTTGGCTAAGACATTGAAGTCTGTGTGCAACAGGCAACATTCCACTCCTATAATCTTCAGATTAGTAGGGAACGCAGACAGAGATCAGCATTACTAGGTCCATCAGTAGTTCAGTTTTAAAAAATAATATTCAGGGAAGAATTTATGAGGTTCATTTACATGAACGTCTAAGTCACTAAAAACTATATTTTTGGATAAAGTTTGTTAAACGATGAGCTGGATACCTGTTCTGCATAAGGCTGGCCTTTTGAGGAATTACTTTCACTGAGTTGTACAGTGGAGTGATTGAAGAAGCCTCTCTAATGATTCTTTATTAGAAGAACCACACTGATTAAAATGGCAGTTTTGTCCGAGGAAGAATGTTAAGGAGGGACATGCTTATTACTTTTGGTAGGAAACACTTATGAGAACCACTGCATAATTTGATACTGTCAAAAATATTTACATAGGTGTTTTGAATTGTGCAACTAATAGCTTCCTCCCCACTTTTTTTGCATGGGCTTCTGGAAAACTCATGGCCCTGACGTAGCCACACTCTAGGCCATTATCATGGGCATTTATACCCCCATTCTTTTTCCCACATTGTCTTCACCTTGCTTTACTTTATCTTTTTCACTCCATTGTTTATTTATGCTATTTGAACATAAGTTACACTTCTTTGGAAAATGCCTTAAATTCGTTCTGAAATAAAGACAAATATAAGTATTTTAAGTAAATCATAAAGCAACACACTTTTGGCCCACATCACTTTGGTACATTATGAGCTATAATCTGTTTCCTTTTAATCCATACTATAACTAGCTTTCTTACTAAAAATATTTGTTTGGCTCGTTCTGGATTGCTTAGTGATAATTTATTTGTACATGATGTCTCCCTGGATTAGTCTTATGAACAACAAAGATGAAGCACCAAAAAAGACAAGATTTGAGCCTTAGAGACTTTGCACAGTCTGTTTTCTTCTCTTGAAAGTTTTCCCCATTGTGTGGCCGGCTCCAGCTTGCCATTTGGATCTCAAGTTAAATATATACTAGATAGACCCGCACAGATGACTCAATCCCAATAGCCTCTTTCATGCCACACTAGTTTATTTTCACCACATCACTCATCATTCACTGACATTTCCATGTTTATTTGTTCAGTGTCTAGCTCTGCCTCTTAAATAAAGCCTCCACTAAGAACAGGACTTTGTCAGCTTTGTCTCTGACACATCTTCATCATGGACCACAGGCCAATTTCTACAATTGGCTATTTGCTCTTTTTTTTCTTTTTTGGAGGGGGGATGTTTATTAACGGGTTTATTTATTTGTATGTTTGTTTGTTTATTTTATTTTATTTTTTTTTGAGACAGTCTTGCTCTGTCACTCAGGCTGGAGTGCAGTGGTGTGATCTTAGCTCACTGGAGCCTCTGCCTCTTGGGTTCAAGTGATTCTTGTGCCTCGGCCTCCCAAGTGTACAGGTGTGCACCACCACACCTGGTTAATTTTTGTATTTTTAGTAGAGACAGGGTTTCACTGTGTTGACCACTCTGGTGTCAAACTCCTGGCCTCAAGTGATCCACCTACTTCGGCCTCCCAAAGTGCCAGGATTATAGGTGTGCACTCCCACGACTGACCTATTTATTTATTTATTTATTTTAAATTGACAAGTGAAAATTACATTGCTATTCATTCTTATTTCTCTTACCAAACATTAAAAAGGAGTAAACTTTTCCCCAGATGAGAGATAATGAAGCCATTAAAAATGTGGAAAGAAAGAGTGCCAAATTATATGCACAATATTATTATTGCTGTGTAAAGTATGCAAAAAGAACAGAAAACAAGAACGATTTATAGCTTTTATGTGATATACTATGTTAATAAGCTATTTTTTATATAATGTACTAGGTTAATGAGCTATTTTTGCTCCTGAGCCACCCATTCAATTTTCCAAGCTGCCTGTATTGCTGCACTATTGCTTTTAGTATTGTTAAGTCATTGCTTTAGATGATTTAGTCTGTGAGAGGCCCCTCCTGACTCTTACATGGGTTCTGTATTTGCATACTAATACTGAATCTCTTGTCAATTAAAACTTTAATGGGGATTTCTGGCAGAGGGTGAGAGAAGAGCCCTAATTGAAGAGACAAACCCAGAAGTGCTGGTGATAAGAGGGCAGGAGTATATAGAATAGAAATGAGCATCAGGTGAGTTGAGACAGTGCCAGGTGGGGAGGTGGAGCGAACGAGCCAACATTTTCAGGTACAGTTCTCCTATCACTCTATACCCACCCCTCTCTCTTTTTAAGGCTCTCTTTTAAAGAGCTAAAAAAACATTGAGAATTGTGGATAGTGCATTCTACCTGGATTCACAAAGCTTTGCATTATTTCATCCTGCGCCCTAGGTCTTTGTAGGAATATAAAGGAATGAAATACCATAAGCACAAAGGGGCATGAAAATTGGGGTGATCTCAAGAAGGTGACTAAAAGAATTGTAAAGGAAATATGTTGAGTCTCATTCATACATGTCTAAAGCCAAGCTGGAATCTACTCTAATAACATTGTATCAGCAGCTGCCTACACAGCATGCCTATTTCACAAATATTTTTGAGTGAATAGTATTTGAAGGACATTTCATGGAGGTGATCTTATAGGTACCCAAAACTCAAAATGACAAAAAGGAACCAAAATGACACAAGATGTTCCACTCTCCTTACCTCTTTGTTTCAGCTGTGGCTTAAAAATTCTTCCCAGGGCCCAGTTAGCTTTCTTTCTTTTCTCTCCTTAAACAAAAATTCTGTCTGGTAAATTATCAGATCCTTCTAATGAGTTCTGTAAAATGTCTTTTGTGTCCTTCCCTTGCTTTTCTCATCTTTGCCAAATTAGTCCTGACACTCAACCAACACCATGAAATGGTCCCAACCCCATTCATTTTATGTGTGGCTGATACATTGACCATTCCAAACAGTGATATTTATCATGTCATGTCTCTACTAAAAAAATAATCATATACTGTTTGGCCACTTCCTATGGCTATACTTTTTAAACAGGAGTATGCAAATATCATGTAAATTTTAAAGATAATCAAACTTTAAAGAATTTTCATGCTTGCATTTTATCACTTTTAGTCCTGCCTCCAGACATCCAGAATTCACAACCTTGGGCCACTGAGAATGCACTGAATTATGGGATTAATTCCACACTAGGACAGCATTCAAGGACCTTCAAAATCTTAACTATACATTGTCCTCACGCACTACCTTTAGTGTTAGCCAGATCAGCTTGTCCAGTTCTCCCCAGTATATATATATATAATGTCACATTTTTGTTTGGTAATGTCTCTACATGGAATATTTCCCTTTACCTTTTCTTTCCTTTATTTATTTATTTATTTATTTATTTATTTATTTATCTATCTTGAGCCTCACTCTGTCACCCAGTCTGGAGTGCAGTGGTGTGATCCTGGCTCACTGCAACCTCCGTCTCCTGGATTCAAGTGATTCTCATGTCTCAGCCTCCTGAGTAGCTGGGATTACAGGCATGCACCCCCTGCCCCACCCCCACGTCAAAATTTTATATTTTTAGTAGAGATGCGGTTTTACCATGTTGGCCAGGCTGGTCTCAAACACCTGACCTCAGGTCATCCACTGCCTTGGCCTCTGAAAGTGCTGGGATTATAGGTGTGAGCCACCACATCCAGCCTCCCCTTTTTTCTATAATGTCCTACAACAAGTTTCTTGGGATACAGACTTTGAGATGGGAGATTTGCCGGCAGAGGGTTAATCGTGGAGTGCCCATGAGAACAGCACCTTGAAGGGAGTGAGGGAAGCCAGTTTCGGTAGAAGACGTTGAACTGTGAGGCAGCTGCAGTAGTGTCCACAGCCAATTACATAGAGAGGCTCACCTAGGGAGCCCTGCAACTGGAAAGCACGAGAAAGCACTGAAAGGTTGCTCCAACAGAAGATGGAGTCAGGCCTTTGTACGCTGCATGCACCAGTCTTTAGAAGCAGGCTTCCTCCAGAGAAAGACTGTAACCTTGGAGGAGGCAGCTTTTGTGGAAGGAGGATTCTAGAGGAGGCCCCTGAGAGTCTTCAACAGCCAATACTCCTGGAAGCTGGCAGAATGAGCTCTGAAGGAAGGATCTGGACACATACCATTGTATCTACCACATTACTCTATCTAACTATCGCTCATTAGGGGAAAATTCATGTTTTGCCTGTTGAATTAAATATGTTTTGTCTATTGAATTAAATATGTTTTGACTTCTCTAGCTTCCTTACATTTTCCATTTCTGTTGTACTTATGAGCTATTGCACCCATTTCTGTGGTTAACCACAGTGTTACCTAACTGCTTTCTGGGTTATGGATTGTCTTTCTAAACTATATTGTTGGCTTTTTTCTACTACTTTTCCCAAATATTTAATTTATAGTAAATATATGCATCATAAGAATTTAACTGAGTACTTGTTGGGTGAATAAAGGGATATAAAAGAGCATGGTTTACAGAACTGTGAAATAATTTTTTCTGTACACAAAGCAGGCTGAACCTTTCCATGATTTCTAAGCTTTACAAAAGAAAAATAGGCAAAGAACTCAAAGAAGGTTAAAGGTCTACTAGAGTAAATGGAACTAAAATCTCTATAGTCAGTTATGTGAGTTGATGGATCCTCTTTTAGGTGTAAGCCAAACTGATTTGGATTTTTATTTGTAACATAAGAGTCCTAAGTTATCTGTGTAGTTGCAAATGTGATCTGTGTAAAATGAGCTCTTGATATGTACAAATTTATGTGACTCCATTCAATTCGTGCAAGAATAAGAAAGATGTAGTTAAAATGAATGGTATTTCTTTGTTTAATTGATTGATTCCTTTCTTTCTTATAAAGGTTATAAATTTGAGGTTCTTCAATGAAGGAATCTTTTTCATGTTGGCTGCTATTAACTAAGTATTGAAGATTATTTATTAAAATCATAGAGTTTATACACATTCTCAATTTGATGTTTTCATCATTAAAACCAAGATTATATTTGCTTAATATCTAGCAGAGTCCACTGTCAATGAAAAAAGTGCATCACTGAGCTGAAGCAAGATAAATTGGTAATTTCTACTCTACTCTGCACTAGTGAAGGTGCTATAGAATCTATTAACCATATCTATTAGTTTACTTTCTTCTGTGTTTTCAAGTATTTAAAAGCGTGATGTTGGAGGATCTTTCAGCTCAGCAAAGTCATTATGCCAGCCTCCTCGGTGAACGCAGTATGTAGGGAAGTTTTACCACAGATTATCCTCTGAAATTCACCAGAAAGTAGATTTAATTATGATGCAGGAAAGTTTTTCACTGATTTTAGATGTGCAACTAGAAACATGCTATATTCCCTTATTTATCCCTCCTTAGATTGACATTATTTTGAATTTTCAGTGTAAAGAGGCATATTGTTTGTAGAAATGGCAGTTTTGTTTCTCTCTGACTAGTTGCTATAACTTTATTTCCTTTTTTGGCTCTGTGTTATGACTATTATTCATGAAAAGTATGAAAAATGACAGTTTTGGTTTCTTTTCACTCTCTATAGATTTTATTTATTTGTGTTCCAGTCTTATTTTGCTAGGTAAGACCTTTAATATGATGTTGAAGAGAGTGGTAAACTTCATATTTTTTTGTGTGTGGGTCCAGATTTTAAGAAGAATGATCATTGCAATATTAGCTTTTTTTGTGTTAGGTACCTTTATAAAGTTAGGAAAGTTTTCTTCTTTCAATAGTTGGCTAAAACTTTTCATTAAAAGTTGAGTCCAGGAATATTTAAAGGTTTTTCTTTATGTATTGAGATTGCTGTATGATTTTTTTCCTTTATTCTGCTAATGGGAAATAGGACGTCACTGGAGTTATTAAATGTTAAACCAACTTTGCATTTCTGGAAGGAATTGATCCTGGTTAAGATATATAATCTAGTTTTTGCATTGCTAGATTTGGATTGCTATTATTTTGTTTAAGACTTTTTTCCCTCTACTTTTGGAGGGTTCAAACTCAATTTCTTTTGTTGTTATCCCAGAAATAGTAAGATGTGTATTTAACTTAAAATCTGAAGTTTAGCATTATCTTCACCTTTCTTCTGGATAAGCAAGGATTTTAGAGCACTTTGCCTCTAGCTGGCACTTTTTCTAGTTTATATGCTGTTGTTCATTATTTTTAATTCTATCTTCTTTTGATTCAGATTCAAAAGCAGACAAGCAATAAATATTTTCATCCTTTATGCACATTTTAAGCAGTTCTTCCATATCACTATTCCTAGACATCCTTGAAACCAATCTTCCAGTTCTGTTCTTTTCAAATCTCTGAGCCATTCCATTATTCACTGTCCGTAAATCACTGTATCCCTGTATTTGGCAACAGGCCAGTCAAGTGGACAACCAAATATGCTCACAGGTTTGATTCTTGGGAGCCTTTCTCTGTGCCTTTTTAGCAGGTGCCTGAGAGGAACTGTAATGCTGTGATAGTCCACCTCTTTTTTTATGCCAGAATGCCATGCCGGACTAGGTCTAAACCAGTCCCACATTTTCTGTTTGCCTCTTCTTTCTTTTTAGTCATTGGTCATAATCAATTTCCCATGAGGACATAGGTATGGATTGAGGGAAAGAATGTAATGTAGCAGAAGTTGGTACTGAAGGAGTTTGAACTACCTGACATGTAACGTACCTGTGCATTCTGGATTGCTGCTCTGCATATCCAATCTTATGATTCGGTGAGCCAGTTCAGTCTCAGGAGCAACTGATGTCCCATAGTCAGGC
Source organism: Chlorocebus sabaeus (assembly GCF_047675955.1). Lineage (NCBI taxonomy): Eukaryota > Metazoa > Chordata > Mammalia > Primates > Cercopithecidae > Chlorocebus > Chlorocebus sabaeus. The sequence continues at coordinate 72,541,066 of NC_132911.1, forward strand.
ATTTTACCGGGGCCCAATAGCAAACCAGAACCTGTGTCTCAGAAGAAAACTAGTCATCTGGAGAAGCAGACAGGACTTTACTAAAAGCCCCCAGGGGTCTGCACTGTAATTCTCTGCACACTTGTCAGCCACTAAATGTAGCATCCCCCTTGGCACAGGCACTTCGAGTATCTTTGGATCTACTGGAGCATAAGGGTTGAGCAGTAGAGCAGCATGAGCTGAGCTGTAGTGTCTGCAGACTCTTCTCTTGCTTTGGACCCCCCTCACACAAGAAAGCTTTATGGGTTGCCCAGGACATTATGATATTAGAATGCCTCCAAAATCCAAAGAGGGCATGCTCCTTTGTGGTGTTAGGTGGCATAGGTGCAGCAACTTTGGGAAAGATATCCTGATTAATGGGACCTTGGAAACTTTACCAACTTGGCCAACCCCTAAATTTTCCCTGGAGCAGACTCTCCATTTGTGGTAATTCAGTTCAGGTTTCAACCTACCAGACCTAGTTTTTTTCCTATGAAATGGATTAAGTTATACTTCTGTAGGCTGCCCATCTATTCCCCTTCTAGAGACACCCTGATTAATTTTCAGGCAATATGAAATATTCCTGTTGGTCAAAACATTTTGCTTATTATTTTGTCTCTGTTGCCCATTATGGTAAATATGTCCATTTTGCCTATGGAAGTTAAGCACTGCCACCTGGACTTTGCTTCTTTGGAATCCATCATCGCAGCTGAAAGAAAAGCCAGTCCCAGTGGCAACATCTCTCACTGCCCTCCCTGGTCTTCAGAAGGCAGCCAGTCCGGAGCCTGTCAAGGAGACTGTCTTGCTCTCCTCGCTAATGTATTTTTTAATTCTTTCATGAGGGGAATGTGCTCTGGGCCTTTCTAGAGTGGCGAGTGGGTGAATGTCCAGTGTGCACATGATTAATTCACTCCACTATGCTCATCTTTCCAAGACTTTGGATTCTTTCCTTTGTATCATGATTTACTGTGGCATGTCAGCCTCATGGATTGCAGGGCTCTGCTGAGGCCAGGTTTCAGTCATCCAACCCAGCAAACTGTTAGTACCTAAGAGCTAACATTTTACATGAAGAATCTCTAGCTTCTCCCACATTAATATCCAGCTCAATCTAATGCTATATTCTATTCACTTTGGTCTAACACCCTTAGAATCCATTTCTGCACATATTTCCCAGATTTCAGTCAAAATAAAATTGGAGAAATTTTATGGAGTATAAGCTATCTCCTACAGGGTCACTTTTTTTAACTTGTCTTCCAGGAGCAAGCTGGTGTCTGACTAAAAAAAGTGGTGGTTGGGGTGGGTCTTAAGGGAAAGAGGTATCCTGTTACAAACAACTGCCCAGATGAGGTTACTCAAGGCCCTTGATCAAGGGAAGGCGATTCTCCTCCGACACAGGAGAACAAGCTGCTTCCGCTGGCAAGAGAAGCCCAGAGAAGCTTGGGGTCCAAGATTTTCAGTTTCTTTAACATCCATTCAGCTGTCCTCATTCAAATCGCAGTTTCCTATTCTTTCTCAATGCTGTAACTTTTATATTTGGGAAGCCTGTGAATTCAAATTTCATTGTAATGGTACAACCTTGCGATGTAATTTGTGAATTCAAATTATGTTACAATTCTATAATTTGACAAAATTATATAATTTTTAATAATTTCATAGTTTTGGCAAATTATAGAATTGAAACATAATTTGAATTCACAAACTCACAAATAGAAAATTTAAGTTAGATATTTTATAACATCCTATATGACATCTTGTATATATGACAACTATAAGAAAGAAAAGATCCTTTTATGACTAGTGTTGAAGCTTTATGATTCTCTGACTGTGACTTGGACTGAGAGTTTAAGACTCTGAGCTTGCCACTTATTTCTTTTCCTTTCTTTTTTATTTATTTATTTATTTTTTGATACGGAGTCTCACTCTGTCGCCCTGGCTGGAGTGCAATGGTGCTATCTTGGCTCACTACAACCTCCGCCTCCCGGATTCAAGCGATTCTCCTGCTTCAACCTCCTGAGTAGCTGGGATTACAGGCATGTGCCACCACGCCCGGCTAATTTTTGTATTTTTAGTAGAGACATGGTTTCACCATGTTGGTCAGGCTGGTCTCAAACTCCTGACCTCATGATCAGCCTGCCTTGGCCTCCCAAAGTGCTGGGATTACAGGTGCCACTTATTTCTATGAGCTACCCTACCTCACAGTCCTTATGGTCACCAGTGCTACAGTAATGGTCAAGTGTAACAGCCACTTGGTTCCCTAAAATACTGGCTTCTGTAAGCACTTCATCACAATCAAACACTAGCTATAATATTTTTAATCAAGACGCCTTCGCATGTCACATAATTGTTAGTATTATAATTTCCATTGGCAAAGAGTTTCAAATTGTGGTTCAAGGCCAAACATGACCAAGTTAATCATAAAGTTCCATCTCTCAGGTTCCTGATCCTAAATGCTTTATCTATCAGGAGTCAGTTAGAAAACAGAAACCACATTTGAGAGTTCAAAAGAGATAATTACAGAGAATTGATGGCATAGGAGTTGGAAGACTGAAAAAGCAAATAGGGAAAAAGTGGGATAACATAAGGTTATTAATAACTTCAGGAATCAGCTACCCCTAGAGCCCAGGGAAACACAGGAAAGAAACTGAGGTTATCAGAACTTAAATCTCAGAGACCCGGTCCCTCCTGCTGAGAAGAAAGCTTAGCTTAGATGTTGCTGGTCCCTCCAAGGACTTGTAATGAGAATGGTTCTCCAAGTGCCAAAGAAGCTAGAGATGGCTCTCTGGTGGGCCAAGGGGTTATAGTAATAGGAATAGCAAGCAATCAAAAGGGAGTAAGTCCCTCCTCTCCTCTTCCTGTTTTCCTGTTTTCTCAACTCTCCCTATGAGCATAACATTCTTCTTCTCCTTCTCCTTCTTCTCCTTCTCCTTCTTCTCCTTCTCCTTCTCCTTCTCCTTTTCCGATACATGTGCAAAATGTGCAGGTTTGTTGCATAGGTATACGCGTGCCGTGGTGGTTTGCTGCACTCATCAACCTGTCATCTACATTAAGTATCTCTCCTAATGCTATCCCTCCCCTAGCCCTCCACCCTCCAACAGACCCCAGTGCGTGATGTTCCCCTCCCTGTGTCCATGTGTTCTCATTGTTCAACTCCCACTTATGAGTGAGAACATGCGATGTTTGGTTTTCTGAGCATAATTTTAACAGGAAGTCAGCTGAAAAGGAAATGAGTGTGCAGAGTACCAGCCCCTTCCTCACAAAGCACAGCATAGAAGTATGGGTTTGTTAAGAAATGATAATTTCTTTTTTCTTTTTTGTTTTTGTTTTTTTGAGACAGAGTTTCCCTCTTGTCACCCAGGCTGGCGTGCAATGGTGCAATCTTGGCTCACTGCAACCTCCACCTCCTGCATTCAAGCAATTCTCCTGCCTCAGCCTCCCGAGTAACTGGGATTCAGGTGTGCGTCACCACGCCCAGCTAATTTTTGTATTTTTAATAGAGACAGGGTTTCACTATGTTGGCCAGGCTGGTCTTGAACTCCTGACCTCAGGTGATCTGCCTGCCTCAGCCTCCCAAAGTCCTGGAATTACTGGTGTGAATCACTGTGCCTGACCAGAAATGGTAATTTCATAATTGTCAAAAAGACATTCATCTTGACTTGCAGATGACCACAGATGGGGGAAAAAGGAAGAGATGAAACAATCCAGCTCTCTCTACTCATAGGAATTCTCTCCAATGCTATCTCCAATAGCATTTTCCTCTCTTTCTCTTATATTGGTTACGGTGGTAATGATAATTGAACCGGTTTGTCCCTCTCAACCAACAAGCTCTATACAGATGTATGTAGAGCCTCATATTTAATGGGGTTTATTTCTCATCCTCTGTTTTCAGCTTTAATGCTTTAGCCAAGAGTTCTAAGACAGCCAGAACTGTCTCATTCTATATCCTATTACTATGGTTAACTTAATGGTAAAATTTATTTCCTTAAGTCATTGTATAATTTTTTTTATAGCAGCATATGGCTAAAAAAAAATCATGTTTTCTCTACTTTGATTTTGAAATAAGTGAATACTTTGAAGGTTATTATCAAATTAGAGTCTTGGTACCTCACATACTAAGACTTGATATATTATATACCAAGACTTGGTAACTACATATCACATGTGGTTAAAATAAATATAACCACAAGGCATCCTGATTATTTTCAAAAGCAAAAGGATATATTCTAGTTCTTTCCTTTTTTATGTTTTTTTGTTTTGTTTGTTTGTTTCTCACATAGAGTCGCATCTGTTGCCCAGGCTAGAGTGCAGTGGCATGATTATAGCTCACTGTAACTTTGAACTCCTGGACTCAAGCCATCCTCCTGCCTCAGCCTCTCAAATAGCTAGTACTACAGGCATGCACCCCCATGCCCACCTAATCTTTTAATTTTTGTAGAAATACAGTCTTACTATTTTGCCCAGGATGGTCTTGAACTACTGACCTCAAGTGATTCTTCCACCTCGACCTCCCAAACTGCTAGGATTACAGGCATGAGCCACCACACCTGGCCTATAATTCTTTCTTAAACTATGATTGTACTTTAGCATTTTTTGATGTGAAGCTTATATTAAAATATATTTGTATCTCTTATGGTATGTTTTGGATACATCTATAGCTAAGTTAAGATGGGAGCTTTTAATCCTTGATATTCAGCTTCTTCTCTCATTAAATCCAATTTAAAGTTTTTCCCAGTGCTGACTAGGGCACAGTAGGTACAAATGAATGTTATTATTTGCATTTGACAGGATTCATTGTAGTTCAGACTGACCAGACATAGATATTATTTGAGGTTTCAGCTGTCCACTAGACACAAATGAAAATATTTGAACTTCATTGTAATTATTCAACACAAGCTTTGAAATTAGGAGAATGAACCCTTGTGGACACCATATAGCTCCTAAAACATTAATGTATTTTTCCCAATGCTACAGAGTCTCCTAAGTAAAATATACTAACCAACCAGAAAGTAGTTATTATCATTTCCTTTCAAAACATAAAAAAAAATGTGGAGTTTAAATAATTGGCCCACGGTTGCATCCAAGTACTAAAATTATTATTTTGTCTTGGGGGAAAATGCTTGGAATATGCAATTAAAAATTATTCAAATACCAGTTTCTCTTTTTACTAGAAGCATAACATTAGGGAGTTCTATAACTCTCTGAACTTTGATCTGCTCAACCATAAAGTAAAGCAAATATTCTCTACCTTAATGTGTTGTTGTGAAGATTAAATAGAGATTTATGTTTTGACATGGCGACTACTGCAAAATAATAAGTCAATAAATAGTAGTTTTTACTTCTTTCTTCGTGTAGGACAAGATGTTATAGAATCAACATTAATAAGATTCACTGGTATGTTTTCCTAATTCTTTAGCAGAGATGGATCTGTGATTACTTATCCACATCCTCTTATTGGACTAGCTCAATTTTATGCGCTATATAAGAGGCGTCTAATTTATGTGCAATAAAGTGACATAGAAAGTTGACTTTTTGACATGGGCTTTGCTGTGTTATGTTCTAGCTCAGTAGTTTCCAAATGTTTTGATTTTGCAGTCCTATTTATAAAACGTTATTTTGTTCACAATATTTAGCTGCATGTATAAATTATATGCATGCATAAATCTGTTAATAAATTTTACACATAATAAAACACATGTAAACAAGGGAATGTTCAAAAGCTGAAACAAAAATAAATCTAAGTAAAAGTTCTGATAATCCCTAACAAATAGTCATGTACACTCCATTGAGAAACCACAGCCGCAACCATTAAATGGACATGCACAAGCATCATTGCAATAGAAACTCATTATATAGGATGTTCACGTATTTCTGCTTTATTCATATACTGGTGCCTTTCACAATTTTGTCAAACCTCAGAAAAAAACAATGGCATGAGCCAAGAGAAGACAATCTTTCAATTGTGAAAGACCAATTCATGAAGTATTTGTTAGAGAATGGGTCCTTGGGAATATTATCTTGTTTAGAAAAACAAAACACAAACTACTTAAAATATGTGAGTATCTTATCTTGACCTATTGTACTCTAGCAATTAGTCAGCATTTATTTAGGGAGCACTTATATGCCTAGCACTGGGCTAGGTGTTGTGTGGCACCAAACTTAAGATTAGACTTGAAGACATTATATATTTTAAATAGTACATAGATGCATATTGCAGTGAAGCCAAATGGTTAAAATAATAGGCTTTAGACTCTGGCATGTATATAAGTTTGAGTCAAGTCTAGAAACAGAACCTGTATCTCTACTTCCCTCCATCAATGCAACTGTTTGTCTATTCTTCAAATTTTATGGAGTGCCTACAATATACCATTGACTGGGTTAGGTACTGAGATGCTTAGGACACACAGTGCTGAGGGAGGTAAGGTCAATGTCACTGTCCTTTTTATATTCTTTCATATTTGTATCTCCAAGGCCTAGAACAATGCCTGTATTTGTTGTATGAGTGAAGGAAGGAATGATCATATGGCCTGTCAGAAAAGGCAGACTTAAAATAAAATAAAATAAAATAAATATTTAATGTTGATTATATTGAGAAGAGAAAGAAAAAGTACAGCTCTTCTGAAAGCTTATAAATGGGGGGATCTCATGAAACCCACATAAGCCATGAAGGCAGTCCAACAGAGCATGGATACAAATGAGTTTAGAATGATAGAAGCTGAGAACAGGATTTGGACAAATGAATATCATAAGAAGAATGCCCTAATATGGGGAGATGCTTGGCCTAATTGAAATGGGAACAAGATTAGTGTTCCTTGAAAGTAGAGAATGAAGGGAGAAATGATATAGGGTATGGCTGGACTGTAGTCAGGACCCAGATAATCTGAAAACTGTAGTGTCGTTATACTCCTTCCTTTTGGGCCTGCCTGCCTGCCTTTTCTTTTATGTTCTGTGCATCGTTCTCCTTTTTTTCCCCCAATCATATTACTGCTGTCTCTCTCCAGGCCTGTTTATTCAACTATATTTAAACTTAATAGATCAAAACAAAGCAAAGCTTTGTTTTATGTCCAGTATGTTGTATGCCTTTTGAAGGAAACCCATACTGAGTTCTTTGTTACTTCTTGTATCCACTGACATTGAGTACTCAGTGGATAACTACGCTTCATCTAGAATCTGATCAACCTGGCTCGTGACATTTTATACAGAGTTCTCTGTTTCCAATTTCTAGTGACAAAATATTAACAGAAGGACCATTGCCTTAGGGACAGAGACCTAGTGGAAAAGTTGTCTGTAATCTAGGGATTTGGATCTCAGAGTTCCAAATTTCCCAATGGAGCAAAGGATGCAAGGAATACAGTGTTTAGTTTAGTTTTGTTTTTGTTTAAAATGTCAGCACTGAGTGCTGAGAGGAGGAACCTTCATGGACGCCTGAATGTGAGAAGAGGAGAAGCAAGAAGCAAGAAGGGGCAGGGCATGTGGCCCACAACTGTAATCCTAGCTCTTTGGAAGGCTGAGATATGAGGATCACTTGAACTCAGGAGTTCAAGACTAGCCTGGGCAACATGGCAAAACCTGGTCTCTACAAAAAGAAATAAAATAAATTAGCTGGACATGGTGGCATGCACCTGTAGTGTCCCAGCTATTCAGGGGACTGAGGAGGGAGGATTGCTTGAGCCCAGGAGTTCGAGGCTGCAGTGAGCCATATTCATGCCACTGCACTCCAGCTTGGTGACAAAGGGAGACCCTGTCTCAAAATAAGACGAAGAAGGAGAAGAAGGAAGAGAGAAGAAGAAAGAAGAGGAGGAGGGAGAGGAGGAAGAAAAGGGAGTTGTGGTAAGCCTACTGTTAGGAGTTAAGGTAGAGGTGGAGGTTTCAGTTACAATCTTAGTAAGCATTTTGTAGTATTCTGCTACTCTCAGTAATATCAAATGTTTTGAGCATCATTGGACAGTGTCCTATATTAAATGTGAACCCTTAGGAAACAATTCACATGACCACTTTTTGGGGTAAAGCAATTTAACAGAAGTTTTTTTTCTAAGGCTTGGCAATCTCATTTTTTTCCTAGGTCATATGTGGGAGTGTGCTAAAGCAGTTTATTAGTTTGTTCTCACACTGCTATAAAGAAATACCCAAGACTGAGTAGTTAATAAAGGAAAAAGGTTTAACTGACTCGCAGTTCAGCATGGCTGGGGAGGCCTCAGGAAGCTTACAATCATGGTAGAAGGCAAATGAGAAGCAGGTACCTTCATCACAGGGCGGCAGGACAAAATAAGTGCAAGCAGGGGAAATGCCAGATGCTTATGAAACCATCAGAAACCATGAGATCTCATGAGACTTACTCAATATCACAAGGAAAGCATGGGGAAACTGCCCCATGATCCAAATACCTCTACCTGGTCCCACTCTTGACACTGGGGGATTATAGAGATAATTCAAGATGAACGTTTGGGTGGGGACGCAGCCAAACCATATCAGGCAGAGTCCAGACAAAACTCACTTGGAATCATGTTAATTTATTTCTTGATTAATTTGTTCAACAAATATGTATTGAAAACCCCATTTTCCATGTTCTATGCTTGAATGATGATCTTCAGAAAAAATTCCCTGCCCTTGCCTTGATTTGTTGGCAGGGTTAAATTTAAGTTTCTCCTACAAGAATGTAAGGAGCTTATTTTATTTTATTTATTGCTTATTTTTGAGACAGGATCTCACTCTGTTGCCCAGTTTGGAGTGCAGTGGTGCAATCTAGGCTCATTGCAGCCTTAGCCTTCTGGACTCAAGAAATTCTCTTATTTCAGCCTTCCAACTAGCTGGAACTACAGGCACATGCCACCACGCCCAGCTAATTTTTGTAGATATGGGATGTCGACATGTTGCCCAGGCTGGCCTCGAACTCCTGGGCTTAACCGATTCTCCTGCCTCAGCCTCCCAAAGTGCTAGGATTACATGCATAAGCCCAGAGCTTATTTTACATGTGTGTGGCCCAGAGCTTATTTTAGGATGAGATCAAAAGCATGAATAACAGAGCAGAAATAACCAAGTCCTTGGTGATATTCCTGAGCAGTTTAACCAATCAACTTGAAGTCTTTCCAAGCTGAGAACTTTCTAGCTAAATAAGCCATTAATTCTTTTTTATTTAAACTAGTTAGAATTGGTTTCCTGTTATTTGTAAGCCTGAGCATCTTGAAACAATACACATATATGATAGATAAATTTTAGGATAAATGATAGAAGGATTGAATGCCTTTATTGTAACTTTATTTTTAAAGTGTGAAATTTGGATCAATATATAAAGGCTGACATTAAAAACATCCAGCTAAGAAGAGAGGTCTAATGTTATAACTTCCAAAAAGTGAAAGAATATCTTTGAAATGAAAATGGAAAATGAAATATCAAACATTTATATGAATTATTTGTATATTATTAAATGCTTTCAAAGCTCATTCTTTAGCATCTCGAAGAAAGACTTACCATATGAACAAAATGAACATTTACATGCACATTACTTATATTAATAAACTACATATATAAGTCAATTAATTAAAATTGGACATTGCATTCATTTATAAACAGCCTATAACTGATCATTGTTTGAAGAGAGAAAGGATGATGGAATGCTCTAGCAATTGGTAGATATTTGAGAGTTGAAGATTTTTGCACCTTTAAGAAATTCCAATATTACTTCAGTTATTAATCTCAGGCCCACTTCTTTCCTAGTGGCAAGAATCAGGCCCTCTTCTGAACAAATTCCATGAAGGATCTGTTTCCTTTCCCACAAAGAAAGAATGTCTAATTTAGTTTCACATTCCTACAGGTACATTAACCAAGCCTGAAGTTTATCTATCTTCTATGCCCCGCTCCACAGCAACACTGACTGAGATGACATTTAGATGATCTGAAATACCATTTTATTTATTTTTGCTACTCTTGTTTTTCTTTCTGATTTGGTTCCTCTCTTGCTGTTGTTACAACTTCATCTCTCATTCCTTTCATTGCTTCCATGGCGTTAACTTTCCTTTTGTTTCTCTTTGCAATGTTATCTCATTCCTACAACAAGTCACTGATTTCTATTCAAACAAACAAGCAAACATGTGCAAAAAGCTCAAATAAAATAAACCCTGTCCAGTGTAGGCCACTGTGTAGAAAAGAAAAAAATCAGGATCATGTCATTGTCTTGGATAAAGATGTGCCAGGATATCTTCTGGTCACATGTGTATACCTCTCCACACTTCTTGTTGCATGGTTTTTGTTTATTTGTTTGTTTGTTTGTTTTTTGAGACAGAGTCTCACTGTGTAACCCAAGCGGGAGTGCAGTGGTACAATTATGGCTCACTGTAGGGTCAACCTCCCAGGTTCAAGCGACCCTTCCAACTGGAACGTCTCAAGTAGCTGGGACTGCAGGAGTGCGTCACTACACCCCGGCTAATTTTATTTTTTAATTTTTTTGTAGAGATAGGATCTCCCCATGTTGCCCAGGTGGATCTCAAACTCTTGGGTTCAAGTAATCCTCCTGACTTCACCTCCCAAAGTGCTGGAATTATAGGCATGAGCCACCACACCCAGCCTTCTTGTTGCATGTTAATCCCAGGCTCTGCTTATGGTTAGAGAAAATGTCTTTGAAGCCATAAAGATTCTAAATACAGCTGAATATGCCTTTAAATTAAATTCAGTTGATAAGTTAAAAAGAAATGATAGCTCCATTTTGCCATATCAGGAACAAGATGTACTTGAAAGAGAAACTGAGTTCAGCCAGAAAAATTAATTGGAGGGAATAAAAGAGGCTTGAAGAGAAACCTAGCATTTAATTATGCTTAATTGTCACTGTGGAAATTACTGTTTACAGTATTGTCATTTTAAAAAAAAGATATTTTTAGAGGTGACATTTTGATAAGGATAATTTCCTGCTTCCAATGTAATACATTTTTATCAGTATTTGACTCCATGGCTGTCAAGCCAGCAAAACTGTTGACAGGTTTTTTTAGATTGGATGAATGCAGGCCCAAGATATCTTGGTTCTTAGCTGAAATTTATTGAACGCATCAATATTGCATTGACATAAAAAAACCCTTTATGCTGCATTAACTGAATTCAATTGTACAACTTGGTAAATAGACATACATAAGACAATGATGAGCTCAGCAAATACTTTATGTGTGCAGACAATTTGGAAAGAAATTCAAGATTGAAACTCAGGCTTAGAAGAGCTAATATATATATTACATTCAACTCAAGGCAATAAAATTTACCACACATTCATGTATCTCAGAAGATTGTTTTGGGAAAACATTAACTCCTTTCTATGTGTTCAATTATACCCTGAGGCTATATTCTAATTGAGAGTCCATATTAATAAATTAGATGATAAAATATAAGCAAAAATATGACAGTGAGATAAGTTGTCCTAGGGAAAAGAAGCTTTGAGGTGACAGAACTTACAATTCGGAATACTAGAGGAAATCATCAGAAAGCACAACTTGAAGGATTTCAATTATTTTGTACAAAATAAGGTTAATGAAGGAATACTTCAGTGTTCAGTATTTTTTCCTGAATATTTTAAGAAGTACAAGAAGCTTGATTATTGTATTATCTGAAACAGGAAGACTAGATTATTTTTCTTTAATACGGGTACCCGGTAAACTTCATTGATCTGCATTCAAGTGCTCTACTCTAAGTTTATTCCAAAGAACTGTTCTAGTGCTTTTTTAACTCGAGCATGTTCTAGTTAATCCACTAAATGCTTACATCTCATATATGGCCAGTATTGTATTTTTGGGTTTGCATATGTTGCTTTTGGAGTACTCTGTTGTCATTAGAAGATTCCTACTACTTGTATCTAATGTTTAAAACACCACAGCATTTAAAATAGGTATATTAAATGGGTTACAAATTGAGCAGGATGTGTGTGCATTCCATTTTTTTTTCTTGAAAAATGACTTAAATACCTATAGATTAAAAACAGAAAGTAAAAATAATCAAGAAAATTATAAAAGCTCTCCAGTGCTCCTTCATTGAAATAACTTTTGTTAACATTTTGATACATATTTTCCAGTCTTTTTAATGCGCATATATATTTGGTATTTAACAAAATTGAATCATATGCAAATAGTGTTGCAACCTGAAATTTTCAATTAGAAACATAGCTCACATAAAAAATTTCATTGATAAGTTTAGTGGCTTTCCATTAATGATGTATTCCATAAATACATGATAACATATTTTATCCATTTCCTATTGTATTGGATATTTATATTTTACATCTTTGCAGTTATAACCATTGTAGTGGTGGATAAATATGTAGATCTGATTACTTCCTAGTAATTCTTGTTGATAGATTTGCTCTATAAAATGATGTGCACAGTTTAAGACATTTCACATATATTGCCAAAATGCTTTCCGGAGAGATTTTTATAGTTTATAATCTTGACAGTGTTATAGGTTGCTTTTTTCTCTGTATTTTTGTCTCTGTTTCCTCATCTGTGACACAGAAATAATTATACAGTGAACTAAAGTAAATTAAATTAGAAATTCCATCTTCATTCTCACTAGCCAGATTTCAAGAGTTCAAAAGTAATGTGTACCTACTGTGTTGAACACAGCAGACCTAGAATACTGCTCTCATTGCAGAATATTTTTGCTGGACCAACGGGCCTTAGCTTCAAAAACATTTCTATTTCCCATCATTCCCGGCCTCTCATCTATTCTACGCAGTAAGATGCTGCCATCCGTTGACCGCTGTGACACCATGCTCCCTTAGTTTTCTTCCAGCCTCTTCAGGCCATTTCTTCTCAGTCTCCCTTAGGAACTCCTCCACCTCCACCTGCTCTTTTTTTTTTTTTTTGAGACAGTGTCTCGCTCTGTTGCCCAAGCTGGAGTGCGGTGGTGTGATCTCCCCTCACTGCAAACTCCACCTCCTGGGTTCATGCCATTCTCCTGCCTCAGCCTCCTGAGTAGCTGGGACTACAGGCACCCACCACCATGCCCGGCTAATTTTTTTGTATTTATTTTTTAGTAGAGACAGGGTTTTATCACGTTAGCCAGGATGATCTCAATCTCCTGACCTCGTGATCCACCCTCCTCGGCCTCCCAAAGTGCTGAGATTACAGGAGTGAGCCACTGCACCCGGCCCACCTGCTCTTTAAAAGTTGAACATTCTCAGGATTCAGTCCTAAATCTCCTCTTTTTTTATTTTATACTTTCTTTTAGAAAGTTTCTATGGATTCCAATACTTTCTATTCGGTGGCAATTCTGAATTTTATATTTGTATTTATATCATATCTTCTGATAGGTCTACTTTACATCCATGCACTGGCATCCATGCCAGTTTCATCCTCCTGGGAGAAAAGGGGTTCCTCAGACGGGAGCTAGAAAATGAAAGCTCAACTCTCATGATCAGAAGAAGAGTGCTGTCTTTCTTTTGGCCTAGACGTTGGGTCTGCATATCTAGGAGGTTATTTATTGTAGCAGAGGTTAAAGATGGTGTCAGACCAAGAATTAGAAAATCTGAAAGGCAGGAAGATGTGAGCATCATCCTAGGTCCAGTACACACTTGAGAGTGAAATTATCTGGGACCATTATCATGGCCATGTTTATATTCTTTATTTACATCCTAGTTTCTAGTAAAATTTTATTGAAAATTCTGAATTTATTTCAACTGTACTATGTAGAGCGCATTAAGAAGGGAAGTGTTTACCTAAATTTGGGCCAGGATGTTAACCGTAAAATTGTGTCCTCTAGCCCCATTTCCCCATTTCCTACTTCAGACCCCTGTAATGGTGACTGGTAATGTATGAGCTGTCCCACAGGTCTGTCTTGCTTGTATAGTCCAAACAATTTCCCCATCATGAAATTTTTCTTCCAGCGTTAATGTTTAAAGTTTCTAGTTTTAATGTGATTAAAATACATATTCCCTTCAAGGTATCTGCTGGGAGAAAATATACTTGGGTCTAGAATGTTTCTCTAAGGTTTCAGGTCCAGTATATACTTCTGCATCTACAATGTAAGAATGATGATGAATAAGCTTCTAAGTTATCATGTCCTGATTTGTTCTTTGAGCTGTACAGTGTGCAATAGTGCACCCTTCTGGAAAAAATATTAGAAAAAGCTCTATCCTCCACTGCAGCCCATCCTGATTCTTTGTTTTGACTTCTGCTGAGAATTGCTCATTTCCTCTCTGCAGTCACTGGCATCTCCATGACTGTCTTGTGCCAGTGTGTCCAGGAGAATAGCCTGGCACTGGCCAGGTGCTGAAAAAATACTCCTTGAGCTAAAGAACCCATGTTTGTATCATTAAGCAGTCTGAATGAGACAATGTAGCCTCCCTAATAGGGTGACAGGAGGAGGATTTCTGTTCTGCCAAAAGAAACATACAAGATTTTGGGAGAGATACTGGTGAATTTCAAGCTGTCTGCCATTCAGATGTGTGTCCAATTTAGGAGATACTTAACCACACTACCCTTTCTCAGAAGACATGATAGGAAGGAAAGTTTTACCCTTTTAATAAAATGAACTAAAACGAAATGCTTTAGAGGTGAAAATTTGGCCCTTTCCAATTCTATTTTCTAAGACTATTATTTTTAAATTTTGTTTACATCTAAAGTCAATGCCAATATAGAGTTCTCAACCCTCTCCTTTGAAGTTTCAATAGGTTCCTTATTTATAGAGTGAAACGACAGCAACAGCAAAAACAGTAGGTCGAAAGAACATGTATTCGATGGCTTTTGCCAGTTCAGTGTTGAAAGTACTAATATCTTGCTGTTTGTATCAATTCTTGATTTGCTGTCTGGCCCAACACTATGTGTGGGATGCAGGGCAGTCTGTTTAATATATATGGTGCTGGCCTCTGCTTCTGGGTCTGTGCTTTTGTTGCCAAGATGTTGCTTTACTTGTTAAATAAAACAAAACAAGATTAATTGGTTATTAGTAAAACTCCAGGCTGTATGATTAAATATTGCACAACAACCAACTTTGTGTTTTTAAGAAGTGAGAAGATGCGTAGTAAAAGCTGGGGTGAGTTCATTCCACAAGGGCACAGTTTGCCCTCTGCTGTTGCTGATCGCTCTCAGATTAATCAGGCTAAAACCGGTTGTTGAAATACATAAAATGCTTTGACAAGAAAAGCGATCCAGTTGGTACGTGCAGACGTAACTGTTATCTCCACTCAGCCAAAGGTTTTGTTCTCTCTTGCACTCTGCATATATTTTGAAAGATTGGAAATGTAGGTTCTAATAATAACATGATGGAACCAAGCTCATGGTGGGAGCAGATGGTGAAATTTTAACAGATGACATGAGAGTGTAGAGTGATTCAACCTTTATTTTGCTGATAGATTTTCTATCAAAGAGGATTAACTTTAAACACCAGAAAATAGGGTGTTCTTGATTAAGAAGAAGCTGAAAACGAAGGAATGAAAAAAATATGCAATACGCTTTTAATGAGTTTAAAGTCTCTGGGCTCAGTGTGGTTATATCCTTGTGAATGTAAACAACTTGAATTGAGGTCACAGAACCATGGTGTGTCCTCTTTAATTAATAAGCCAATACCTCACCACAATTACTGTGGCAGTCATGGTATAAGCACTGGGTATTATTTGATCCTTACTACAACCTTATCTGGTAATTTTATCAGCCTCATTTTAGTGATAAGGACATGGAGACACAGAGAGGTTAAGAAACTTGTCTGAGGTCACACATCAAACAAATGGAGGAACAAAGTAGCAAACCCACATACTTTGATACCAGTATTCATGCTCTCACTCCCCACACTATACTTCCCAAGCTGACAGAGGTGTCTAAACACTGGAAACAGGAATAGCATTTTTAGTTTTCAACATAGTAAACGAGGTATATTCTGGAATCAGCAGAAGTTAAGATTAATTGACCTATAGTAAAATTACAGAATTTGTGATTAAATGTTGAATAGTAAAAAACAGTGGGTGGGATATATGCTCCATTGAATCCAGTGTGAGTTTAATGAGAACAAATCATTCCACACTAGCTTAATCTTTGTTTCTGATAAGATAACCAGGCTCACAGATAAGATCCATGTAGGAGACATAGCTTATCTGAGGTTATTTTTTCCAGACAATTGGAAAAGTCTTTCATATACACAAGACAGATTTGTGTAAGATGGAGAAATGTGGAATTAGTGATAGTGCAGCCATTTGGATCTTATTGAATCCCGTACCCATGAGGACGGACTGACGATTGGTATGAACCTGCAGGTCTGTCCCTAGTTGTTTGCTGGTGCCAGAACAAGGCCTGTTCAGTATTTTTACCCAAAGCTTAGATGATGAAAAATAAGCTTTATTTTACTTATTTAGTTATTTTTTGAGACAGGATTTCTCTCTGTTGCCCATACTGGAGTGCAGTGGCGTGGTAATAGCTCTTTGTGGTCTCAACCTCCTGTGCTCAAGTGACCCTCCCACTTTACCTCCAGAGTAGCGGGGACCACAGGCATGGCCCACTAGTCCACCACACCTGGTTAATGTTTTGATTTTCTATAGAGATGAGGTCTCACTATGTTGTCCAGGCTGATCTTGAACTCCTGGGCTTAAGCATTCCGCACACCTCGGCCTCCCAAAGTTCTGGGATTACAGGTGTGAGCCACCATAACCAGCCTATTTATTTCGAAATACATTAAAACAAAATAAATCAGTGCCTGGACTTGGCATGAATAATATGAAGCTTTATAGGGATAAATCTGAAGTTCAGCATTTAATTTAGAATATTCTAAATGCAATGGTCCTTTCTACAATGACTAGCATAATGAAAAACCTTTGAAATATTTAGCAATATTAACCTTAAGAAGGAAGACTTAAGGGGAGTAGCACATATATTTAAAATATATGAAAGACTGTTGTATAAAACATATATTTATTCTGTATCTGTTCAGGAGACAAAGCTAGAATCTATAGGTGGAAACAACATAATACCATCCTAATGATATTAACTGTTTAAACCTTGAATGGGTTGTCTTTTCTTCTATAACCTCCTAAATGTCTGTGACATAAGAAGCTGTCCTTAGGTAACTGCTAGTTCTGCTTAGATCTGTTTTATGATTTGAGAAATATTAAGGGATTTTCTTCTTCTCCTTTCAAAACACCTTTTACCACTAGGACTTCTGCAGACCTTTAGACGCCCACGCTGTGTACAGCATTAGAGCAGGGTTGCTCAACCTCAGCTCTGCTGACATTTTGGACCAGATCATTCTTTGCTGTGGGGGCTGTCCTGGGCACTGTAGGATGTTTGGCAGCCTTGCTGGCTTTTTCCCACTAGATGCCAGAAATAGGCCTCCCCTAGCCGTGACAATGAAAGAAGTCTCCAGACATTGTCAAAAGTGCCCCAAAGGGCAAAATCACCACAGATTAATAACTACTGCTTTAGGGAAAGGCATTAAGTTTCTTGCTAAAATGCAAATGTATTTTAACTGAGGTATTCCAAGCTGAAGGATGGCATGATACAAAGATGGGCGTGACGGAGACCCACATGCAGTGTTTTCCTGGAGAAGCAGTTTGGTGTTTCTGCCTCATGGTGATTGTGTGGGAGGAAGGTGAAAGGTGGTGATGGGCAGTAGCCTTATTTTGCACGTGGACCAACTTCAGTGTCAGGCAGGAAGTGGGTACTAACTTTGGTAGGCAAGTGCGTATCACTAATGACATTTGGGTAGGAGAGTGCATGTCAAATTGCCATTTCGGGAAGATACATCTTATGGTGGTGTGTGGGGTGACTGGGATGTGTAAGGTATTAGTTAGCATTTATTACTAGCGAAGAAATGATGATGACCTAACCTGGGGTGACGGTTAAGTGGACCTGGGAAAGGAGGCAGCAGGTGAGGACTATTAAATAGGAAGTATAATTGAATAGTTATAGAGTGTGAGTTGTGGGCAAGGATGATCCTGAAGTTTCAAAGTGGATAAAAAAGATAAAGTTAATTTCCTTAAAAATAGAGAAAGAAGGAGCAGCCGTGCTGGTGGAAAGGATGACAAAGTTGTGAATAGACACCGAGTTCCTAGGGAAGAAGACTCAGAAATGGATGGAGATTCACCATAGGCAAATAGAGTTTCCTTCATAGCACTGTGTGTCTGAAAAAAAGAAAAAACCTTGTAGAAAACCATTCTTAATGTTTGTGCAGAGCCAAAAGTAGTCAAAAGAGCTCATTCTTTGATCTATCTTGTCGTTTACTGAAATCTAAAACAAATACAAAATAGATAATAGAGCATGAATGTGACAACTCTATAGTGTTTTTTCTTTATTTAGCATATATGTAAATTTTGATACATAATGTTATTTCCTTTCATCCAGTGTTTGGACATTTAGCCTGAGTTAGTAAAAGGTATTTACTTGCTTTCAAACTTGAGCTATCTTCTCTTGTTGCGGGACTTCATTGCTGCTTAGGGAGCTACTTACTGATTAGCACCGAGTGTGCATTTCCTGGTAGTTGTGTTACAGTGGTTCTTGATTGCCTTCTATTGTTGGTGGTGATTTTCCACTGATCTTTTCCAATTATGAATTCCATGAAGACTCCTTCTGGTTTTTGTTCCCAAGATCGATTTTGGTCTTATTCTAGATAAAACAGACATTCAAGTTACTATTTCCCCACTCTTTACTCACATTTTCCATGGAAATATTCTTCACAAAGCCTGTATGAAGGGTTTTGGGATAAAGTGCATTACTAATATTTTGTATTTGGCAAACTCAGTCCTTAAGCTGTTTAGTCTCTGTGTATTTCTGCAGAACCCCGGTGGAGTCTGACATAGCTTTCCTTCTCTAGAGTTCATGAAAATTCTTGCTTGATCACCTCAGCTAGCTGAGAATCACCCCTTTTCTGACGTGTTAAGTACATGTAACCACTTTCTATGTCATTATGATATGCATTTTGATACAAAAACTTCTCTTCTGTTAAAAAATCTATTAATCTTAAGCGCCATGGGAACACGGACTTTTATCTCCCCTTCTCCACTTTTCCCCCACCCTTTCAACACACACACATAGTTTAGCCAACCTGAGGCAATATGGCATCATGATACTAATCTGATGAGAAATGAATGAGTGGGTATTCATCAGATTACTTTTTTAAGTTGATCTTTCTTGATACAGATGAGTTGCCCAGTGCCAAAACATAAAGTAGTCAAAGCCATGTTATAGAGGGGTAAAATAACAAGACCATGTTTAAGACTATGTAGAGTAGTAACAGTAATTTGGCAGATGTAAAATGGTACCCCAAAATTTGCACTTCTGTTTCCCAACATGCTGATGCTGCTGGTGCAGGGATCACATTTTGAGAACCACTGCCCTAAGCTGAGTTTTACATAAGTGATGGAAGTTTCTCATTAGCCTTTTCTGACACACAACTGTACTGCAACTCTTTTGTATTGTCCGTTGATAAAGAATGCTTCAAAAATATGGATTACAAGGTATGCTACCCAGTAGGTATTCAGTGAATTGAAGCTTTATCATTGCTAATAGGGTCTGGCATCCATATTTTTGTGTGCATTCATTTTGCAGAGATTCGTTAAATCTCCTGTCTCTGCTAGATAATGGAGACAGAATAGTGAGCAAAATATTGTCCTCCTGGAGTCTGTTATATATTGAATAAAAAGCATAGTAAGTGGGCAGTTATAAAGTTCAAAGACCTGGTTTCCATGCCAGTTTTGCTTCATGATCTATGTTCTTGGACAGGCTCTTACTTTCCACATCTGTGATGTGGTGATGAGAATAATACTTGCATAGTTGCCAGGAGTTAAATGGGGCATCATATATATATAAGTGCTATGTATGATATTAAGTGTTACTCTAACGTGAGGTGCAAAAAAAAAAAAAAGAATCTTCTCAGTGCATTAGGAGAGATCATGATAGATGGAATGAAATAGATGATTGGAAGGCATTGCAATGATTACTTATGGGTACATTTTAAGCACCTACGATACCTAAGTGTACTTGCTATCCACATGGTACATGAGCCTCCCTTGTTAAGAGGCAGGGATTTAATTTGTAATTATCATATTGTAAAGGGCAAGGGTGACTATCTTTTTAAATTGTTGCTTAGGAACTCAGAATTTATTAGACACTTGGACACTTCTTCAGCCAAGAGGTTATATATTAAAAATATGAAGGTGCGACCAAATAAAATAAGGTAGTGTTTTGATATATATGAGATGATTTGACAATTTCTTTTCTATTTGCTTTCTGAAAGCCTTAGTGAACTTATCTGGGGAGAAATATATTTGCTTTTCACAGAAAGCAAAATCTAGTTCAAGGACGGTTTCTTTAGATGAAAATTATGTTTAGGCTTACATAATCCTAACGATGACCACTTTTCTTTTGACCTCTTTTCTAAGGTGTTATGTATTAAGGCATGTGAGTAAGCATTTTGGTGAGCTGCAATTACTCTTGAAGGGATCACCACCACTACCACTATCGGCAGAAAGGTGACTCCTCCATTACCCTGGATTTATGAATCGTATTTCAAATTTGAATATGTTTTGCTTTTCCCCTCACTGTTGTATCTTTTGGTGTGGGATGTTTTGCCATGGAAAGAATGAGAAAGAAGCAGGATGCAGTGGGCTGCATTAATTGGGGCTGAAGGACATGGGGGCCCCTGTCCAGTCCACCATTCTGTGTCCCAGACAGCCCCTTAATGTGTTAGCACCTTGGTTTGTGTGTCTGAGTTGAGGACCATAAACTGAATTTCTTTTCCTGAGAAAAGAAAAGTTTGAGAGAAAATCAAATTAAATATTTAAATTCATGAAATCTTTTGAACAAAACGGTAGTGGCCACTTGCTTTCTAAATATATCATACAGGGGTCAAGAGGAAGTAGCTAGCAATAAGGTAATATACGTAATGACAAATGCCTTGGTAGTGGAAGTTAGTACATATCAGGACAGACTATGAATGGTCGATGTATCACATAGAATTCATTACAACTACAACAGACTCTTTCTTTCCATCTCTGTTACTTCTATCCTTTTTTCTTTGGCTATGGGAATTTTATCAAGTTTGGTTGGTGCAGGCTGTGTACATTCCCCAGGCATGGGTTTTGGAACATGGGGGACCTGACTTTGGAATCAAGTTCCACTTCTTAGAAGCTCAGATTTTTATCTACAAAATGGAGACGAAGGTTACCTTTGAGGTTAGTCATAGTTTGTATCAGTCAGGGTTCTCCAGAGAAACAGAGCCAATAGAGAGTTATTTTAAGGAATTGGCTCATGTGATTTTTGAAGGCTGGCAAGTCTGAAATCTGCAGGGCAGGTCGGCGACTGCTCAGGCAGGAGTTGGTGTTGCAGTCTGGAGACAGAATTTCTTCTTCTTCAGGAAAGCTAAGTTTTTGCTTTTAAGGACTTCAACTAATAGGATGAGACCCACCTGCAATATTAAAGGAAATATACTTTTCTTAAAGTCAACTGGTTGTAGTTGTTAACCATAGCTACGAAATGTCTTCAGCAACACTTAGATTAGTGTTTGATTAAATAAGTGGGTACTATGGCTTAGCCAAATTAACACATAACACTAACCACCACATAGTCATCATATTAATCATAGCTAGTGTTTACTTACTACATGAGCTAGATGCTCACATGGATTCTTTCCTTTAACACTAATAAATGTATAGGAGGAGATATTATAATCTTAGAAAGGATGATACTTGCCAATGTCCCACAATAACTTGCACAAGCCCAAGAACCAAGGCATGTCTGGGACAACCAGAGTTCTGTCACAAAAGTTTACAAATTCAAATTGGAAGGAGAATGTCCCTTTTTATTACCAACTCAGAGCCCAAGGCTATACTGACATGCTGGTGGCCATGTCCCCCACCCCATGAAGGAGGCTGGTTCAAGATCATGAAGCCAACATGCTCAGAGAAGCTATAATGAAAGTTGGATAGAGGTAACCATGAATGGTCCAAGAGATGTTTCCTCTTCTGCGATTTGTTCTTGTTAACTAATTATTTATCTTCTTTCCTTAAGCAATTTTGTGTTGAGTTTCTGTCACTGCTACCAGAGTCCAGCAAGATACTGCCACATTGCTGTCAAGTGACAGACGGCAAACAGCCCATAAAATCCCAATAGCTTAAACCACAAGGCTTTATTTCTCACTCACACTCCATGTCCATCTGAGTCAGTGGTAAGTTTTGGTCTTATCAGAACATATCTGAAATATAGCCAGCCACCACAGCAGAGGGACGGGAATATGACCGATCGTGTTCTGGCTCTTAAAGACTTCTGCCAAGAGTGACATAAATCACTTTTGTGCACATTTCATCAGCCAAAGAAATCACATGATCATCCAGACATTTAAGGAAGTGGGAAAGTGTAATTTCACCACATGCCTAGAAAGAGGAACACTAGGAAAACCAATGAACATCACTAAAGAATGCTGAATTGTTCATACAACTTTTCACTCCTGGGAAATACTTTCAATGCCTTTGTTGGTAAAGGGTAGCTGACTTTATGAGAATGTAAATTCTGGTTTTGAAATTATTTTTCATTTTTTGCCATGACTTTTATTATTATCTACAAAATATTTTGTTTCCCTAAGGTCATAAATATTTTCTCTTATATATTCTTTTTATAATTTTTTTTTTACTTAGGCCTTTAATAAATCTGGAGTTTACTTTCCAATGGATTTGAATTAAGAATCTAATTTTATTTTATTTCTATCTATAGAGAAAATCATCCAAATGCCCTTTATAAAACAGTCTACTCTTCTCCTTTGATATATAAGCTGTTGCTAATATATATCAAGATCCTGTATTTACTGGGAGCATAGAGGATTTCTATTTTCTTAGCAATGTCCTATTTATTTTATAATTTAAAAACTCTGGAAGCAAAATAATATGTTACTCTTGAGTTGTGCATACAAGAATGTTTGCTGGATTATTCTTAGTAACTTTTTATATATTTTCTTAGAATATAAAAAAAGTTAATGACTTTTAATATATTTTCTCAGAATATAAAAAAAGTTCCGCCTAGACTATTATTTTTTCTTAAAGTTTTTGTAGATACTACAGATAAAATTCTATTATAAAATAATTTTGCTTACCAAATAATTTTTATACCCACATATGCTTTACTTTAACAAATATTAATACAAGAGTATTCTGATTAAATATATAAAAAATG
Source organism: Chlorocebus sabaeus (assembly GCF_047675955.1). NCBI lineage: Eukaryota > Metazoa > Chordata > Mammalia > Primates > Cercopithecidae > Chlorocebus > Chlorocebus sabaeus. The sequence goes on from NC_132911.1 coordinate 72,564,192, forward strand.
GATAGCCTCCAAGAATCCACTTGAAATGACAGTGACCCCAGTTCATTCTCAATCTATTCTTGGTTTGAAGAATATGGTTATGGTAGGGACTAGAGTCCTATTTTCTTCTTTCATAAGTTATTATGATTTTGAAAAGTGATAACATCATGTTCTTGGCTTCAGGTAATAAAGGCTATGTTTTGGAAAAAGCCTAAGGATTGAATGTTGACCTTGGAAATGTTTCCTAAGGGAATGTATTAGAAAAACACATTAGCTTTTTAATTTTGTTTAATCCGTGAGCCAAAATTTTATTTCATTTGTAAAACAGTGCTGTAGTTCTCACTCATACTTTAAATGAATTATCTGGGGCTGGTGAAGGACGGAAATGCTAAAGACTGAAATGGATGTATAGCTTTGTATTTGGTGAATTTCATAAAACTGAATAACCTTTTTGTGAATAACATGAATTCAGGTGTAAGCAGGATTCGGTCAAGTCTAGATGGTCTGAAACCAGGGTAGAGTCTTAATTTGTGAGACTATCTTAAAGTCTTAGTCTTTTTGTAATATTGTCCACACATTACAAAAAAATGTTGGCTATATTCATATGATTTGATTAAATATAAAAATGTAGAGAATCGACACGTTCTTCTTGGCAGAGTTGTTCGCTGTTGCAGGAAATGAATGGAGGACATTGTGAAGCAAAATAAATAGACTGACATTCCATAACTTTGGTAGAACAAAGCATAAGAATGTGAACAGATCAGTGAATAATGAAGAATTTGACAGTGAACTTTCTTAACAGCGTAGTGCAACAGCAGTAGGCTGCAGTGACAGATGGGGAGGCTCTGTCACCAGGTCAGGCTTTAGCATTGCTTTTTCTGCACTGGGCTTCCTAAGAAAGGTATGGGGAAAGAAAATGACACCATGGCAAAAAATAGAGAAAGAGGAGGCTTTAGAAGAAGATTTGCTAAAGGAAACGTAGAACTTGAGGAAAGAGAACTGGCAAGAGATGAAATTAGAGAATTCAGCAAGCATCGGTTCATGCAGGTCCACGTAGTTATCGTTAGGAGTTTGGACTTGATTCTGAAGGTGATAGCAAATCATTAAAGGACTTTGAACAGGGGAGTGAAATAAGTAGTGAGAACTTCAAAAATATACTCTTGCTTCAGTTTGAAAAATGGATTGGAGAGAAACAAGGTTGAAGATAGTAATACCTTCCAGCAGGGCATTACAGTAATCCAGGGGAGAGATGCTAGTGGCCAAGACTAGGGAGTGAAAACTGAAGAGAGGACTGGCTAGATTCGAAACTGAGTAATGAAATGTTATCAGTAAGACTTAGTATTCGAATGCCTTTGGGGGCTTCGGGTGGAGGAGAATTCAAGAATAATGACACAGGCAGCGTAATCGAGTGGGTAGGCATGCCATTTTTAAGGAAGGAAACATATATTCTTTGGCAATTATTGACTTGTTTTTGAGTACCAAATATTTTACAAAGTAATTTGTTTCTAAACTTATACTGTTTTCTATTATTTAAATTATGAATTTCATCTTGATTTGGAGTCATATACTTTATAATAAGCACATAATTTCTTAAGTGAAGGAAGCTAGCGCCGTAATTTAGTACTAAAAATAGTGACATTTCTGCTGTTGCCATCTAGTGGCCACCATTAGTGACGGTGCCTTTCATTTAATTTTGTGCTCAAGATTTCACTCCAAAAGACTATACTATAGTAAATACTAAGGAATAAAAATCACTTTCTTTGAAAATGTAGTAATTCTAGAGATAGTTCTAACTTAATGAATCATACTTTGTAGAGTGCTATTGATGAGAAGATACTGTTCAATGTTTGTAGTTTAAATTCTACAGTTTTCCTAGAGTATGACTTTAAACAGTTTATTTTGGCAGCTTTGGAAGGAATGTAGCAATAAATTTATCAGTAATATGAATTTCTCCATACCATGACAAGTAACAGAACATTCCTAAATGTCGAATATGTGGAAAAAGTACAAAAAGTATTTTTTTAAAACAACTATCAGTATGTAAATCCCTAGTGAGCAACTTTTATGTGCCTAGGGATTAATACTGTCACATTCTGGGAGACACAAATGAAGAACAGAACCAGGGTTATTTTTTTCCTGGGCATATAACTATTGAGGAAAGGTCACAAAATATATTATGTTTCTTTACACTCCTCTCTGAATCCAAGCTACACACACATGCACTCTCTCTCTCTGACACACACACACACACACACACACACACACATTCTGGCCGCCATTAGTCCAAGATTCCAAACATCTGGAATGGGGCCCCCTGTTCCTATTGAGAATCATTGGTCAGTACTAATTGTGAAATCCTTGATGTCAAGGGACATGTTCTGTTTTATACTTCTTATTTCTGCCTCACCATGTCAAATAACAATGAAAAATAAAATTAAAAATATCAGACTGACTGTAAAGGTAAACTGAGGCTGGAGCCGAACCGGGAACGAAGACACAAGGCAAATGGCAGTGAGAATAGCCTTTTATTAGGGCTTGCGGGCGAGGTTCCTCAGTCCAAAGGCGTGGGCCGAGGAAGTCGCGCTGAGGGAGGAGGGTAGGGGCTTCTTATAGCCTGAGAGGTAGGGAAGCTGGTTGTGCAAACAGGGCCTGGGGGGTCTTGAAACTACTAGAGCAGGAGTTGAGTAAGGGTCATGAGGAAGGGGTCTTTGGAAACTGTCAACCAAAACTGCTGTTTACGAACTTGTGGAATGCAGATGAGCTGCAGGTCATGGGGGAGTGTGGTTGCCCAGCCGGAACCTCTGACGCATGTAAGTCTGCAGGTGTGTACAAGGGTGAAGGGAGTCTTTAACAAAAGGACTGCTATGCCGGGTAACGCCACCATATTGGGTCTAGATTCCTGCCTAACATTGGTTTAGCTCCAGCCTCAGTTTACCTTTACACTGACATCATCAATAGATATCATTAATATGGGCAATAAAAAGTTTAGACTGTATAAAAGCTATGATCCTTGTGGTTTAGGAGTTCATAGTCTGTGACAGAAGTGGCGTGTAGACAACTGTTACATTAGGACTATATTATAAGAACAACTAGGAAGCAGTCAAGGGAGATGGGAGATGGGTACTGGGGAGGACCAAATAGGAAACAAAATGAACTTCAAGTGTCTATGCTGGAGTTGTGATGTTGTGGCGTAGAAGGCTAACATCCATATTCTATCGGAAGTGTTCAATGATAAGAAAACCCGAAGGCAGGGAGAGGAAGTAAGTAATGGCATAGTAATGGCACTTTACATGTGATAAAATCAAATACTTTTTTTCTAAATTTATTCCTAAGGAGGCACTAGATATAGAAGTTTGGCAACTCTTACATCAAATGGCATGTTATTATACCCCATACTTTGGAATATTTTACAGTTATTAAAGAAAATAAAGTCATTTATTTATAGCACTTCAGGCATATTTTGGCATATTTTTTTCTCAACCCCTGCACCCTGTGACCCTACCTCTAAACAATAGAAGACATATGTTATTCATCCTAGTATCTCCTAGGCTAGCATTGAGTTTGGCATATGATTTTCAAAAATGGCCAAATGCTTGTTTATTGAATTTACCATCATGTTTTAAAATTTACAATATTTCCTAAACTTTTAATGAGGAATTATTAATGATCATTATAATAAATTAATTATAAATCCCATCTTGTACCGTATATAGCACAACTCTTAAGGCTTTGTAAACTTGGGCAAGTCAGTGTATTCCTATGGTCTTCAGCCCCCTCACCTGTAAAGCAAGAAAACTCTACCACATCATTTTGAAGGCCCTTCCAGTTCTAGCAGTCTTAGACTGTCACTCTTGTTCCCCACACCTGTACCCCTGGTTATAGTTTCGATATCTGTCCCCTTCCAACCTCATGTTACAATTTGACCCCCAATATTGAAGGTGGAGCTTAGTGGGAGTTGTTTGGGCAATGGAGGTGGATCCCTCATGAATGGCTTCATGCTGTCCTTCCAGTAATGAGTGAGTTCTCAATCTATTAGTTCCCGCAAAAGCTGCTTGTTAAATAAACAAAAAAACAAAACAACAACAACAAAAAAGAGCCTAGTGCCTCCTCCCTCTCTCTTGCTTCCTCTCTTGCCATGTGATCTCTGCACAGCCAGCTCCCCTTCACCTTCTGTCATGAGGGGAAGCAGCTAGAGGCCTTCATGAGAAGCAGATGCTAACACCATGCATCTTATACAGCCTGCAGAACTGTGAGCCAACTAAACGTTTATAAACACCCAGCTTCAAGTATTCCTTTATAGCAACACAAATGGACTAAGATACCCCTTTATTGTTTTTGTTTTTATTTTTATTTTTATTTTATTTATTTTCTTTCTTTGAGGTAGAGTCTCCCTCTGTTGCCTAGGCTGGAGTGCAGTGGCACGATCTTGGCTCACTGCATCCTCCATCTCCCAAGTTCAAGTGATTCTCTGCCTCAACCTCTTGAGTAGCTAGGATTACAGGAGCCCACCACCACACCTGGCTAATTTTTGTATTTTTAGTAGAGACAAGGTTTCCATGTTGGCCAGGCTGGTCTGAAACTCCTGACCTCAGGTAATCCACCCACCTCAGCTTCCCAAAGTGCTGGGATTACAGACATTCATTGTTTTTACACTGAAACAATCTTTCTTCTCCTAGCCTCCAAAATATTTCTCCATTCTTGTTTCAATTTCTATGTTTTCCTAAATGCTATCCTAACTAGGCTCCCAGCTTCCACTTTAGTGAACAATCACCTTAAAAATCATAAACTAATAAATTAACTATTTAAGTGTATTTTTACATGTAGCAATTTAATGTGGAGAGAAATCAATATGAATATAAATAAAGTTCTTTATTAGTTTTAATAATTGTAAAATATTCCAAAATATATGGTATAATAATTTATTCAACCAAAATATTATCAGTGAACTTTTAGGTGGTTACCAATATTGGTTATTATAAATAGAACTTGACAATATCCTTGTGCATTTATCATTTTAGAGTTGCTAGATTGGGATGCACATTTTTACATTTGAAACGCTCTGTCGAATTGTGCTGCACTGCATGAAAGCCATTCCTTTTGTCCTGTGAACTGTCCTTATTTTTTTTAATTTTTATTTTTTGAGATGGAGTCTCACTCTTTTGCTCAGTCTTAAGTGCAATAGCGTGATCTCAGCTCACTGCAACCTCCACCTCCCGGATTCAAGTGATTCTCCTGTCTCAGTCTCCTAAGTAGCTGGGATTACAGGTGCGTGCCATCACACCCAGCTAATTTTTGTCTTTTCCGTAGAGATGGGGTTTTACTATGTTGGCCAGGCTGGTCTTGAACTCCTGGCCTTAAGAGATCCACCTGCCTTGGGCTCCCAAAGTGCTGGGATTACAAGTGTGAGCCACTGCACCTGGCCTGTCTCTATTTTATTTTCTATTGATTTGTTTTAGTGTACTTTTTTTCCTTTTATTCATGACATATCTTCTCAGGATTGGCAAAATACATGTAACACAAGTAAAGCAATGTAACAACCCTGAGGCATAGATTATAGAAACACAAAGATACTAAAGTATATCCTATGGTTTTTATTTAGTCCTTTAGCCAACAGAAGGCTTCAGGGCCTCTTAATTTAAAAGCCTACTAAGTATGCTAAAATAAAGCTAATTAAATTTCTCTTACACTTGAACCTGTGATTAATATCTGTGAAGACTATCCCACTAATATTAAATATATCCTCATAGGTTGATTAACATAAGCCTGAAAGGAATTTGCAATGTAACAGTTATCAGGGACAAAACACAGTTTACTAACATAATACTTTGAAAACTCAGTAGTGTTATAAAATAAAGTGTTTTTTTTTGTGGTTAAAAATACACATACAAAAGGTAACCATTTGAAATGATAGATGTGTTAATTTGAGTGACAATAGTAACCATTTCACTATGTATTAATATATCAAAGTATCATGTTGTACACTTTAACTTATACACTAAAAAACTAATTATTTGGACAAAGAAGAATTCACATATATAACTCAGCCTCCTTATCAAAGCAGTTTGAAAAAGTTTCAAGTACTCTTGAGATATTCATGCTATATTTGAATTGTTTTTGCTAAATATGCAATTTTAACATTGGAGACATTTACTGAAAAAGCAGGTTACAGCACAGCAGTATCTGACTCAGCAACTCTTCACATTCCTTTTGTCAGGGCTGTCTCATGGGCGTTTGACCTGTGCTGTCCCTCAGGCCACTATTCTCAGAGGGTCTCCTTCTTGATTTAATACTCTGCTCTTATTGTCTTGAAATTCCTAATTATTTTTTAACAAGGAACCTCCCATCTTCATTTTGTACTGAACCCAGCAAATTATGTCACCCATCCTATCTTTAATATTTTTCAGGATGAAACTGTATTTATTAGAATGCCTTAAGTCAGTGCCAATGAGTCCTAATTATAGTGAAATTTATTTATTTATTTATATGAGTTTATTTTATTTCTATAAGTTTATGGGGGTACAATTGTAATTTTGTTGCATGAATAGTTTGTGCTGTGTTGAAGTCAGGGCTTTTATATATGTCACCAGAATAGCATACATTGCATCCATTAATTTCTCATAATCAACCACTCTGTTCTACCCTCCCACCATTCCAAGCCTCCATTGTCTATCATTCCATACTTTATGTCCATGTGTACAGATTATTCAACTCCCACTTAAAAGTAAGAACATACAGTATTTCTTTTTCTGTTTCTGAGTTGTTTCCCTTAAGATATTGACCCCCAGTTCTATCTATGTTGCTGAAAAAGACATGGTTTCATTCTTTTATGGCCAAAGAGTGTTCTATTGTGTATACATATCATGTTTTCTTTTTTTTTTTTTGAGACGGAGTCTCACTCTGTCGCCCAGGCTGGAGTGCAGTGGCGCGATCTCGGCTCACTGCAAGCTCCGCCTCCCGGGTTTACGTCATTCTCCTGCCTCAGCCTCTCGAGTAGCTGGGACCACAGGTGCCCGCCACCTCACCTGGCTAGTGTTTTGTATTTTTTAGTAGAGACGGGGTTTCACCGTGTTCGCCAGGATGGTCTCGATCTCCTGACCTCGTGATCCGCCCGTCTCGGCCTTCCAAAGTGCTGGGATTACAGGCTTGAGCCACTGCGCCCGGCCAAGAAATCATGTTTTCTTTATTCGATCATCTGCTGATGGACATTGAAGTTGATTTTATATTTTTGCTATTGTGAATTGTGCTACAATAAACATATGAGAGCAGATACCTTATAATAATTTCTTTTCCTTTGGGTAGATTCCCAGGAATGGTAATTCTATTTTTAGTTCTTTCAGAAATCTCCATACTCTTTTCCATAGAAGTTGTAGTAATTACATCCCCACCACCAGTGTACAAGCATTCCCTTTTCTCTGTATCCTCACCAGCATCTGTTATTTGTTTATTTTTACTTCATTTATTAATTACCATTCTGAGTGGTGTAAGATGATATCTTACTGTGGTTTTAATTTGCATTTCCCTGATGATTAATGATGATGAGCATTTTTTCACATGCTTGTTGGCCACTTGTATGCCTTCTTTTGAAAAATATATATTCATGTCCTTTTGCCACTTTTTACTGGAATTATTTGGGGTTTTTGTTGTTGCGGTTGAGTTGTTTGAGGTCCATGTAAACTCTAGGTATTAGTTTCCTGTTGGATGAGTGGTTTGCTAATATTTACTCCCATTTAGCAAGTTGTCTATTCACTCTGTTGATTCTTTCTTTTGCTATGCAGAAGCATTTTAGTTTAATGAAGTCCCATTTGTCTATTTTTGTTTTTGTTGCCTGTGCTTTTGAGGTCTAAGTCATAAATTCTTTGCCAAGACCAATGTGCAAAAGAGTTTTCCCTAGGCTTTCTTTCAATATTTTTGCAGTTTCAAGTCTCAAATTTAAGTTTTAGTCCATGTAGAGTTGATTTTTGTATATGGTAAGAGATAAGAGTCCAGTTTCATTCTTCTGCTTATGGCTATCCAATTTCCCCAGCACTATTTATTGCAAAGTTCCCCAGCACTATTTATTGAAAAGGATATCCTCTCCCCAGTGTATGTTCTTGTCAGCTTTGTCAAAGATCAGTTGGTTGTATGTGGCTTCATTTCTGGAACCCTCTTTTCAGTTCTGTCGATCTATGTGTCTGTTTGTCTGTCTGTTTATTTTTATTTTTTAGAGGCAGAATCTTGATCTGTCGTCTAGGCTACAGTGCAATGGTGCAATCTTAGCTTGCAGCAGTCTCCAACTCCCGGGCTCAGGTGATCCTCCTGCCTCAGCTTTCTGAGTAGCTAGGACTACATGTGTGTACCACCATGCCCAGCTTGTGTGTCTATTTTTGTGTCAGTACCATGCTGTTTTGGTTACTATACCCTTGCAACATAATTTGAAGTCAAGTAATGTGATGCCTTTAGCTTTGTTCTTTTTGCTTAGGATTGTTTTGGCTATTTGGCCTCCTTTTATACTCTATATGAATTTTAGGATAGCTTTGTCTAATTCTATTTAAAAATGAAAATGATGTTGGTGTTTTGATAGAGTTTGTGTTGACTCTGTAGATTGCTTGGGCAATGTGGTCATTTCAGTGATATTGATTCTTTTGGTTCATGAGCATAGGTCGTTTTTCCATTTCTTCATGTCATCTTCAGTTTCTTTCATCAGTGTTTTGTAGTTTTCCTTATAGAGATCTTTCACCTCCTTGGTTAAACATATTCCTAGATATATTTTTGTAGCTATTGTAAATGTCTTCTTGATTTGGTTCTCAGATGGATTGTTATTGATATATAGGAACACCACTTATTTTTGTATGTTGATTTAATATCGTCAAACTGTACTGAATGTATTCATCAAAACTAAGAGTTTTTGGTGGTGTCTTTAGGATCTTCTAAAAATAAGAGTGTATCATCAGCCAACAGGAATTATTTGACTTCCTCTTTTCCAATTTGGATGACTTTTATTCCTGTCTCTTGCCTAATTGCTTTGGCTAGGACTTCCAGTACAATGTTGAATAGGAGTGGTCAAAAATGGGCATCCTCATCTTATTCTAATTTATACAGAGAATACTTTCACCTTTTCCCCATTCACTATAACACTGACTGTGGGTTTCTCATATATGGCCTTGATTATTCAGATGTATGTTCCTTCTACGTTTAGAGTTTTTGTCATAAGGGGATGCTGAATTTCTATCTTTCCTTCATCTCTTGAAATGAAGACTTTTCTTCATCTCTTGAAATGGACATTTGTTTTTCTTCTTAATTCTGTTTGTGTGATGTTTGACATGTGTTGATTCATGTATGTGGAACCATCCTGGCCCATCCCTAATGTAAAACCCGGTTGATTATGGTGTGTTATCTTTTTAACATTCTGTTGGGATTCAGTTTGCTGGTGTTTTATTGAGGATTTTTTGCATCTATGTTCATCAGGGATATTGGTCTATAGTTTTCTTGTGTGTGTGTGTGTGTGTGTGTTCTTATCTGTTTTTGGTACCAGGGTGATACTGGCATCATAGAATAAGTTAGAGAGAATTCCCTCCTCCTTGATTTTTGGAACAATTTGAGGATCACTTGTATTAGCTATTTGTATGTTTGGTAGAATTTGGCTACAAATTCATCTGCTTCTGGGCTTTTATGTTGTTGTGGGAGATTTTTATTACTGATTCAATTTTGTTACTTGTTATTGGATTATTCAGGATTTCTGTTTCTTGCTGCTTCAATCCTGGGATGTATGTTTCCAGGAATTTATTTCTTTCCTGTGGGTTCTCTAATTTGTGAGCATATAGTTGTTTCATATCAGTCTCTGATGATCTTTTGCATTTCCAAGTTATCAGTTGTAATGTCTCATTTTTCATTTCTGATTTTGTTTATTTGAATAATCTCTCTTCTTGCTTAGTCTGGCTAGCAGTTTGTCAATTTTATCTCTTTGAAGAACTAATTTTTCTTTCATTGATCCTTTGTATTGTTTTTTTCATCTCAATTTCATTTAATTCTGCTCTGATCATTGTTATTTGTTTTCTTCTGCTAACTTTGGGTTTGATCTGTTGTTTTTCTAGTTCCTTGAAGTGCAACATTAGGTTGTTAATTTGTGATCTTCCTACTTCTTTGATGTAGGATTTAATGCGATAAACTTCCCTCTTAGCACTGCTTTTACTGTATTGCAGGGCTTTTGTTATGTTGTATTTCTATTTTCATTTGTTTCAAAATTTTTAACATTTATATCTTTGCTTACCCAAAGATTATTCAGGAGTATGTTGTTTAATTTCCATTTATTAATTTCCAATATTTGTATAGTTTCCAAAGTTCCTCTTGATATTGATTTCCAGTTTTATTCTGTTGTGGTCTGGGAAGATATTTCATATGATTTTGATTTTTAAAAACGTATAGAATGTTTCATGTGCTGATGAGAACTCCATATGAATTAGTCTTTTGTATTTGAAAACAACGGCCAATGAATATGATTGCAAATAAAATCTTCATTACTACAGGGGCTGTGAGAGGAAGCCCCATACATCCCAGTGACTGTACCTCTCCTCGGTCACTGGGAAGCAGCAGGCAGGGAAACTCCTTGTTGATGTTTCCTGCTGTTACTGGAGTTTCAAATTCATGCAGTGCTGTGCTTCTAAATATTAAATGACTTCTTGAGGATTCCAACTTGACCTGGAACAGACATCAGTAGGAGCTTTGTGATGTTAAGTTGTTAGTAGTGGATATGACACCTCTTCCATAATGTACACTTATGCCCATAGGGGAGGCCACGGGGAGGCAGGAGTGCCTGAGGACTGGCAGTGATTCCTGTGTCAAGCTCCATCCCTTACTGTCTTGCTCATTCTTGCTATTTGCTGCTTTTCCTCTTAATCTTCTGTGCTTTCTTCCACCATCTCTTGGAAACCTCTGAGTTACTACACATGAGTGATTCAGTTTATCTTTTGTCTCATACATTCTTTATTATTATTATTTATTATTATTATAGTTTAAGTTCTGGGATATACGTGCAAAATGTGCAGCTTTGTTACATAGGTATACATGTGCCATGGTGGTTTGCTGTACCCATCAACCTGTCATCTATATTAGCTATTTCTCCTAATGCTATCCCTCCCCTAGGCCCCAATACCCTGGCAGGCCTTGGTGTGTGATGTTTCCTTCCCTGTATCCATTTGTTCTCATTGTTCACCTACCACTTATGAGTGATAACGTGTTTTGTTTGGTTTTCTGTTCCTGTGTTAGTTTGCTGAGAATGATGGTTTCCAGCTTCATCCATATCCCTGCAAAGGACACGAGTTCATCTTTTTTATGACTGCATAGTATTCCATGGTGTATATGTGCCATATTTTCTTTATCCCATCTATCATTAATGGGCATTTGGCTTGGTTCCAAGTCTTTACTACTGTGAACAGTGTCAAAATAAACATACGTGTGCATGTGTCTTTATAGTAGAATGATTTATAATCCTTTGGGTATATACCCAGTAATGGGATTGCTGGGTCAAATGGTATTTCTGGTTCTAGATCCTTGAAGAATGGCCACACTGTCTTCCACAATGGTTTAACACTACCACCAACAGTGTAAAAGCGTTCCTATTTCTCCACATCCTCTCCAACATCTGTTGTTTCCTGACTTTTTAATGATCGCCATTCTAACTGACATGAGATAGTATCTCATTGTGGTTTTGATTTGCATTTCTCTAATGACCAGTGATAATGAGCTTGTATTCATGTGTTTGTTGGCCATATAAATGTCTTCTTTTGAGAAGTGCCTGTTCATATCTTTCACCCACTTTTTGATGGGGTTGTTTGTTTTTTTCTTGTAAATTTGTTTAAGTTTCTTGTAGATTCTGGATATTAGCCCTTTGTCAGATGGATAGATTGCAAAAAGTTTCTCCCGTTCTGTAAGTTGTCTGTTCACTCTGATGATAGTTTCTTTTGCTGTGCAGAAGGTCTTTAGTTTAATTAGATTCCCTTTGTCAATCTTGGTTTTTGTTCCCACTGTTTTTGGGATTTTAGTCATGAAGTCTTTGCCCATGCCTATGTCCTGAATGGTATTGCCTCGGTTTTCTTCTAGGGTTCTTGTGGTTTTAGGTCTTACGTTTAAGTCTTTAATCCATCTTGAGTTAATTTTTGTGTAAGGTATAAGGAAGGGGCCCAGTTTCAGTTTTCTGCATATGGCTAGCCAGTTTTCCCAACACCATTTGTTAAATAGGAATCCTTTCCCCATTGCTTGTTTTTGTCAGGTTTGTCAAAGATCAGATGGTTGTAGATGTGTGGCATTATTTCTGAGGCCTCTGTTCTTTTTCATTGCTCTATAAATCTTTTTTGGTACCAGGACCATGCCGTTTTGATTACTGTAGGCTTGTAGTATAGTTTGAAGTCAGGTAGTGTGATGCCTCCAGCTTTGTTCTTTTTGCTTAGGATTGTCTTGGCTGTGTGGGCTCTTTTTTGGTTCCATATGAAACTTAAAGTAGTTTATTTCTAATTTTGTGAAGACACAATGGTAGCTTGATGAGGATAGCACTGAATCTATAAATTACTTTGGGCAATGTGACCATTTTCATAGTATTGATTCTCCCTATCCATGAGTATGTAATGTTTTTTCCATTTGTTTGTGTACTCTCTTATTTCCTTGAGCAGTGGTTTGTAGCTCTCCTTTAGCAGTGGTTTGTAGCTCTCCTTGAAGAGGTCCTTCACATCCCTTGTATGTTGTATTCTTAAGTATTTTATTCTCTTTGTAGCAGTTATGAATGGGAGTACATTTTTAAGGTGGTTTGATGATCATTTGTTGATTGGAGCCTGACATCAATGTTAGCTTAGATTTAGCATTTTGTGACATAGGGCTCTTACACATTGGATCTTTACAGACAGTAAAGGAATTCTGGGCTTCTTAGGGAACTCGAATCCCTAGATATTAGAAGCTACCTCAAACCCTAAGAATTTGGTTTATTTTCAGATCACTGGATTCACCTAAGCCCTAAAATACAATATTGTTATATTTGTTACCCAGCCTGATCTCCCTAGGGTATTGTAATTTCATAAGTGTGGACCAGGCTGAACATTGCATATTAAGACAGTTCTCATGGACACACCACCAGAAGTAGTGGATTCAACTGGACTGGCACACAGCTCATAGCTGTGGGATAGGTTACAGTTACTGTGTAACCTAAGATTTTGTCCAGGAAGTGTCCACTTATGTCTTATACTGGACAATATCCATTTTATCACCATTTCGCATGGCTGTGGATTATTTTCCTCTTCCCTGTAAACAATGCCTATGTCAGACATACAGAAGAACAGGTAAAACACACAAGACAAAATCTATTTACCACTATTAAAAAACTAACTCAGAAGAAAATACACACTTAATTTTTGTTTCTAATCTACTTCCCTCTCATAGTTATGTGAGAAGCTAAAATAAAGACAAATCAACTACTTAAAAAAGTGAAACAAATAAAAAAGCTCTGTCCTATTTTCCTACTATAATAAAACGGTTAGTGCTTTTATTGTTGAATCTCAGCATTTAGATTTCCTGAATTTTTCTGGCATCTTAGGCCATGAAAAAATATCAAAAAGCATACAAAAGAGTTTGCTATTAAAGGAAGAAAACATAGGTATGGGAACATTCAAAAACCATGTTGCCAAATAAAAGGCACAAATTAAGATTTTCACAAGAAATTTTCATTTATAGGGTGGAGAGTTGAGTGTCAGGAGGAGGGTTGTTTGGTCCTGACATATGAAGCAGGATTGGTCCTGGGGACCTGACATGGGGCTAAAAGCCTGCAGGGGAAACAGAGAGGAAACAAATGGAAGGGCTTAAGGTAGACAGACAGTCGATCTGCTGGTCGTCTGGGGGCTTTGGTTTCAGTAAACATACATGTAGTTTTCGTCTTTCTTATAGGCATGAAGGGTTTGGAATCAACAAGAGTTGAAGATAGACTGGGTTTGTGAACTGTGGGCTTGACAGTCTGAGTGATGTACTGGAAGGCTTTTGTTTCTGTTGATGACCCAGTTGGGAGAAATAAGAGGCATTCTGGGAGTCTCCTGAGAGTCTGTTGGGTGAAGGGAGTGGGTCAGCTCACCCTGGTCCAGTAGTTTCTTCTCTTTTTAATATTTTTGTTGATTTTAATTAATTAATTATTTTTATTTATTTATTTTTTTGAGAGAGAGAGGGAGTCTTGCTCTGTCACCCAGGCTAGAGTGCAGTGGCGCAATCTCAGCTCACTGCAGTCTCTGCCTCTGGGTTCTAGTGGTTCTCGGGCCTCAGCCCCCAAGTAGCTGGTAGTATAGGTACTGGCCACCACACCCAGATAATTTTTATAGTTTTAGTAGAGACGGGGTTTTGCCATATTGCCAGGCTGGTCTCGAACTCCTGACCTCAAGTGATCCGCTCACCTCGGCCTCCCAAATTGCTGGGATTGCAGGCATGAGCCACCATGTCCAACCTAGACCAGTAGCTTCTAAGGCAACATTAATCCCCCCACAGATCCTAAATGGATTACAAAGGACTGCTATCTTGAGTGAACTGAAGCACAAGGTGATGCTATGAGAGCCTCTTATTTCTGGTGGAGTTGTGCTCTGGGTGGCTCACAGAGAGGAGAGTAAACCAGGAGCATGAAGCCAGGAGCTGTCTCAGAAGCAGGATGCTGAGGAGGCTGGAGCATGAGCTACATTCATGCGATCTGCCTCAGCTTTGCAACTGTGGATCTAAATAGAGCAATCATACCCATAGAACTGGAAAAGTAATAACATTTTATTAAAGTCTTATCCCTTGAAGGACTTACAAAACGTCAGGTTCTATATTATCATCTTTCTCTAGCATTTTACCACATTTTCGTGTACCTGGTTACTTTTCCTTAGGTTCCTTCTCTTTTTTTTATTGTTACAGAGTATCTCTTCTAAATATTTTTTTCAAGTAGAAGGTGAAGGAGATAAAGTTTTTGAAGTTCATGTCTGAAAATATCCTAATTGCCTGGCCCCACATTTGATTTACGATGGGACATATTTGTAAAACTCTAAGATCATTTTTCCTGCTCCCTACAGGCTAAGAGCTACAGTAAAGGTCCTGCTGTTTGTTTTTTTAACATCCAGTTTTACTGATGAAAAATTTGATATATCAGATTCTTTTTACTCTGTAGGTAGCATTTTTTCCCTCTGAAATCTTTTATTTTTTTATTTTGTCTTTGAACTCACAACATTTCTCTAGGATGTTTACTCATGGGTCTGTTAGTGAATTCTGAGCTCTTTGTCTGTTGCTGTGGCTGTCTCTCTTCAGCTTATGGAATTATTATTACTTCTTATTTTCTCCTCTGCATTTGGCAACTGAATTTATCTCAAAGACTTCTTAAAAATGTTAGGCCTTTTGTATCTCGTTAACACTTCTCTTTTTTATACTTTCCCATTTTGTGTTATTCTGTTTCATTTGTCAACAGATTTATTCAGCTTAATTTTTTTTAAGATCCTTTGAATTTATTACTCAGTCCTTCCACTTATATCTTAATTTTGGCAATAATATTTTAAACCTCATAGATTATTTATTTTCCTAAGATTTCTCATTTTTCATGACAGCAAGTTCCTCTTTTATAAAAGGAACATTCATTCCCATCCCACTAAGCTGGTGTCCCCACCCCCGGGCCGTGGACTGATACAGGTCCATGACCTGTTAGGAACCTGGCAGCAGGAGGTGAGTGGTGGGCAAGCGAGCAAAGCCTCATCTGTATTTACAGTCAGTCCCCATTGCTCTCATTACCTCCTGAGCTCTGCCTCCTGTCAGATCAGCAGCAACATTAGATTCTCATAGGAGCATGAACCCTAATGTGAACTGTGCATGCGAGGGATCTAGGTTGCATGCTCCTTATGAGAATCTAATGCCTGATGATCTGTCACTGTCTCCCATCACCCCCAGATGGGACCATCTAGTTGCAGGAAAACAAGTTCAACTATATTATGATGGGTTGTATAATTATTTTATTATGTATTATAAAGTAATAATAATAGAAATAAAGTACACAATAAATGTAATACTCTTGAATCATCCCGAAACCATCCCCGCCACACACCTCCAGTCCTTGGAAAAATTATCTTCTGCAAAACTGCTCCCTGGTACCAAAAAGGCTGGGGACTGCTGCCACTGAGGATCCCAATTTTCATAGTTTTCATTACTTTTCTGAAAAAGCTCTATGTTTTCCTTGGCTCACGTGTTCTTTTTGTTTATACACTCATACAACTTTTCCTCAGATTTCTGATTGTCCATTCATAAATTGTCATGCACCACATAGTGATGTTTCAGTCATGATGAACTGCACATATGATGGTGGTCCCATAGGATAATGGAGCTTAGAAATTCCTGTTGCCTAGTGACATAGCCCTCATAACATCCATTATGCATGTGTTTGTGGTGATACTGGTGTGAACAAACCTATTGAGTTGCCAGTCTTTTTTTTTGTTTGTTTTCTGTTTCATTTTGTTTTTTTGAGACAGAGTCTTGCTCTGTCACCCAGGCTAGAGTGCAGAGGCGCAATATCAGCTCACTGCAACTTCTACCTCCTGGGTTCAAGCAATTCTCCTGCCGCAGCCTCCCCAGTAACTGGAATTACAGGCATGTGCTACCACCATGCCTGGCTAATTTTTGTGTTTTTAGTAGAGACAGGGTTTCACCATGTTGGCCAGGCTGGTCTGGAACTTCTGACCTCATGATACACCCATCTCGGCTTCCCAAAGTGCTGGGATTACAGACATGAACCACCACACCTGGCCTGAGTCTTATAAAAGTTTAGCACATACAATTCTGTATGGTGCATGATACTTGATAATGATCATAAATGGCTATGTTACTAGTTTATGTATTTTCTGTATTTGAATAATTATTTTAGAGTGTACTTCTACTTATTAAAAGAAGTTAACTGGAAAACACTCTCAGGCAGGTCCTTCAGGAGGTATTCCAGAAGAAAGCATTGTTATCTTAGGAGATGACAGCCCCATGTATGTTATTGCCCCTGAAGACCTTCCAGTGGGACAAGATGTGGAGGTGGAAAACAGCGACATTGATGATCCTGACCCTGCGTAGGCCTACGTTAATGTGTATGTTTGCGTCTTAGTTTTTAAGAAAATTTTAAAACATAAGAAATTAAAAATTTTTTAAATAGAAAGAAGCTTATAAAATAAAGTTAAAGAAAATATTTTTGTACAGCTCTACAGTCTGTTTCTAAGCTAAGTGTTAGGAGAAAAGAGTCAAAAGTTAAAAAAATCCTTAAAGGTTTATAAAGTAAAAATGTTACAGTAAGCTAAAATTCCTTCATTATTGAAGAAAGGAATGCCTTTTTGTCAATTTAGCGTAGCCTAAATGTGCAGTGTTATGAAGTCTACAGTAGTGTGCAGTAATGTCCTAGGCCTTCACATTCACTCACCACTCACTGACTGACCCAGAGCAACTTCCAGTCCTGCAGGCTCCATTCATGGCATGTGCCCTATATAAGAGAACCATTTGAAACATCTTTTATATCATATTTTTACTGTACCTTTCTGATGTTTAGATGGATTTAGATGCACAAATACTTACCATTGTGTTTCAATTGCCTGAAGTATTCAGTACAGTAACATGCTGCGCAGGAGCAGTAGGCCATGCCACATAGCCTAGGTATGTAGTAGGCTAGACCACGTAGGTTTGTGTAAGTGCACTCTATGATGTTCCCACAATGACAAAATTGCCTAACAACACATTTCTCAGAATGTATCCCTATTATTAAGTGACACATGACTGCATAGAAATACAACACAAGGGTGCATATATTCATAGGTAGCTTGTTTTGGTTTCTCTCTACTTGAATAGATACCCTCATTTGAACTCATCCTTGACTGGGAAAGCTGGGTGAGTTGGGGAGAGAGGTTAGCAATCAGGTTTCCTTGTACAATACAGTTGGCCCTCTGTCTCCATGGGCTGTGCATCAGCAGACCAAAAGTCTTTAGAAGAAAACTCAAAATGATAAAAAATAACAGTACAACAATAAAAATAATACAAATGAAAACAGTATTATACCTATTTGCAGAGAATTTACATTGTATTAGGCATTATAGGTAATCTAGAGATCATTTAAAGTATATGGGAGGATGTGCATAAGTAATATAAAAATACTACATTGTTTTATATCAAGGACTTGAGCATCCTCAGACTGTGGTATTTGGGAAGGGGTAGGAGTCCTGGAACCAATGCCGTGTGGATACTGGGGGTTAGCTGTACACAGGTGGAAAGTCTAAGTGCCAAAGTAAGGAAGGCCTTCCTCTGGAAGCAGAGTGCTTAACTGTAGTTCAGTCACAGGCACCTGTCCTCATCTTCCAGGAGATGTGGTGTCCAGCATTACAACTTATACTTTACTGCTTCTTGGAGTTCAATGCCATTCCAGAAGAATTCTCAGGCAGATGGCATTGGTGAAGCATTCTTTGACTTTCTCCTGTAGGTAAAAGCTGCAACTGCCAACAGCATCCCTTCAAAGAGGGAGATAGGATCCCAACTAGTCCAGCTTCTCAGAATGCAGTTCTCAAGTGAATAACACTGATGGCTTCCCCTTGGTTCTGCTCCTTAGCTTGAACTCTCTGACTCTTGTAGTAAGAATAGAACTAATTTTGGTGTCTTAGGCTGTAGCAACTCTTCTGCTCTGATGTAACTGTCAGTCTTACCTCACCTGCTTCATTCTTCATACTTTCAGAATTTGTCAGAATTTCTTGTTTTCCCATGCTATTGTGTTTTCATTCTTTAAGTAATACATTTTCTGTTATTTTAGTAGAAGTTTGGAGCATGAAGGAAGGGCTATTCAATGTATATATGTGTAAGCTCATTCCACTATATTGCACAAGAAGCCAATATCTATTCAACTTGTTGCACAAATGTTAAAGAATCATGAACTGCATGGTTTCTAAGTAATATTTCTGGTCTTTATTTCGTGTTGAAGAAAATTATTTTTGGCCAAATAGCAAATATAAGCATATATAATATATTTCATATGTAAAACTAGTCATGAAAACAAGCAGGTAGGATTGTCCATTGCCTCAGCAGAAATTAGATTTTATTGAATGATTGTGCATCTTTCTAAATCATCTCGTGGTTTACTAGCTGCAGTGAACTCATTTGAATTCAGCAAGGGTTTGTAGAAAGTGATTCCTATTTATTGTCCATCAGAGAATTAAAGTGATTGTTTTGTACTGTCCATTGAATAATTTTGGTACTAAGCAGATGCTGTGTTTTTATCAAACATATATAAATCTTCAAAACTTTATGTAAAGTGTATATAAACAGAGTTCAACATATAGCTTCTGCGAATAGGAGGTATTCATTGTCTGTAAATTAGAAATATATTACCAGCAATTACATCAATATGTTCTTTTACTTTTAATAAACCACTGGGAGTATGTGATTTCAGCACGCTGCTAAATTATACAGGTTTTTGTCTATACCTAATGCTATGACTTTTATTTTCATGTATGTTTAGGGCTTACTATTGACTGAATGTTTGCGTCCCTCCAAAATTCGTATGTTGAAAGCTAATCACCAAGGTGATGGTATTAAAATGTGGAACCTTTGGGAGGCAATTAAGTCATGAGGACAGAGACCAAATGAATGGGATTAGTGAGTCCCCTTAAAAAGGACCTGAAGTAGCCTTAACCCCTTTGTCCTGCCATGTGAGGACACATAGAAGGTGCCATCTATGAGGAGTAGGTTCTTACCAGACACTGAACTTGCTGGTGCCTTGATCTTGGACTTCCCAGCCTCCAGAACTGTGAGCAATAAATTCTATGTTTATAAATTATGTAGTCTGTTATTTTTTATAGTAGCTGAAACAGACTAAGACATGACTAGATACCTTATTAGTTAACATTTATGCACATTGACTTGGTGCTCTGCATATTTGGGATAATTTCTCTTTGAAAAGGAATATGCAAATTTAAATATTAGTATAATATTTTATATTTTTTTGTTGTAGTAACAGTATAGTTTTCCTAGCTGAGAAATAGTTCTAATATAGAGGAAAGGTTACTTCTTAAACATTTTAGACTTGCTAGATTTAAGAGATATTTTAAAAATAGACCTGTCTTTGAACTCCATGCCATCAGATTACATTTCCCACCCTTCCTCATTGTTACTTTTCTCTACAGGCCCCTGGGTCATTCTCCAAAATTCCTCAGTAGTTTTAACTGTGAATTACTGCCCCCTCCACCTACTAATACTACACCTATATTCATTCTTGACAGTTTTTGCATACAGGTAGATGATCTTTCCAACATTCTGGCCTCTTTATTGAGCTCCTCTTATCCAGTGATTTTTACCGTATTTCCTGTCTCAGCCACTCCTGTTGCTGTTACCAATAACTCTCTCCATTTTCTCGCTCTCTATAGTCTCATTTTCAGCCATCCTTCTCTCTGACCATCTTGGCCTATCTTTCTAGCTCTCTGCCTCGAATATCCCAAACCCAAAGACTTTTTGACCCTACCTGGACATCCCACTCATTGATCCCACCACTTCTTTGTTGTCTCTTATCACCTTAGTGTCCTCACTCTATGTCCTATCAAGCTTAAATTCTGTGGTCAGTGACCGGTCATTATAATAGCTTCCTTGCCCCACTCTCAATTCATCCTACTCAATTAGCTAATCCATAACCCTACCTAAATACACACTTCTGCCTTTTTCATTCTTACACCTGTGCAGTTGAACACGGTTAGGAAGAAAATACACTACCTACTACACCAACTTGTCTTGCTTTAAACTTGTGATCGCAAATCTCAAGTGGCCAGACAATCATCAGATTCTTATCCCAGTTGCTCTTGCAGGCCCCTGGATCACTATTTCATGTTTTCCTTTTCTCAAGACACCCAGTCCTCCTCTCCCATCTCCTATTTCTGCTGTTGCCATTGTTTCCTACTTTACTGAGATAATCAAAACAATCTGAAGAGGAAATCTACAGACAAACACCACAAATTGCAGAGCAGAAGTATCTTCTATTTTGCTCACTGACTATCTGCAGCACAGAGTTCTTAAGTTATATAATGTGAGTGTTCAGTACGTATCTACTGAACAAATAAATAGCACCAGTTATTCTAAAGGAAGCATTAAAACACATTAATTTAACAATTACTATAGGCACTTTATCTGTCATCTATCTGGCTACTTTACAGCTCCTTTTATCATGCCCAAATTGGAGCTCTTGGTACACATCCTTAAGCGATCCCTTACTCATTGCCCCATGCTATGGTGAATGGCATCGACATCAGCCCAGTCATTCAAGCCTGACACGTAGGTGGGTGTCATTCTTTAGCTTGCTTTTATTGACTTTTTCCCTAGTCAAGTCTACTTCTGTAATTTCTATAAAGTCAGGCCACTGCTTTCCACCCTCACTTACACCACCACTATAGTTCACTAGCTTCTGAAGAGTTCTTCCTTCTTCCTCTCGTGACCTTTATATAGTAGCCTGGACATAATTTTAAAAGGGCAAATCTATGTCATTAGCTCTTCCTTCACACCATTCATTGACTTTGCACTCCATTTAAAGCAATAAATGGACACTACACCTTTGCTCTGCAAGGTTAGACATCTTCCTACCTCTTTAGTGCACATGCTATTTCATCCCTGTGAGCACTTTAACAATTCTTTGGAATGTATCAACCTCTCCAAGGCCCTGGAGCTTTGCATGGACTATCCTCTCTGTCTGGAATGCCAAATTTTTGAGTGTCTGATTCTAGTTTTTACCTTCAAGTCTCAGATTAAATATCACCCCCCCCCCATCTTGATCACCCTATGTAATATATTCCATCCCCATTTTTCTCTAATATATTACTCTGCATTCTTTCCCATAGTGCTTTCCAGAATATGTGTTTATTTTACTGATTGACTTGATTATATATTTATTGTCTGCTTCCTCCCAAGAATGTGAGCTCCTTAAACTCTAGACCATGCCAGCCTTGTTTATTATGAGATGAGAAACTACTATAAATATGTTGTATGAAAGTGAAAGATGCATCAAGGGAACCTTTACTATCTGTAGAGTGTATAGCATATTATCATAAGAAATGAAACTGCAGGTTGAGAACAATTTTTAGTTTCAAATGCCATGATAGGAGGAATTTTTTTCAGGTAATAGACATCTATAAAAGGCTTTTAGTAACACTATTGACACAATTTATTCATTCTTTATTTTAGCCAATGTGCCGGGAATTGTTCTTTGATCTTGGGAAACAGAGATGTCTAAGACATGTTTCCTGACCTCAAGAACTCCTCAGAGAGCTGCACGGGTAAAATAAAATGATTTCATACAGTAGGATGAGGGTTGTCTAGAATTGTATTCATAATGTTATTCAAATACTTATTATGCCTAACTAACTCTGCTTGGGGAATATTGAAGATGATCAGAGTTATGTTTTATAAGGCGTGGTTCCTATTGTGATGATCTCTTTTGTGAAGCTCTGTGTAGTCGGCACGTGTGATATGAACTTGCCCACCATTCCCTCTTCTTCTAATAAACTGCCACTTCCAGCATTCATTTGGCTTTTGAGAAGCTGTGATGTTCCTCACAGCATCACTGCCTAAGTTACAGCCAGTGGCTCCAGCTGGGCACCTGATCAGTATGCCCACTATGTCTTCTCCATGGGAAATTTAAAATTTGAGACCCAGAGTGGTCAAAGTTCATTTCTACCTGTTGACCTGAGGTGTGGGAGCTAAGTAGGTCAGCCATGTGTGATCAGACAGCAATGTGGCCCTGGAGACTGATTGGTTCAAAAGTTGCAGGAATCGTGTTTTCCATCGTGTGGAGAAAACTGGGTAGGAAGAAAGATAAAAGTATATGGAGAGGCCGGGCATGGTGGCTCACGTCTATAATCCCAACATTTTGGGAGACCAGGCAGGTGGATCATCTGAGGTCAGGAGTTTGAGACCAACCCGGCCAGCACGTCGAAACCCCATCTCTACTAAAAGTACAAAAATTAACTGGGCATGGTGGTACATGCTTGTAATCCCAGCTACTCTGGGGGTGCTGAGGCAAGAGAATCATTTGAACCTGGGAGGCGGAAGTTGCAGTGAGCCAAGATTGTGCCATTGCACTCCAGCCTGGGCAACAAGAATGAAACTCATCTCAGGAAAAGAAAAAAAAAAAAAAGTGTATGGAGAGATAAAAGATAGACATGGGGTTTAGCAGCTTGCATGCAGTAGTTTCTGAAATCCAGCCTCATTGTTCCACTGTGTGCAGGTTAGTTATTTAACCCACTCTGGAATCCAGAAGTCAATAGTGCCATTTTTGCCTCAGCTAAAGATTTGACTTAGCCATCCATGTTAAAATATTAGCTACCGAAAATTCTCCATCTCTCTAGTTTGTACTTCACACAGAGTGATGATCAAATCCGAGATTTCATCTGTCTTCCTTTCAGGGATAGTAAGAAGACTTGTTCCGCAAATGCTGTCTACAGCTGCCAAGTCTGCCCCAAATGGCTTCTTTATTTGTGCGGTTATATATGTAGGGAGTCCTGGATTATGTTTAAGAAGACTTGCTTTTTAAAATTTAAAATCTTATGAAAGGAACTTGGCAATTTTGTGGATCTTGGAAAAGTTACTTAAAATTTGTTTACCCCAATTTCCTTATTCTAAAATGAGCAAAAGAATACCTACTTCACAGATTGTTGTTGTGAGCATGGAAAAAAAATTATTGAAAGCACCTAGGACTGTACATCATAGATTAATTATTTTACCTTCTTCTCTTAACTAAACTATGTGAGCAGAAGGTGGTGTTTTATAGACTTTGGGTTCTACTAGGAGGAAGAACAATGTTAGGTTTACAAGTAATCTTTAAACAACTCTCGACTGGTTAAAAATTAATTAATTTCCAATGTTTTCAATGTTTAACAGTTCCCACTCATGGCAGTATCTGATCCCCTTCCCTGATTTATTTGTCTCCATAGGACTCATCATTTATCAATATGTTCTATAATTTGCATATTTATTTTATTTTTCTCACTACCACTAGAATACAACCTTTCTAGAACAGGGATTTTTAAAAATTCTATTTTGTTCTCATTCATATTCCAAGATCCTGGAACAGATGGCACATAGTACATGCTCAGCAAACATTTATTGAATAAACATATGAATTAGTTTATATATATATATATATATATTTAACTGTGATATCAACGTGCCCACCATTCCCTCTTCTTCTAATAAACTGCCACTTCCAGCATTCATATGGCTCTTGAGAAGCTGTGATATTTTATTTATATAAATATAAATATAAATGATGTTTTATTATATCACACACACAAACTTGGTAATTTTATATATATATATTTATTTGTTTATTTATTTTGAGAAGAAGTCTCTGTTGTCCAGGCTGGAGTGCAGTGGCGCGATCTCGGCTCACTGTAACTCCTCCTACCAGGCTTGAGTGATTCTTCTGCCTCAGCTTCTGAGTCGCTGGGATTACAGGTAGATGTCACCATGCCTGGCTAATTTTTCTATTTTTATTAGAGGTGGGGTTTCACCATGTTGGCCAGGCTTGTCTCAAACTCCTGACCCCAAGTGACCTGCCCACCTCTGCCTCCCAAAATGCTGGGATTACAGGCATGATGCATCGCGCCCAGCCTGAATTAGTATCTTTAAATATTATGTCTATTATCTGTATTATGTTTATTAACATAAATTTCTAAAACAATTATTTACAAATGTTCCTCTTTTGTATTTAAGTATTAACCATTACCTTCCTCTGAGCAAACATTCTAGCACCTCTTTAAACCTAGGAACAGAGAAGGATGGAGTGAAGATTTAGGTATTATATGGGTTGAGCTTCTCTCTTGATACAAATGAACCATGGTTCTCAGCAACTGCTATTAAAACTATTGTGTAGCGTTCTAATATACCTAGCAATTCCTAAGATCCTTTTAGAGACACTAAAATACTTTAATTAAAATATTTCTAATAAAGTTATTTTTAAAAAGTTAATGGGTTTTATTTCTTAGAGCATTTTTAGGTTTCTAAAAAAATTAAAAATTACAGAGAATTCTCATATATTCTTTTTAAATTAAATTTTACATTTACTTTTAAGTCTCCTGGGAACTTATTCTACAAATATATTGGCACATATGCAAAATGGACCGTATATTGCAATTTGTAATAGCAAATTAGTGTCTACTGATAGACACTACTTTTAGTGTCTATCAGTGAGCCTGATTAAATAAACTTGTACAGCACCCAGGGAAATATTGAATATTATACTGCTGGTTTTCACTGTATGTCCTGATATAAAAATATCTAAAGGATATATTATTAAGTGAACAAGTAAAGTATATAAAATTATTACTTTTATGAAAACGACAGGAGCAAATAAGAACCTATATTGTTCTTAAACCTTTTTTTATAAATAATACTGGAAGAGTTTAGTATTGGTGGACTGGAAACTTTGGACCAAGAATGAAACTAAGAAAAACTAGAATACCTGGTCAAAATACAGAAAATATCTGTTTGAGAGCTTCAAAGAGCTAACAGATTAGTGAAAGATGACTAGCCTGAGATCCAGGAGAAGATAGAAATTCGGGAAAGTGAGCATTGCATTTGGGGCTACTTTTTCCTTGAGAGAACTGACCCATTTTAAAGAGACCACTGAGAGGCAAAGTAGTGCTTTTTATAGCTTTCCAGGGAGAGGGGTAACAGTTGGAGACTAGGGACTGCCAGGAGTAAGGATACCAGCAGCTGCCCTGCTCTTTGGACTGGGACCCAGAAGAATGTCACCCTAATAATAAAGATACAGTAAATTAATTCTCACAAATAATACATTCTTTGTTTGAGTCATCTGGAATTTCAGAAAAAAATCTAAATTTTTTGAAATTGATTCAAAATGATTGTGGATTTTGTGGATTGTTAGCATCCACAGGTACCAGGCACTACTCTCTCTTTTTTGGAGGAAGGTAACATCCTCCTAGGCCACAAATCATTCCCCAAAACTAATTATGAAATGCAACATGTGACACACACACACACACACACACACACAAATCGGGTACAACATTAAGAGAAGCCAGTAGAAATAATAAACAATAGAATTAAACAAGGACTGTCTAGAATTATCAGACACAGACATTAAAATAATTTGGCTTACTTTGTTCAAGGAGATAGAGGCAATATTAAAACTTCAACAGATAATTTCTATATAAAAATCTAAAATAAAAAATGCATTAACAGAAATCAAGAACTCAAAATAAAGGCTTAATAGCAGGATTAAACATAGCTGGAGACAAAACATGGAAACTGCATCATCGAACAGAAGAAAATATCCTCATCTGGTATCTCTTCAAATCATCATTTAACTGAGGTCCCAGAAGTAGAAGACAAAGAGAAAGGAGCAGAACAATGATTTGAAGGATACTAGCTGAGGATATCCCAAAATTGTAAAAGGCATTAATCCATAGATTTAAAAGCCTGAAGTCATAAGTAAAGAACTTAAAAAAAATCCACATGTAAACATATAGTAAAATTGCAAATTAAAAAAACAAGACAAAACTGTGTTTCAGGTTCTGAACAAGATGGCATAGACTCACTTTCCGTGTTCCTCTATTCTAAATAAAATGAAAGACCTTGGCCATTATTCAACAGGAAATGACGAAGAGCTCTAAAATCTAGAAAAAAGAAGGTAGACTGACTAAAAAGAATAACTATGCAATGAATTTCCTGAATTTTCTTTTTATATCTCTTATATCTCAAATTGGGAGCCTAAGAGGCTTACAACCTGGAACTACCAACAGGTATAGATAAACAAAACAAAACAAAACAAAGCAAAACAAGAACAGAAGCTTGCTTTCTCTGGCCAAAGGACCAGGAAACCCTAGGAAAAAAATCTAGTGGCAAGCCCCAACTCCTGCTGTACATCCAGAGAACATGTGACGCATTTGATATGTCAGTAGTATCATCATCATGAGCCATTTGATATGCCAGTAGTATCATCATCAAAACTCTAGGCTACTCAGCCCCTTCTACACAATTGGGGAACTGGTGGGTGGTCTGATGTTTCCATAGTGACAACAGCAAGGCCTGAGGCTGAACAAACCCTGATTCTTCAAATAGGGCACCAGCAGGCAGTCATCTGTCTACAGTGGCAACAGAAGCAAAGACCTGTTGTATTAGTCTGTTCTCATACTGCTGTGAAGAAATACACGAGACTGGGTAATTTATAAAGTAAAGAGGCTTAATTGGTTTACAGTGTGCATGGATGGGGAGTCCTCAGGTAACTTACATTCATGGCAGAAAGCACCTCTTCACAAGGTGTGAGGAGAGAGAGTAAATGCAAACAGGGGGAATGCCAGATGCTTATAAAATCATCAGATCTTTTGAGACTCACTCACTATCATGAAAACAGTGTGGGGGAAACCACCCCCATGACCTTTTTACCTTCACCTGGTCCCACCTTTGACACATGGGGATTATGGGTGAGATTTGGGTGGGGACACAGAGCCAAGCCATGTCATTCTGCTGCTGGCCCCTCCCAAATCTCATGTCCTCACATTTCAAAACACAATCATGTGGGTGTCCAACAGTTCTGTAAAGTTTTAACTTATTCCAGCATTAACCCAAAAGTCTAAGTCCAAAGTCTTATGTGAGACAAGGCAAGTCTCTTCCATCTATCAGCTTGGATATTCAAAAGCAAGTTAGTTACTTCCTAGATGCAATGGAGATACAGGTATTGGGCAAATACACCCATTCCAAATGGGAGAAATGGGCCAAAACAAAGGGGCTACAGACCCCATGCAAGTCCAAAATCCAATAGGGCAGACATTAAAACTTAAAGTTCCAAAATAATCTCCTTTGACTCCATATCTCATATCAAGGTCATGCTGATGCAAGAGGCAGACTCCCACGACCTTGGGCAACTCTACTCCTGTGGCTTTGCAGGGTACAGCCCACCTCCCAGCTGCTTTCACAGGCTGATGTTGTGTTCCTGCAGCTTTGCCAGGAGTGCAGTGCCAGCTGTTGGTGGATCTACCATTCTGGGGTCTGGAGGATGGTGGCCTTCTTCTCACAGCTCCACTGGGCAGTGCCCAATGGGGACTTGGCATGGGGGCTCCAACCACACATTTCCCTTCCACACTGCCCTAGCAGAGGTTCTTCATGAGGGCTCTGCTACTGCAGCAAACTTCTGCCTGGATATCCAGGCACTTCCATACATCCTCTGAAATCTGGGCAGAGGTTCCTAAACCTCAGTTCTTGTCTTCTGTGGACCTACAGGCTCAACACCATATAGAAGCTGCCAGAACTTGGGGCTTACACCCTCTGAAGCAATGCCCCGAGCTATACCTTGGCCCCTTTTAGCCATGGCTGGATCTGAAGCAGCTGGGATTCAGGGTGCCATGTCCTGAGGAAGCACACAGCAGGCAAATCCTGAGCCTGGGCAAGGAAAACATTTTTCCCTCCCATAGGAGTGGCTGCCACGAAGGTCTCTGACATGTGCAGAGATATCGTTCCCCATTGTCTTGGCAATTAACATTCAGTTCCTCACTACTTACGCAAATTTCTGCAGTGGGCTTGAATTTTTCCCCAGAAAATGAGTTTTTCCTTTCTATCACATTGTCAGTCTGCAAATTTTCTAAGCTTAAGCAGCCTTCCCCCTGCCCAAGTTCACCTGGCTGCTTAAAAATTTCTTCTGCCAGATGCTCTAAATCATCTCTCTCAACTTCAGAGTTCCACAGACCTCTAATGCAGGGGCAAAATGCTGCCAGTCTGTTTGCCAAAGCATAGCAAGATGGGAACTTTACTTCATTTCCAACAAGTTCCTCACCTCCACCTGAGACCATCTCAGCCTGGATTTCAGTGTCCATATCACTATCAACATTTTGGTCAAAGCCATTCAACAAGTCTCTAGGAAGCTCCAAATTTTCCCACATCTTCCTGTCTCCTGAGCCACCAAGTCTCTAGGAAGCTCCAAATGTTCCCACATTTCCTTGTCTTCTTATGAGTCCTCCAAACTGTTCCACCTCTGCCTGTTACCCAGTTCCAAAGTTGCTTCCACATTTTTTAGTGTCTTTACAGCAGCACCCCACTATCTCGGTACCAATTTACTGTATTAGTCTGCTGTAACGCTGCTATGAGCAAATATTCAAGATTGGGTAATTTATAAAGAAAAGAGGTTTAATTGACTCACAGTTCCACATGACTGGTGAGGCCTCAGGAAACCTACAATCATGGCAGGAGGACTCTCTTCATAGGGCAGCAAGAAACAGAATAAGTGGAAGAAGGGGAAATGCCAGATGCTTTTTTTTATACTAATTTTTTATTATTATTATATTTTATGTTCTAGGGTACATGTGCACAACATGCAGTTTTCTTACACATGTATACATGTACCATGTTGGTGTGCTGCACCCATTAACTTGTCATATATATTAGGTATATCTCCTAATGCTATCCCTACCCCCTTTCCCCACCCCACAACAGGCCCTGGTGTGTGATGTTTCCCTTCCTGTGTCCAAGTGATCTCATTGTTCAGTTCCCACCTATGAGTGAGAACATGTGGTGTTTGGTTTTCTGTTCTTGCGATAGTTTGCTGAGAATGATGGTTTCCAGTTGCATCCATGTCCCTACAATGGACACAAACTCATCCTTTTTATGGCTGCATAGTATTCCATGGTGTATATGTGCCACATTTTCTTAATCTAGTCTGTCATTGATGGACATTTGGGTTGGTTCCAAGTCTTTGCTATTGTGATTAGTGCCACAATAAACGTACTTGTGCATGTGTCTTTATAGCAGCATGATTTATAATCCTTTGGGTATATACCCAGTAATGGAATGCCTGGATCAAATGGTATTTCTAGTTCTAGATCCTTGAGGAATTGCCACACTGTCTTCCACAATGGTTGAACTAGTTTACAGTCCTACCAACAGTGTAAAAGTGTTCCTATTTCTCCACATCCTCTCCAGCACCTATTGTTTCCTGACTTCTTAATGATCGTCATTAAGAAGTTTTTAGCATGGTGGGCTGTTGAATTTTGTCAAAGGCCTTTTCTGCATCTATTGAGATAATCATGTGGTTTTTGTCTTTGGTTCTGTTTATATGCTGGATTACATTTATTGATTTGCATATGTTGAACCAGCCTTGCATCCCAGGGATGAAGCCTACTTGATCATGGTGGATAAGCTTTTTGATGTGCTGCTGGATTCAGTTTGCCAGTATTTTATTGAAGATTTTTGCAACGATGATAATCAGGGATATTGGTAGAAAATTCTCTTTGTGTGTGTGTGTGTGTGTGTGTGTGTGTGTCTCTGCCAGGCTTTGGTATCAGGATGATGTTGTCCTCATAAAATGAGTTAGGGAGGATTCCCTCTTTTTCTATTGATTGGAATAGTTTCAGAAGGAATGGTACCAGCTCCTCCTTGTACCTCTGGTAGAATTTGACTGTGAATCTGTTTGGTCTTGGACTTTTTTTGGTTGGTAGGCTATTAATTATTGCCTCAATTTCAGAGCCTGCTATTGGTCTATTCAGGGATTCAACTTCTTCCTGGTTTAGTCTTGGGAGAGTGTATGTGTCCAGGAATTTATCCATTTCTTCTAGGTTTTCTAGTTTATTTACACAGAGTTGTTTATAGTATTCTCTGATGGTAGTTAATATTTCTGTGGGGTCTGTGGTGATATTCTCTTTATCATTTTTTTATTGCATCTATTTGGTTATTCTCTCTTTTCTTCTTTATTAGTCTTGCTAGCAATCTATCAATTTTGTTGATCTTTTCAAAAAACCAGCTCCTGGATTCATTTATTTTTTGAAGGGTTTTTGTGTCTCTATCTCCTTCAGTTCTGCTCTGATCTTAGTTATTTCTTGCCTTCTGCTAGCTTTTGAATGTGTTTGCTCTCACTTCTCTAGTTCTTTTAATTGTGATGTTAAGGTGTCAATGTTAGATCTTTCCTGCTTTTTCTTGTGGGCATTTAGTGTTATGAATTTCCCTCTACACACTGCTTTAAATGTGTCCCAGAGATTCTGGTATGTTGTATCTTGGTTCTCATTAGTTTCAAAGAACATCTTTATTTCTGCCTTCATTTCGTTATGTACCCAGTAGTCATTCAGGAGCAGGTTGTTCAGTTTCCATGTAGTTGAGCGGTTTTGATTGAGTTTCTTAGTCCTGAGTTCTAGTTTGATTGCACTGTGGTCTGACAGACAGTTTGTTATAATTTCTGTTCTTGTACATTTGCTGAGGAGTGCTTTACTTCCAACTATGTGGTCAATTTTGGAATAAGTGTGATGTGGTGCTGAGAAGAATGTATATTCTGTTGATTTGGGGTGGAGAGTTCTGTACATGTCTATTAGGTCTGCTTTGTGCAGAATTGAGTTCGATTCCTGGATATCTTTGTTAACTTTGTATCTCGTTGATGTGTCTAATGTTGACAGTGGGGTGTTAAAGTTTCTCATTATTATTGTATGGGTGTCTAACTCTCTTTGTAAGTTTCTAAGGACTTGCTTTATGAATCTGGGTGCTCCTGTATTGGGTGCATGTATATTTAGGACAGTTAGCTCTTCTTGTTGAATTGATCCCTTTACCATTATGTAATGGCCTTCTTTGTCTCTTTTGATCTTTGTTGGTTTAAAATCTGTTTTATCAGAGACTAGGATTGTAACCCCTGCCTTTTTTTGTTTTCCATTTGCTGGGTAGATCTTCCTCTATCCCTTTATTTTGAACCTATGTGTGTCTCTGCACGTGAGATGGGTCTCCTGAATACAGCACACTGAAGGGTCTTGATTCTTTATCCAATTTGCCAGTCTATGTCTTTTAATTGGAGCATTTAGTCCATTTACATTTAAGATTAATATTGTTATGTGTGAACTTGATTCAGTCATTATGATGTTAGCTGGTTATTTTGCTCATTAGTTGATGCAGTTTCTTCCTAGTATTGATTGTCTTTACATTTTGGCATGTTTTTGCAATGGCTGGTACTGGTTGTTCCTTTCTATGTTTAGTGCTTCCTTCAGGAGCTCTTGTAGGGCAGGCCCGGTGGTGACAAAATCTCTCAGCATTTGCTTGTCTGTAAAGGATTTTATTTCTCCTTCACTTATGAAACTTAGTTTGTCTGGATATGAAATTCTGGGTTGAAAATTCTTATCTTTAAGAATGTTGAATATTGGCTCCCACTCTCTTTGGGCTTGTAGAGTTTCTGCCGAGAGATCTGCTGTTAGTCTGATGGGCTTCCCTTTGTGGGTAACCCGACCTTTCTCTCTGGCTGCCCTTAAGATTTTTTCCTTCATTTCAACTTTGGTGAATCTGGCAATTATGTGTCTTGGAGTTGCTTTTCTCGAGGAGTATCTTTTTGGCATTCTCTGAATTTCCTGAATTTGAATATTGGCCTGCCTCACTAGGTTGGGTAAGTTCTCCTAGATAGTATCCTGAAGAGTGTTTTCCAACTTGATTCCATTCTCCCTGTCACTTTCAGGTACACCAGTGAGACGTAGATTTGGTCTTTTCACATAGTCCCATATATCTTGGAGGCTTTGTTCATTTCTTTTTACTCTTTTTTTCTCTAAACTTCTCTTCTCACTTTATTTCATTCATTTGAAATTCAATCACTGATACTCTTTCTTCCAGTTGATCGAGTCAGTTA
Organism: Chlorocebus sabaeus; assembly: GCF_047675955.1. Classification (NCBI taxonomy): domain Eukaryota; kingdom Metazoa; phylum Chordata; class Mammalia; order Primates; family Cercopithecidae; genus Chlorocebus; species Chlorocebus sabaeus. The sequence continues at coordinate 72,596,770 of NC_132911.1, forward strand.
CTGAAGCTTGAGCATTTGTCGCGTAGTTCTCGTGTCATTGTTTTCATATCTATCAGGTCGTTTATGGACTTCTCTGCATTGGTTATTCCAGTTATCCATTCGCCAAATCTTTTTTCAAGGTTTTTAGTTTCTTTGCGCTGGGTTCGTGGTTCCTCCTGTAGCTCTGAGATGTTTGATAGACTGAAGTTCTCTCAAATCGTCAAAGTCATTCTCTCTCCAGCTTTGTTCCACTGCTGGTGAGGAGCTGCTTTCCTTTCGAGGGGGGAGGCGCTCTGATTTTTTGAATTTTGATCTTTTCTGTACTGCTTTTTCCCCATCTTTGTGGTTTTATCTACCTTTGGTCTTTGATGATGGTGATGTACAGATGGGGTTTTGGTTTGGTGTCCTTTCTGTTTATTAGTTTTCCTTCTAACAGTTAGGACCTTCAACTGCAGGTCTGTTGGAGTTTGCTTGAGGTCCACTCCAGTTAGGCTACTACCAGATAGGATCTCCCAGTTAGGCTACACAGGGGTCAAGGAACCACTTGAGCAGGCAGTCTGTCCATTCTCAGATCTCAACCTCCATGCTGGGAGAATAACTACTCTCTTCAAAGTTGTCAGACAGGGACATTTACATCTGCAGAGGTTTCTGCTGCTTTTTGTTTAGCTATGCCCTGTCCCCAGAGGTGGAGTCTACAGAGACAGGCAGGCCTCCTCGAGCTGTGGTGGGCTCCACCCAGTTCGAGCTTCCCCGGCGGCTTTGTTTACCTACGTAAGCCTCAGCAATGGTGGGCGCCCCTCCCCCAGCCTTGCAGCCGCCTGGCAGTTAGATCTCAGAGTGCTGTGCTAGCAATGAGAGAGGCTCTGTGTGCATGGGACCCTCTGAGCCAGGTGCGGGATATAATCTCCTGGTGTGCCGTTTGCTAAGACCCTTGGTAAAGTGCAGTATTAGGGTGGGAGTGACCTGATTTTCCAGGTGATGTGTGTCACGGTTTCCCTTGTCTAGGAAAAGGAATTTCCTTCCCCCTTGTGTTTCCTGGGTGAAGCGATGCCTCACCCTGCTTTGGCTCTCGCTAGTTGGGCTGCACCCACTGTGCTGCACCAACTGTTGGACATGCCCCAGTGAGATGAACCTGGTACCTCAATTGGAAATGCGGAAATCACCCATCTTCTATGTCACTCATGCTGGGAGCTGGAGGCTGGAGCTGTTCCTATTCGGCCATCTTGGCGCCCCTTCTACATTTGCCAGATGCTTTTAAAAAACATCAGATCCTGTGAAACTCATTCAGTTTCACAAGAATAGCATGGAGGAAACTCCTCCCATGACCTGAATACCTCCACCTAGTCCCACCCTTGATGCTTGGGGATTATGGGGATTACAATTCAAGGTGAGATTTGGGTGGGGACACAGAGCCAAACCATATCACCTGTGTCCACCTGCCTTGCATGAAATGACATAAGAATGCCAAGGGCCAGAGGCTTCTTGCCTTCCCCCCAGCCAAGTTCACCCACTGATACCAGTTGCCCAGGAATGGACTTTAACTTCCAGTGATTCCAACAGCAGATATTGAGTGGGAGTTCCAGCAGTACTAGAAAAGTGAAGCAGACCAGAATAGCATTGCAAGGGCTTTAAAAACCAAGCTGTCATTGAAACTAAAGCCCACAAAAGTAGGCCAGAACCTACATGCTCAACCTAAACGGGGCAACTGACTGCTAAAATAAATGATAGGCTATCATTAAATAGAATTTTGAGTCTACTTACGTATTAACCAGAATGCCCAGGATATTTAAAAATATCACTTATCATACCAAGAAATAGAAAAACCACAATTTGGATGAGAGAAGGACAATAAACAAAAACCTGTATCAAGAAGAATTGGATGTTGAAATTATCAGGCAAAGATTTTAAAGCAGCTGTCATAAAAGTGGTTAAACAATCAATTACAAATGTTCTAGAGATAAATAAAAAATAGAAAATCTTAGCTAAGAAATAGAGATTGTAAAAAAAAGAACTGCCTGTAATCCCAGCACTTTGGGAGGCCAAGGCGGGTGGATCACGAGGTCAGGAGATCAAGACCATCCTGGCTAACATGGTGAAACTCCGTCTCTACTAAAAATACAAAAAAATTAGCTGGGTGTGGTGGCGGGCACTGTAGTCCCAGCTACTGGGGAGGCTGAGGCAGGAGAATGGCGTGAACCTGGGAGGCAGAGTTTGCAGTGAGCTGAGATCGTGCCACTGCACTCCAGCCTGGGTGAAAGAGTGAGGCTCCGTCTCAAAAAAAAAAAAAAAAAAAAAAAAAAAAAAACCAACAAAATAATAATAATCGTACACCATGGCTGAGTGAGATTTATTTCATACATGTAAGGCTGGTTCAATATTTGAAAATCATTTAATATAATTCAACATATCAATAGGCTAAGGCAGAAAAGTCATATCATATTAACTGATGCAAAAATAAAATCATTGGACAGTACCCAATAACCATTAATGATAAAAAATATAAGACATTCAAAATAGAGGGTAACTTCCTTAACCTCATAAATGTATCTACAGATATCCTTCAGCTAACATTATACTTAATGGTGAAAAACTGAATGCTTTCCCTCTAAGGTTGGGTTCTAGACAAGGATGTTCACTCTAACCATTGCTATTCAACATATTTCTGGGAGTTCTTGCCAATATAGTAAGGCAATAAAAAGTAATAGAAGGTATACATATTGGAATGAGATAAATAAAACTATTTCCATTTGCAAATGACATGATTGTCTACAGAGATCATCCCAAGAAACTCCTACAACTAAATGAGTTTGATAAGGTTGTAGGATACATGATCGACACATAAAGTCAATTGAATTTCTATATACTGACAAAAAGTAAAAGCCAGACTAGAAATATAATATAACTTACAATTGTTTCAAACAAAATAAAATAGTTATAAAACTAAAGAAAAATCATGTACCAGATCTCTACGATGCAAAGTACAAAATGCTGGTTAAAACATTTAGCATCTCCATAAATTGATGTGTATAAAGCATTCCTATCATAATTTCATCAAGACTTTTTGTAGACATAGTCAAACTTACTCTGTACTTTATATGAAAAGAGCCTAGAATAGCCAAAACAGTTTTGGAAGAAAAAAAAATCACTCTTCCTGATTTCAAAGGATGAGATATGACTACAGAAATTAAGACACGGTGGTGCTGGTAGATGGATAAATACATAGGTCAATGGAACAAAATAGAGGACCCAGAAATAGATATGCATACCCGATATGTGAATTAATTTTTGACAAAGGCACAAAAGTAATTCAATGGAGAAAAATACTCGTCTCAATAAATGATACTGGATAAAAAGCATTCATAGGGAAAAATTGAACCTTGACATTAAACTTTGCATCTTACGCAAAAGTTAACTCAAAATGGGTCATTGATTTGAATGTAAAGTATAAAATTATAAAACTTTAAAAGATAACTAGGAAGAAAATTTTCAGTACCCAAGACTTACCAAAGATGACATATTTTCGTATCTCTTGTATATGCTACCAAATTATGACTAATAAATAAAATTGGTAAATAAGACCACATCAAAATTTAAAACTTCAACTTTATGAAAAATCCTGGTAAGGGGGTAAAAAATGGCTGGGTGGCATGGCTCACACCTGTAATCCCAGCACTTTGGGAGCCCGATGCTGGTTGCTCACTTGAGGTCAGGAGTTCAAGACCAGCCTGGTCAACATGGTGAAAGCCCATGTCTACCAAAAGATGCAAAAATTACCAGGGCATGGTGGTGCACTCCTGTAGTCCCAACTACTCATGGGACCAAGGTGGGAGAACTGCTTCAACCTGGGAGGCAGAGGTTGTAGTGAGCCGAGATCTTGCTGCTACACTCCAGGCTGTGTGACAGAATAAGACCCTGTCTCAAAAAATAAATAAATAAACAAACAAACAAAAATTTTAAAAAAAAACCTACAAAATGAGGAAAAATATTTCCAAATTACATCTCCAACAAAGCAGTAGTGTAATGCAAATGAACTCTCAAAACATAGTGGGGAAAAAAAGGACAATTCCAGCCTGGCAAAATGGTGAAACCCTATTTCTTCTACAAATACAAAAAATTAGCCGGGTGTGGTGGCAGGCACCTGTAATCCCAGCTACTTGGGAGGTTGAGGGAGGAGACTCCCTTGAACCCAGGAGGCAGATGTTGCAGTGAGCCAAGGTCGTGCCATGACACTCCAGCCTGGGCAACAAGAGTGAAACTCCATCTAAAAACAAAACAAAACAAAAAATTCCTATTAGAAAATAGACAAAGTAAGTATAGACATTTTGCTGAAGAAGATTTACAGATGGCAGATAAGCACATCGGGGGCATTCAACATCGTTATCCATTAGAGAAATGGAATTAAAACTACAATGAGGTATCACTATAAATATGTAAGAATGGGCAAAATTACATATATATTGCAGATGTGAATGTAAAATTGTATAGTGACTCTGAAAATAGTTTGGTGGTTTCTTTTAAAACTAAAAATAGCCCTAACATGTAATGCAGTAACTGTACCCTTAGGTACTTATCCAAAAGAAATGAAAACTTATGTACACAAAAAAGCCTACACAGGAATGTTTACAGCAACATTTTCATAATATTAAAAACAGAGAAACTAACCAAAGGTCCTTTAAGGGTTATTAATGAATGGTTAAACACACTATGGTACACCTATATCATGAATAATACTCAGCAATAAAAAAGAATAAACCATTTATATGCATAACGATGTAGACAAACCTCAAGGAAATTATTCTTAATATTAAAAGCAAATATCAAAAGGATATATATTTCAATATATAAGATATGACATAACTGTATGTTATATAGCTATAGAGATGGAGAATAGAGTAGCAGTTGCCAGGGGTTAGATATAGAGGGAAGAATGGGTGGATGTGACTATAGAGTGATAGGATGAGAGAGTCTTTGGATGATAGTACAATTAATCATCTTGATTGTGACAGTGGTTACATGTAGTCACACTACAATAAAATTGAATGGAACTACACACACACACACACACACACACACACACACACACACAGAGGAATGCATATAAACTGGGAAATCCGAATAAGCTCTACAGATTGTACTAATGTCGGTTTCTTAATTTTCATATCGTATTATAGTTTTTCAAGATATTAGCATTCAAAGAAGCTGGCTAAAATGTAAGTTTCACACCATAGTGTGAAACCCTTTTGTATATTTCTTTGCAACTTCTTGTGATTGTATAGTTATTTCACAATTAAAGATTTAAAAATGTCTAATTTTTTATTATATGCAAACAAAATAAGAAAGATTATTTCATCTTTATTATATATTACATATAATATAGAAAATGTATTTATAGAATTATTATGTTCTGTTATTAAAGAATGAGATAAAAAATAAAAATCATAATATTCCCTTGAAAAAGTCAGATGTTCTTTAAAAAAATGTAGCTGATTTCTCAAAAAAAGGAAATAAAGGAAATGGAGAGAATGTAATCTCAATATATAATTAGGTACAATGAAAATATCTTCAAGCTTAAAAAGCAAATAAAGATATTTCTGTGCAAACTGAAACACAGAGAATTTGTCACTACTAAAATAAAAGGTTTTCCTTATGCTGCTGAAAATGATCCCAGACGGATGGTTGGAGATCAAGGAAAAAATAAGAGCAGTAAAAATGGCAAATACGTGGGTACATCTAAATGCATGCTAATGGTATAAGATAAAAATTAAAAATATTTTGCAGGGTTTAAAATATATAGAGAGAGAGTTACAAGACACAACAATAAAAACATAAGTCATGCTTGCTAACTGGAATCAAGGTATTCTAAAATCCTCATAAAATCTGAGATGATGGTAACGTAGTAATAAACACTTAATGTAGGTAAATGAAGTGTTAGTCTATAATCTCTGGATAACCATTAAAAGAATATGAAAAAGTCTGTCTGACTTTAAGACTAATGAGAGAAAATAGAAAAAAATTCAGTCAAAAAAGATGAGAGAAAAATGAACATAATCTTGGCAGAATAAATAGGAAGATGATAGAAACGAGATTAGGATGAATTTTTTCCTCATGATACCAGGATTCATTGTATAGCTGTGGTCATGAAGATGTTGTAATGATGGCATAAGACTGACAAATAGATTAATGAAACAGGATATAAGGTCTAAAAATAGGCCTGTGAATATATGGCCACTTGATTTATGACAAAGGAAGTCCTTGTAGCTAAAAGTTAATGCTTTTAAATGAATGAGTGTGGGATGATTGGAAATTCATATGAAGAAAAATTAAATAACACCTACCTCACCCCATAATAAATATTGACTTTAGATGTTTTGCAGACCTACCTGTGCAAGGCAAAAGCAGTGAAACTTTAGAAAATAATGTAAGATAATATTTGCATGAACATGAGATAGAGGATTTTAAAAAATAGGACACAAAAGCACAAAGCATAAAATGAAGACTTAAGTTTGGCTTCATTAAAATAAATAACTTTTGTTTATCAAAAGAAACTATTAAGTGAATGAAAAGGCAACCACCCCTATACAGATCTTATATCCAGAATACACAAAGAACTTCAACAGACCATTATGAAAAAGAAAGGCATTAAGTAGAAAAATGGCGAATAAATATAGATAGGTGCTTTCAAAACAGAGGGTATCTGAAGGACCATTGAATATATGAAAAGGTGCTAAATTCCATTGGTAATCATGGACATGCAAATTATAATCATAGGGATTCCTTTATACCACCAGGATAGTTAAAAAAATTAAAATGACAACATGTTGGTGAAGATGTAGAGAAATGGGAATGCGATGGGAGACAATTGTTTACAATCATGTTTATAAAACTATCTGAAATTATTTAGTAAAGTTGAAGGCAAACATGTTATTACTCATGAATCCCTCTGCTAGGGATAAGTCCAACAGAAATTTGTGCAGATGTGCATACAAGACTGATCGTAGCAGCCCTATTCATAATTACCAAGAAATGGAAATACTCAAATACTTTTAATAGTAGAGTGGATGAATAAATTGTGGTGTATTCATACAGTGAAAACTAGACAGCAATGAAAATGAATCAGACTAGAGCTATATGCAGTATATGCATATATCATGGGCAGATATGGAGTAATGAGTAAATCTCACAAACATAAGAATGAGCAAAACAAGTAAGACTTGGGTAGTAGATATTGTATGTGCCTATTTATTTTAACACTGACAATAGGCGAAAGTCAACCATGGTGCTTAGTGGTATGGTATCATAGAAAGATAGTTGGTCTTTGTCCTAGTTCCTGACCCATAGATCCTAAAACCCTTGGAATTTCCTCATGATAAGGGTGAGAGGAGCTCCTTTTGTTCGAATGAAGTGACTTGTCAGGGCTCTAGATAGTCTCAGGTTGAGGGCTGCTTGCCAGACAGACCAAATCTTGATTAGAAGCTCGAAACTTTCAGTCCCACCCGAAAACCTCCTATGAGGGGAGAGAGGCTGGAGATTGAGCCAATCACCAATGGTCAATGACTTAATCAATCATGCCTGTGTAATGAAACCTCCATAAAAAAATAAATAAATAAACCCTAAATGATGGGATTCAGAGAGCTTCTTAGTTGCGGAACACATTTCATATGTTGGGAGGGTGGTGCACCCTGACCCCACAGGGACAGAAGCTCCTGTACTTGGGATCCTTCCAGACCTCACCCTATGTATCTCTTTATCTGGCTGTTCACTTGTATCCTTTATAATTAACGTGTAATAGAAAGTAAAGTGTTTTCTGGAGTACTGTGAGCTGTTCTAGCAAATTATCAAACCTGAGGGGATTGTAGGGACTGCTTATTTATAGCCAGTTGGTCAGAAGTATGCGTGGCCTAGGACTTTTCAGTGGCATCTGAATCTTGTGAGACTGAGTCTTTAATTGGCAGGATTTGATGATAACACATACATAGTATTAGAATTGAATTGAACTGTTGGACCTATGATTGACATCCAGAAAATCAGAGAACTGGTTTTTGGTGCCGGATGCAAAGGAAAAAAGGTGACTACCGTAACTTTAGAGTGATGAATTTTAGGAGACTGAAATTGTCCTTGGGAATGAGGAAAGGGATGCGATTTCCAGCTTAGCAGCTCTAAAGATTCGATCATGCAATTGCCTGGAGCTGAATATTCTCTTGGGGGATGACTTACAAGACAACTTGACAAGTTGTTTCCTTATCTTGAGAAATATAACATTGAGAGAGACCAAACAGGCAACCCCTCTTCTCTAAACATTTTTTTTTCTTATAGGAAACAAAATGGGAAGACACTTTGCTATGAAATCTAGTTCATGTACCCCACGTGATATGTTATATGCAGTTTTTCTACTCCTTACAACAAACTGATAAGGGAGATATTGTCCTACCAACTTTAGGGATGAGAAAATGGAGGCTCAGAGAACTAAGTGAGTAGCTTAAAATCATACTGACAGTGAGGGATAGAGCCAGGCTATAAATCCAGGTCAAACACCAAAATCTGTACCTTCTTACTAAACCCCACTATCATCCCAAATTCTCTTTTAGGGTGCATGGAATCAAAGTAATGTCTGTGTATGTACTGGTGTTCAGCTATGATGGTACAGTGTATCCATCACCAGTTTCTCATTATTCTGTCATTCTGAGCACCTCATTTTAGATACACATTCTTTATAAATGATAAAAGGCTAAAATAAAGTAATTTTAATTGAACTGAGAGACATTTTCTTTTTTATGGGAACTTCTACATACATCTGCTACTTGCCATCACAAATTTATTTAATGTATTTGAGTTTTTTGAACTGCTTTGCTCTTTCCACTGTCACCTATATTGTACTCCTACAAAGGTATTTTCAAGTAAGACTGTGTGAAGTCCTACCTGACACTAAATCAGTTGCTTCGATAGACTATTATGTTGAGGAATGTAATCCCTAACTGAAAGTATTTCCATAGGATATGCTAATTTCTCACTGGAAACCTTGATGTTTGCCTGGAAATTTAACTACAAGCTTGTGCTATTATATGAAGACTGTTTAAAACTGCATACTAAATGTTCAATTATTAACCTGAGAAGACATCTCTGTATTAGAAGGCATCAGACAAAATATTGCATGATTTGTCATAATTGGAAAGTTCTGAGGGTTAGATTTATTACTTGCCTTTATTATTATTATTATTACTATTATACTTTAAGTTCTAGGGTACATGTGCACAACGTGCAGGTAGGAGATATACTTGCCTACATTATTTTTTTATTTTTTATTTTTTTGCTATTTTTTAAAATTATTATTATACTTTAAGTTCTAGGGTACATGTGCATAACGTGCAGGTTTGTTACATGTGTATACTTGTGTCATGTTGGTGTGCTGCACCCATTAACTCGTCAGCACCCATCAACTCGTCATTTACATCAGGTATAACTCCCAATGCCATCCCTCCCCACTCCCCCCCCATGATAGGCCCTGGTGTGCGCATTATTAAAAGTAGAAAGAATTCAGTGTCTATGATTCAGCTTTACAATTTAGAATGTTTAGTTTTTAGTTGTGGTATTTTCATTATTCCTAATCGTCATTATTCAAGGAATTTATTTTTTATTTTCCCTACCTTTATCTCTGGATTTTATTCTATAGTATACAACAAGGCTAATTATGCTTTTAAAATTTATGACAAATGGATATGATAAATCTAATTTTACATTAAATAATGTTTGAGAAAGCCAAGAACCTTACAAATCAGGGATGCCAAAGATCTTATTCCTGAGGCCTGTATGGTTCTGGACGTGTGGCTATGACTGTGTGCATTGGTGGGTTGTTGGTAAGGGTCAGGTGATCTGGAATAAGCAAGGAGTTAAGAGACAACTTTTAACAAGCACCATTGTAAAAGTGCACATATGTTGTCTGGATTATGCATCTTGTATGCAATTCTTAAATGTATAGTGAATTATTAAATCTATGTAAAATACCTAATACTTGTGCCTATCAGACTCAATAAATGACTGATATTTTATTTTATTTATTTTTTGAAACAGAGTATCTCTCTGTTGCCCAGGCTGGAGTGCAGTGGCACCATCTCGGCTCACTGCAACCTTCGCCTCCTGGGTTCAAGTGATCCTCCCGCCTCAGCTTCCCGCATAGCTAGGGTTACAGATGCACACTACCATGGCCAGCTAATTTTGTATTTTCAGTAGAGACAAGGTTTCACCATGTTGGTCAGGCTGGTCTTGAACTCCTGAACTCAAGTGATCCGCCTGTCTCGGACTCCCATAGTGCTCAGTAAAAGACTGACATTTTAAATCATTGCTATTCACATTGCTTTCCTGCTGGGTTCAGCCTTCCATTGAAATCACAGTTTTGACTGGGAATAAGAGAAGTGGATTTAGGGCCCGTGTGGACTTGGATCTGAGGTGGAGGAAGGTTGAGCCATCGGGGACAATCTGAGATCTCTGAATGTCAGGGAAGAATCTGACAGAAAGAGATTAGAGAGATGTCTGTCCTGTTCTCACTGTGCATGGAAACCTAGATACTGCATTGGAACCTGTTTTTTACTAAAGCCAAAACTCATAACAGCTTAAGGGTGTAATGAGGCAGAAAAAACATCCTTACCATTCTATTGCCATTCGAAAAAAATAGAATGAGAGAAAAGGCATGCATGGGCTATGAGTGCGGGAGGAAACCAAGTAAAATTTCATCCACTGGGAAAGGTGACATCAATTTTAAATGGGGGCGGTTTGAGAATAAAGTACATTTTTGGAGGCAACCAAATATCAAGTGCATATTTTTTCATGTTTTCATTGTCAATTCCATGCTTATTACCTGCCTATTTATGAAATACGGTTGGGTAGTGGCAGTGGGGATGAATGTTTGGAAGGCCGTGATCTCAAATGCAAATTTTTAATAGAGATTTAATTAAAAACAAAATTAAAACAGATGCAGATTTAGAGTAAATAAATTCAGTCATCAGATTTTAATGCTAGTTGTGAACTAAATAACATTCTACAGCTGATAACATGCCATATGCTATTAATATTGGTAATAATTTATGGGTACTGAATAAAAAATATATCTAATTGGTACCACCTCCATCATTAATAGAGTACAGTGCCCTGCATATGTATTGATTTAACAAAAAAGGCCATGTAGTAAAAGATTCCTGGGATTTTGGAAATGGTTTTAACTTTGTTTCCTAATAACTTTCTCCTGAGGTTAAAAGGGATACAAGCATTACTTTCCTGTTAGGGAAATGAAGCAAAAAGTAAGTTAGTCCCAAGTCACAAATATTTAGGCAGAGTGCCATGCTGGCTATGTGCTGTGGTACCCAGGGCCAGGGTTTTTAACCTGAAGTCATTGAAACTTTAGAGGCTCATTACACGAATGGGTAAACACCAGGAATATTGTGTACAAATCGAAGTTTCTGTGCACCCAAGTGCTCTTTTGTTTTATAATCAAGGAATCTTACAGGTTCTAGCAAATAAAATGGATCTTTTACTAAGAATTTCTACTGTTGCTTAAAGACTCATTCCAGTTTTAATAATAAATGAGTCTATGATGAGTTACCAACTTACTTATGGCTTTGCTTTTATCTAATGAAAATTAACATTAAAATGCATTTTGAGACGATCATCGTTACTGATGAGTATTCATTCTCTAGCTCAATCATGCTAATTTTCTAAATAGCAGTGCAAGGTTATCTGTTACTGGCTATTAGACCCCTAAATTCCAGTAGCCCTTTCATGTTGCATAATATAAATTTTCACTCAATAATTGCATAATGATTTATGTTCTCTAAGTTGCTTTTCAAAATTTGTAAAAAGGAATTTTGTCTTTGTATGCATTTTTTTCCTTTTTTTCTTTTACGTTCTGGGGTACATGGGCAGAACGTGCAGGTTTGTTACATAGGTATACATGTGCCATGGTGATTTGCTGCACCCATCAATCCGTCATGTAGGTTTTAAGTCCTGCATACATTAGGTATTTGTCCTAATGCTTCCCTTCCCTTGCCCCCAGGTGTGTGATGTGAGACCCCAGTGTGTGATGTTCCCCTCCCTGTGTCCATGTGTCCATGTGTTCTCATTGTTCAACTCCCAGTTATGAGTGAGAACATGTGGTATTTGGTTTTCTGTTCCTGTGTTAGTTTGCTGAGAATTAGGACTTCCAGCTTCATCCATGTCCCTGCAAAGGACATGAACTCATTCTTTGTTATGGCTGTATAGTATTCCATGGTTTATGTGTCATATTTTCTTTATCCAGTCTATCACTGATGGCCATTTGGGTTGGTTCTGAGTCTTTGCTATTGAAAATAGAAATGTAATCGTATGCATTTATAATTTTAAAACAAACGTATTTGTACCAGCAACAAAATTATAATTAACAATAAAGTAAACAGGTATTAGTGCAGGGATTTGTCTTACTAAGTAGTATACTTATGAAGTTAAAGATTCTAGTTGATAAAAAAACGTTATTAAGAGAACTGATTCATTTTATTATTAAAAAATGTAAGTCCAATAAAATGTGTATTATCATATATAATATTACAAATGTATATTGATAAATATTGTAATAATAGTAGTAATAATAAACATAAATATATAATATAAATATGTAAACTATATGATATATAAATGTAGAAAAATAATAGTAAAAATAAAAATATTGGCTAAGACTCTTTGGGAGTACATCACTGAGTTAAGTCAGGAAAATGGAAACCACTCTATGTATCTGTGTTAAATAGGGCTTATTAAAAATGGGTTTATGATGGAGAGTTAGAAGGTTGGGCCACAGAGGACATGGAAATGCTGCTGAAGTTGGAGGGGGTATCACCAAAGGTCAGAGGAGCTGACCCTGAATATACCAGCCTGCAGCAGGGAAGCCTGTGGTTCTCAAATGCTTGCCTGGAAGCTGCTGCAGTTCTTCAGTGTCTTTGTGGAGCTCTCATCGCTATCTCAGTCAGCAGTGGAGGTTTCCACAAGCTTGCTAGGAAGCTGTTGTGAACCTGTCATCTGTTGTCACATCTGCCTGCAGTCAACTCCGAAGATTAATTTTTTTGTGCTTCGCTCTGCTTTCTGAATCTCCTACACATTTCTTTCACTGGGAAACTCTAACCCAGATCATACGGAGATTCTGAGAATTCATTCCCAGCCTTAGAAAGAGGTGTTAGGCCATCACAGAGGGCTACATATAGCTCAAGCACTTAATGGGTGCTTTGCAGTCATTATCTTATTTAATCTCCATGGCAACTGTATGATGTAGCTACTATTGTTTTTCACATCTAATAGATGGACTATGAATGTTAAAGTAGGAGATGAGGGATTCAAATAGTGGCTATTAGGCTGGGCATGGTGGCTCATGCCTATAATTACAGCACTTTGGTAGGCCAAGGCCGGTGGATAACTTGAGGTCAGAAGTTTGAGACCAGCCTGGCCAACATGGAGAAACCCTATCTCTACCAAAAAATACAAAAATTAGTCATGTGTGATGGTGCACACCTGTAGTCCCAGGTACTCCAGAGGCTGAGGTGGAAGAATAGCTTGAACCTAGGAGGCGGAAGTTGCAGTGAGCTGAGACTGCGCCACTGCACTCTGTCCACAGCCTGGGTGACAGAGTGAGACTCCCTCTCAAAAGAAAAGAAAAGAAAAGAAAAGAAAAATAGTGGCTATCAGATTTCGAAGCCTGAGTGTCTAATCACTAGTTTCCTGTATCTTCAACTGCATATTGTTTATATTAATTTTATTGATATAAGTATGAACTAAAACTTCTGTTGGTGACAGCTGCTAATTTATTTTGTTTGCAACTTGTATTTCCCAGTTTAACTAGCCTGGGAGTGCACACAGTATGGTATTAAAATTGATACCTACATTTTATCAATCCCTGAGTACTTAGTCTAAAATGTCCACAAACATTTTGTTCCAGGGTAGGAATGCTCTTACCACTTCATTGTCTATTAATTTATATACACCCACAGCCTGAGAAATTCCTATTCTCCCAGGGAATTTCATGTCACGATTCTTGAAGTGATGGTAAGAATTGAAGGTGAGGCTCTTCTCTCTCCCTGGAAGTGCCATTTCCTACTGGCGTTCAGCTTATGTACCTGAAACTGGCTTGATGCTCTAGAATACATTTTTTCCTATGGTGAATGATTCCTGTAAGACTTTCTGCAATCGATTTCTACTGCAAGTTAACATACTAGCTGTGCAACTTGATTCTCACCTTTTCAAATCTATCGGTCCCTCAGGTCTATCTCTGTGGCTCTAAATTCTTGTGGTGGAAAGAAATCAATCTTTTTATTGCCATGATTGGCAAATCTAAGGATTTAAATTTTCATGTCTGGGAAAGGGGTTTCTGTCAAGTTCAAGTCCTCAAAATGATTCAAGTCCAGAAGATACATGGGTTAAGTGAGAAGCAGGGTAATTACTCTTGTAAATACAATCATTTAAAACTAGACTCTTGTCCAACCAAGATACCCAACATACCCTATTGCAAACATCAACTATGATCATTTTGCTCATGACTGAACTTGTCCTGTGTCTTTAATCTCATATATTGATTGATACAATACAAATATATCCAAAATAGTTAATAGACTGATACTATTTTGAAAACTTAATAGTAATTACTTGGTTTATTATGACTGTATAATCCAACTTCTAAAGAAAAATGTAGGAACACTTCAGTTTATTAATAAAAGAAACCTAGAAACTGTCCATCCACTTTGAAAGGTAAATTCAAAAACAAAACAAAAACCATGAGATTTTTAGAGGCGTCAGGATAGAAATGACTGTGGCTTGTAAGTTCCATTACCTGACTTAATTTTGCTTTATCTGAGTGTTCAGATATTCTGTGACAATTGCAATCCAGTTGTATCTTCTATTTATTTTTTTTTCTATTTTCTGAAACTTCATAATGTAAAATTAGTTCAAATAAAACATAATACATAATAGAGGTAAAATCCAAAATGTTTTAGATTGCATTCCACAGATGTATAATTAGGATTTAATTGAACTCTGCATTACTTTACAATTACCTCCACAACAGTAGCAGAATGGCCTTTTTTATTTATAACTATAATAATTGCAATATTAAATAGCAGAAATGAATAATCTACTATTTAAGAAATTAAATAGCAGAAATACAGGTGACAACTGTTTGCTTACTTGTTTTTCAGAATATACAAAGTATTATACTTGTCTAATAAATATCTTGCATCTTAATGTATTTATGGTAAAAATCCTTTGCTCTTTTTACTTCTAACTCTGTGTTCAATCTACACATTTTTTAAATATGCAGAAATATTTAATCCATGACTCTGTGATCAACTTGGAATCTTGTTATCTGCAAAATCCATTTAACCTCTGCCCAGAGAAAGCCATGTTTTCCTAGACTTAAAAATGTAAATAAATATCCCTTAGATAACCTGAACAGAAGTTTCTTATATAGCATGTCTGAGCACTATATTTTGCTGGGCTATGAAAGGTTTAATTGTTATTTATTGGCACAATAAGGGACTCTAGTTACTAATATCTACCTGTAGTCAATAAAGCAAGCATTGATTGGTTGATTGATTCATTGAGTCATTCATTCAATAGGTATTGATTCAGCACCAGCTATGAGCTAGGCAGAGTTCTAGGCCCTACAGAGAAAACTGATATCAAACTAAGCAAGTCCTTTTCCAAGTGCTACAGTAGGGGTGGGGGAGGAGAGTGATAACAAACAGGTGAGCAAATATTAAACAAAATGATTATGGAGAGTGCTAAATGCTGTGAAGAAGATAAAATGATAAAGTAATACAAACTTCTGAAGAGTGGTTAGGGTAACCTCTCGTAGAGGTATCATTGGAGAATGAAGGATGACAAACCAGCCATCTGACCATGAGAGAACATCATTCAAGGCAAAGGAAACAGACCACCACCAACAAAAAAAGATGCACTGGGGAATTTCCAGTAACACTTTTGTTAGCTCTCTTAATATCTGATTTTTTGAGCACTAGAACCACTGCCTCTCACAGAATCTGAGCTTAAAACAGCAATGAACAGACTGGAATTCTAGGCTGAAACCAACAAGATGAAATGTGACTGATATTAATATAAATGGTGCACATAAGTTCACAAACCCAATTACACAGCACAAAATGATATCCATGTGGCTTGACAGCTGTTCCTATTTGAAAAATCTAGGGATTCTAATGGACTGCAAATTGGAGATTACTCTTTGGTGTTCCTGACTGGAAAATATTTTTTTTAAGAAATGTAGAGCTTACCCTTGGGCAGATTTCAGCCCAATTTAAAGTATCATTAGAGCTGTCCAAAATGGAACAGCCTGCCTTGCAGGTAGATAACTTACCATTGCTCAACTCAAAAAAAGAGCAGAAGGAAGGAAGAAGGAAGGAAACGCATCAGGAATTTTTACAAAAGGAGAATTCTGTATTTCTTAGAGACTACTTTAAGACACTTTTTGGTTCCTATAAGTCTGTGACTTATTACTTGTTTCTTTAATTCCAAGAAAAATTTCTTCACTTTTGTTATTTTTATACCATTAAGAAGAAAAAAAATGACATTTATATAAGGTAGATGGTGAAGTTTAGCAAAAGTTTAGTTTATAATATCTCTCAAAACAGCAAACTGAAGTTTAAAATTCTTAAGCTATAATTTTAAAGGAATTTAGATTAAACTTTTAGTATGTTGTTGGCTAAGTATAATACAAAATAAAAAATAAATGTATCTTGGCTTTGCCACATATTAGCTCTGTAACATGGACAATTTACTTCTCTGCTATTGTTTCCTCAGAATGAGGGCAGTAACTGTCTGAAAATATTGTTATAAGCACGAAGTTAGTTGCTGTATATAAAGCAGTTAGACCAGTGCCTGACAATATTAAATGCTAAGTAAGTGTTTGCTATTATTGTTGCTGTTATTATTAATTATAATTGTGCACTCTATTCTGCCTTCAGGAATTAATGACCAAGTTAATAACTGAGACACCTGACCAGCCAATCCCATTTCTCATTGACCATCTTCAGTCTAAACAAGGGAACCGTGGACAACTTCAAAGAACTTTGTCTGGATCTGCAGCTTTATGGGCAGAAAGCGAAACATCAGGTAAATGAAGAATATATATGCAGTTAATTTGGGATTCATTTAATGTCAAAATTTCAAAACCCTTTGATTCTAATAAGATAAATCTAGATAGATAGTTACCGAAGGTTTCATGTGTTCATCTCTGACCTTACCTACGTGCTAAAATTTGTCATAAATTACTAAATTTGAATATATTGTAATGTATTATGTATCAAAATACAAGAATCAGCACATTCCATTTTAATACAGATAAGATTCAGATTTGCATCAAAAGATTTTATCCTGTATAAATGCAAACTAGTTATCCTAAACTTATTTTTAATGAATAATTTGAATTAAATGCTTATAGCTTATCTATATAGAAAGATAATGGTAGAGTTCTACAGGATTACTTTTCTTGTTGCCCAAATTGATGATTGTTCTTTATTTCTCCATGCCCCAATTTTATCCTGTGTAGTAAACCTTGGGAAGAGTCACTGACTCTTTACATCAGGGAACTAGTTTTCTGAGTGTATAATAGCCTCATCTCCCCAGTAAACACTGGTGAAAGAATTAGGTAGACATGACCTCAGTCTTTGCTCGTAAAATGTGTTTACACATTGGTCTGTTAGTTTGACATTTACTTTCAAATCCAAATCCCCTCATGCCCATTGCTTAGGTAACCAACTTCTTGTCTGATTCCCGTAGAAATCTGACTACTCCAAATGACTTTCCTTGGATGGTATTATCTCTTCTCTCCGCCTCTTCATGCTTTATGGGATCCCATGCAAGGATTTTGGTCTTCTTTGGTTGTATCTCATATGAATGCCTTCTTGGCCTTAACTTTCTTGGGTTTAGATTCTAGGTAGAATGGGTAGGTAGGCAGGGGCTTTGGTTTATAGGTACCGAGATGGTACCCATAAACTCATGTCAGATGAGTATCTATGAATTTGCTGTAGCTCATGTGAGTCCATATTTTATAAATCAGTATCTGAAGAGATAGGAGTATATTGAACTCTGCCTTTTTTTTTTTTTTTTTTTTTTTTTTTTTTGAGACGGAGTCTCACTCTGTCATCCAGGCTGGAGTGCCACTGCACTCCAGTGGCGCGATCTCGGCTCACTGCAAGCTCCGCACCCCCGGGTTCACGCCATTCTCCTGCCTCAGCCTCCCGAGTAGCTGGGACTACAGGCGCTCGCTTCCACAGCCGGCTAATTTTTTGTATTTTTAGTAGAGACGGGGTTTCACCGTGTTAGCCAGGATGGTCTTGGTCTCCTGACCTCGTGGTCTGCCGGCCTCAGCCTCCCAAAGTGCTGGGATTACAGATGTGAGCCACTGCGCCGGCCAACTCTGCATTTTTAATCGCACACATTAAGTACCTCAGTGTTTACATGTGGGAAGTCTGTGCATGATTTAGCTGAGTCCTCTGCTTGGTCCCACAGGGCTGCAAATCAACTTGTTGGCTGGGTTACATTCTCATCTGGAGGCTGGACTAGGAAAGAATCTGCTTCCAAGCTCATTTGGGCTGTTGGCAGAACTAATTTTCTGCAGCTATATGGCTGAGGTCCCTATTTTCTGACTGACTTTCAGCCAGGAGCTACTCTCGCCTCCTAGGTGCAACCCAGAGTCCCTGCTACATGTCTCTCCCATCACGTCAGCTTACTAATTCTTCCTCCTTTTCTTCTTTTTCCTCTTCTTATTCTCCTCCTCCTCCTCCTCCTCCTTCATCTTCCTTCTTCCTTCTTTTTTTCTTCTTTAAAATGGAGTCAAGGTCTTGCTCTATTGCCTGGGCTTTAGTGCAGTGGCATGACCATAGTTCACTATGACCTTGAACTTCTGGGCTCAAGTGATCCTCCTACTTCAGCCTCCCAAAGCATTGGGATCACAGTTGTGATTCACCACACCCAGCTGGCAACCCACTTCTTTAAAGTTAACAAGGGCATTTTTCTCATTCCAATCTACTACGATGGATCTTATATACTAGAATGTAATCACAGCATTGACACCTCATCACCTTTGCCATATTCCACTGTTTCAAAGCAAGTTAAAAGTTCTGTCTGCATTTGAGGGGTGGGGATATTGTGGGAGGAAATACCATGGGAAAGAGATCATGGTTAAGAACTACCATGTTATTCTATCAGTTCTCTTAGTACCTGTTGATGAATTTTAATTTCTTGTGGCTCACTTGAGTAGATAATTTTAGCAGGCTATTGGATGTGAGTCTAAAGCTTTGGGGATGGGTCAAAGCAGGAGTCCCAGATGTGACCTTCAATTTCATACAGATAAAGTAAGAGTGAAAGAATAAAGGAAGATGTGGGTCAAATTTATAGATAGCGTATGGGATGGACTGGGAGAAGGCAAGTGTGAGATGATTTCACGTGCCCTAAATTTTGTCTGTTTATTATGTGGCGAGGGCATTTGCCAAGACAAGTGGTTGGGGGGTCAGATAGGGAAGACTGAAGTAAGTGCACCAATTATGGAAAGTTACCAAGAGAAAGGAAAAAAGAGTTGGCAAAGGAAAATTTTTTAAAAAGATTGTGATGCTTTTTTTTAGGGCCTAACTGAAGTCGAGGACATGAATTAATTATTATTAATGAATCATGGAAACCATGAGTAAGATTGTTATTTTTCTCTAGCAGTGCCCAGAAAGTTCTGGGAAGGAAGAGAGAAAACAGTTTGGGAGACTTTGAGAATTGTGGTTGTGTTACTACAGCAAGGGTGGGAGAACAGTTTTGCAAAAGGAGTTGAGGGTATTTGTGAGCAAACTGCAGGTGATCAAGCTGTCTGAGAAGTAGAGAGCAAGTGGAGGGGGAGGTTCAGACAGAGAAAGCCAATCAAAACTTTCAGGAGATCAATATGGTGAAAATATGAGCAACACAGAAGGATACAAGCTGTGCTGAGAGATTGTGATATTTGAGATCAAGATGTTTGATGTGGAATGATTCCAGATAATGAGAAAATCCTGTGGGCAGCTTTAGTTTGTGGGTAGCAGAAATATCAGGGAAGCGAAGCTCTTCAGAGTTGAGCAGGGCAAGGAAGTATGAGGCTTGATGCATGGTTTGTCTAAGGATAAATGGGTCAGTATAGTTTATTTCAAGTTATTGAAAGGACAAGAGATAGGAAAAGAGTATGCCACTGTCTGAAGTAAGGCTGTGAGATTGATCAGAGGCGAAAAGGTGGTGATAATGTGTGATAATGAAGAGAAATGAGTAGTATAGCTAAGTGACATTTCCCTTAAGAGAACAGACACTTTTACTTTACTCTTGAGGCTTCAATCATAGAAGCCTCATTGAACCAGGAGATCCAGCCCTGCTTCCACAGCCCATGGTTGTGGAACATGGGACATGGGGCAAGAGCATCTATCATCCCAGGAAGCTGCAGAGGAGGGAACACTATCGTGGGAAGAATGGGGGCTGTGCTAAGACATGAAAGGGGACATTTGAAGATAGAAGAGTGTTTATGTGGAGGGTATGGCCCAGAGGAAGGGGAAAAATTTTAGAGGGAAAGTATGGCAGGCAGGAAGAGAAAAGCATAGATGAATTGTTGGATATGAATGAAACTGAAGAGGTTATAATTGAATGATGGTAAATAATACCAGTTTAAACCCTGACTGTAATTTTGAATTACTGATTTTGGTGAATCTTTTTGTTTGTTTTGGTTTTTTGTTTTGTTTTGTTTTGTTTTGTTTTTGAGACAGAGTCTCGCTCTGTCACCAGGCTGGAGTGCAGTGACGTGATCTTGGCTCACTGCAACCTCTGCCTCCTGGGTTCAAGCGATTCTCCTGCCTCAACCTCCCGAGTAGCTGGGACTACAGGCATGCACCACCATGCCCAGCTAACTTTTTTTTGTATTTTTTAGTACAGACGGGGTTTCACCATGTTGGCCAGGATGGTCTCGATCTCTTGACCTCGTAATCTGCCCACCTCTGCCTCCCAAAGTGCTGGGATTACAGGTGTGAGCCATCACACCCAGCCTGGTGCATCTTTTAATTAGCTAGAAAACATCGCAATATTCAAAGTACATGAATATCATACTTTTTGGAAATATCTGAAGATATTCTTTTGTTGCCTTTAAATATATCTAGCAACTCGGGACACAGCATTTTCTCCTTAAAAGTCTGCCATTTAATATTGTGGAGAATCTTGAAAACAGCCTTATTTTTATTCCTTTGTAGGAATAAAAGACAAATGATTTTTCTTGAATACTTACAAAATTTTTTTACTTCTGATATTCAAAAGTTTTACCGGAATGTCAACTATGATTTTTCAGGAAAATCTATTATGTGTAAGTTGAGTCTTATTTACTGTTCTCTGTTTTTCTCATTTCATTTGGCATTGTATTTGCCTTTCTTTGTTGACTGTCCTCTAGAGAAGTGTATCAAGCAAAGTGTTTTCTGTGTGTCACTGATTCAATTTTCTACACTATCGGTTTTCTCTTTCTGGCTTTGAACACAAATTTAAATGTTGGTATTGCATTTTAGTTTCCTGTTGCTGCTTCTTTATCTCGTCTTCTTTTTATTATTTCTGTACACAGTTACATTTTTATTCATAGGTTGGTTAGCCTATCTCCTTTCTAATTTCTTTTGGCTTCATTGAGTCCACTTTCTTTTATTTTTGCTGAGAAGACAAAACAGTCACAGTCACATTCCAACATTTAATGGCTTTCCATTATAAATATTTTTTAAAACTATGATTACCTCTGCATTGTGAATACTGTATTCTTGTTTTTTATTAAATGATTCTTAGAATATTTTCTGTTTTTATTCAAACTTCAGTGAGGAATGTTCTATCCAGTTCTAGATTTATCAACAAATAGTGTAGGTGAACTCTTCTTTGTTCTCTCTCCATATATCTTGGAACTATTTGGATTCTTTTCAAAACTTTAGAGAGGTGAAATCATGGTGGCTATTAAAATTTTCAATATTAGTTGAATCCTTTAAGCTTCTGCAAAATTGATGCATGACTTACTATCTCTTATCTCTTTCCAATGAATTAGATAAACATATCATTGCTAAATTACTTGAATTAATACGGATTTTTTCTTGCTATAAGTAGAGAATAAAGAAAGCCACAACATTCATTTCATTCCACTCTGGCTCCATTTAATATTCCTTTATATTATGAGATGCTATATTTTATGACCAAGGTTTTTTTCTCCCATTACCTATGTTGCATTAGAAGAATTGATAGTCCACGAATGGATGTAGAAAGACAAATTCTGAAAGACTGTGAAACAACATAAGGAGATGACTCCAAGTTTGGGGTAGATACCTAGAAATCTTCCATTCTCTTTCTGACTGGCCTATATCCTCTCTTAACCTTATCTATGGAAATACTTCCTGGGTTCTAGCAGATCATGGACAAATATTTATGTTCCTAATGCTTTAGAATTTTCATGGCTTTTTGGTATTTAATGGGATTTTGGAGGTGGACAAATTGGGTAACAGCTAGTTAAGTACAACCTTAACATGAAAGTTTGAGGAATCCATTAATGTGTAATGATGTATGTTAGTTATTTATAAGTGAGTGGCCGGAGAAAGACTCATGAGTCATCCATGAAGCTAGGGTGGTTTTTAAGTTTGTAAATTAAGACAAGAAGGCATAAAGAAACTAAAGAATGCCACATAGATTAGAGGAATGGAAGATGAGGAAGGAATAAATGAGATGAAGAAAGAGTTATCAGGTGATATGGGGATGAGGAAAAAGATTGTTCTGTATAAAAACATGAAATTCTTGTAAAAGAAGTCAAGATGGATGAACTCTTGAAAGGCCCTTTAATTGTGGAATGGGAAAGACGGTGACCACCTTCTAAGGGGAATTTCAAAGTAGCAGTGTTGGTTGATTTAAATTTATCTTTCTTGCAATAGAAGATAAATTGATTTAGGTGAATATCAATGATTTTATGTGTTATAATAGATAAGGTGGCATCAAGTGAGTGAAATTTACTGAAATGTTTGTTTTTATTTATAACAGAATGCAATGCTTTATTCCATGACGTTCATAGAATGTTATTTTAAGTGAAGGGAACCCATGCCTGAAAAACATTTCAAATTAATTTCATGGGTTTTTGTTTTTTGGTTTTTGTGTATATGTGTGTGTATGTGTGTGTGTGTGTGTGTTTTTGACAGAGTCTCTGTCACTTGGGCTGGAGTGCAGTGGCACAATCTCAGCTCACTGCAACTTCTGCCTCCTGGGTTCAAGTAATTCTCCTGTCTCAGCCTCCTGAGTAGCTGTGATTACAGGCGCCCACCACCACACCTGGCTAATTTTTGTATTTTTAGTGGAGACAATGGGGTTTCACCATGCTGGTCAGGTCTCAAACTCCTGACCTCAGGTGATCCACCCACCTCGGTCTCCCAAAGTGCTGGAATTACAGGCGTGAGCCTCCACACCCTGCCAATTTCATAGTTTTATATGATATAATCTTAATCATATGCATATATAAAACTGATTCATAGCAGATTTAAAAGTCGAATTTACAGATGAAATTAAACAAGAAGTACTTTTGCGTGTGTACATTATTTTTGATCTGAGGTGACCTGTATGTTTTGTCAAGTGTATTTAATGAATCGTGGACTTGGTTTTTGTTCAATCTTGAAATCACTTTGTTGCGATTTGATGTATATTTTGTTTTAACAGAATCCAAAGGAACAAGAAGGGATTTCAGAAGCTATGATAAACCTTGGCAATTAAATGCAAAGAAGCCTAAAAAATCAAAAAGTGACCTTGCTGTGTCTAATATTTCTCCACCATCAACGGACTCCAAATCATGTAAGGAAGTTTCTTATTCAAATGCTATTCAAAGCATGTAAGTTTATGTTGTTAAGAAAATGAAGAAAAGGTGGTCATTGAAGCCCAACTTTTCATCTGATATTTCTGGCCTTTAATCTTAGTGAATTTCACTTTTACTCTGCATTTGATCTTTATTCATATGTATCTATTTGCTTGCTTATATTCTCAAACATGTGTAATTCACTTAGACCCTTTTTGAATATAATATTCCTTGAAGAATATAAACTGCATGGAGCAGGTCTCTTGCCCCTCATAGTCAATTGCAGCATTACATCATATTGAAAGCAGTACCTACCTATATTTAATGAAGTACATAAAAGCAAATTAAATCTCTTAGAGTAGAAGCAAAGAAGATTTCTATTCAAAACATTTAGTAAAATTTTTTAAAAAAATATTTCATCTGGGATTTTCCTGAAGTCCTACTGATTAATTTGTGATGGAAGTCCCTATATTTATTCTCTTCCCTACTACTTTAATGTCTTTGTTTTGATGTTACAACAAAGGAATGACTGAGGCTGGGTATTTTATAAAGCAAAGAGGTTTATTTGGCTTACAGTTCTGCAGGCTGTACAAGAAGCATGACACTAGCATCTGCTTCTTGTGAGAGTCTCAAGAAGCTTCCACTCATGGCAGAAGGTGAAGGGACACACGCATCATATGGCGAGAGGAAGGAGAAAGAGAGAGGGGAGGGAAGTGCCAGGCTCTTTTTAACAATCAGATCTTGTAAGAATTAATAGAGTGAGAAATCACTCCTTACTGTGAGGACGGCACCAAGCCATTTTGAGGAATTGACTCCCATAACCCAAACACCTTCCACCAGGCCCGACCTCCAATATTGGTGATCAGATTTACCATGTGATTTGGAGAGAACAAATATCCAAGCTATACCACCTAAATATCTCTTCTCTCTCAATGTCCCACTGCTTTGGTAGCTACTGGGATTCTTCAGTGCTCCGCTATCCCCACATATGTATAAACATGTCAAAAAATCTCAGGAACCTCTAGCAAATCACAGCTATTCTTAGAAGAAAAGAGAGCTTGCAAGCTGTTCTTATACATCAATTCCTTGTGCTCGTTACAGGGTGAGTTGTTTGATTTTAGTTTCAACAGAGAAAGGAGTAGGCAGAAAATATTTATCTTTCTTTGAAAATGTTTGAAAACCACTATGTGCTAACTGGAATCTGCATCTGGGTCATTTGTGAAAGCAACTAGATTTAACTTTATGAGCAGCTTCATTTACATAGTGATACTCATAAAAAAATATTGCATTAACCACATCAAGTTCTTGTGAGAATTATATGAAGTGTGAACAACTTAAAGTGTTCTTTAGAAATTGTGATTGTAACCAAATTGTCCCGCTTCATCATTTTGGTATATAGAATTAGGTTCTAACATTTAAAAAAATATTCAAGTTTAAAATGTGCATGTCTTTTTTACAACAGTGTTGCTAGTAATATCCAACATGGTGCCTGTTTCAATTAATAAATTCTAAATGATAAAAATGAATAAAGGAAGAACCAAAAAGTGCAATGAATAAAGTCTCAGTCTCCCTTTTCATCATGGATCCCTACCTCTCTGTCTTTTTACTCTTGCTCTCTTCCATGATAAGTTCAAAACCTTAGGAGATTACTAAATTATAGAATCAGTTCTCGATTTGACCACTTCATCATTAAGAGGAGAATACCTAAAGGCCCGCTCATTGTGCAGGTCCTGTGCTCTTTATAGGATGCTATCTAGCCACAGGGTGCTGCTGGTGGTCTGGTGTCTGATTATACTCCTTTTTACTCAGGTAACCTACTCCCAACCTCTAGTTTCACTAGACTGTTACCAAGCTTTTTAAAGCAGAAATAATAATAAAATAGCATGTTTTTTTTTTTTAAATAGCATATGTAGAATTAATATATACGACAATAAGAGCACAACAGATTAAGGGTTATTCTTTAGAAATACTTGTTCAAACAAATTATTTCTGAAGTAATAAAATATCTTTGCACATAGATTGTGATGAATTAAAGATGCATTTTTCTTCTCTAAAGCATTACTGAGAACTAGCACAAAATGCTTAAATTAAAAATTAGTAGACACATTATAATGGGATGTGAAAAAAATCATTCATCCTCACAAAACAAAGACAGGAGAAAAGTAACAGAGAAAGAAAGGACAGATTGGAAAAATAGAAGATGGACACCAATATTGTAAGTAGAAGTACAGATGTGCCCACAATTATAATAAATATAAATGTACTAAACATTCCAATTAAAGCAAGTATTGTCAGACTGAATAAAGAGTATAGATTTTTTAAAATATAAGAAACACACTAAAAATATGCAGATACAAACAGTTTGAAGTTCTAGCAAAAAGAAGTCTGTATGGCTAGAGTAATATCAAAATAAAAACTCAAGACAAAGGACATTACCAGAGATAAAGAGATCATATCATAATCATAAAAGGTTATTTAATTAAGAAGACATAATACTACTAAAGGGTTATGCACCCAATAACAAAAGTTCTCAATACATGATGCAAAAATTTATAGAACTAAAGGAAGATGTAAACAGAATAAATTGACTGAAAAAATTTAGTAAGAATATAGAAGATTTGAACAAGACTATCAACTACATTGACTTAATATTTATAAACACTATACTCAACAAAGTCACATAGAAAAGCAAACAAACAACAAAACAAACAAACAAACACAAAATCATACCTGAAGAGAGATAAACAATTTTTTTTTTTTTTTTTTTTTTTTTTTTTTTTTTTTTTTTTTTTTTTGAGACAGAGTCTCGCTCTGTCGCCCAGGCTGGAGTGCAGTGGCCCGCTCTCTGCTCACTGCAAGCTCCGCCTCCCGGGTTCGCGCAATTCTCCTGCCTCAGCCTCCCGAGCAGCTGGGACTACAGGCGCCCGCCACCTCGCCCGGCTTATTTTTTTGTATTTTTATTTTTAGTAGAGACGGGGTTTCACCATGTTAGCCAGGATGGTCTCGATCTCCTGACCTCGTGATCCGCCCGTCTCGGCTTCCCAAAGTGCTGGGAGATAAACAATTTTTAGAGATGTTCCAGTTACTATGGCTTATAAAAAATCACGCCAAGACTGTTTTTTACATAAAGTTAACATAAGATTATCCTAAAATGTACAATTCAGTGGCATTCAGTACATTCACAATATTATGCTACCTAGTCCCTATCTAGTTTGAAAATATTTTCATCATCCCAAAAGGAAATAATGTACCCAGTAAGTAGTGACTCAACATTCCCACCTCCCACCAGCCCCTGGCAACCTGCTTTTTGTCTCTATGAATGTATCTATTCTGGATACTGGCATGTCTTGGAGATATTGTGGGTTCAGTTCCAGGCCACTGCAATTAAGTGAATATCACAATGTCAGTCACACAATTTTTTTTGTTTCCCAGCACCTAAAAAAGTTATATTTATACTCTACTGTAGTCTATTTAGTGTGCAACAACATTATGTGTAAGAAAACAACGTATATATTTTAAATAAAGATACTTTATTGCCAAAGATTCTAACAATCACCTGAGCTTTCAATGAGTCATAATCATTTTGCTGGTGAAGAACCTTGCCTTGATGTTGATGGCTGTGGACTGATCAGGGTGGTGGCTACTAAAGGTTGAGGTGTCTGTGGCAATTTCCTAAAATGAGACAGCAATGAAGTTTGCCAATGGACTCATGGAGCCAATTGACTCTTCTTTTCATGAAAAAGTTATTCATAGCATGTGATGCTATTTGGTAGCATTGTACACAGAGTATAACTTCTTTCAAAATTGGAGTCAATCCTCTTAAACCCTGTCACTGCTTTATCAACTAAGTTGATGCAATATTTTAAGTTGATGCAGTATTTTAAGTCACTGCTTTATCAACTAAGCTAATGTAACATTTTAACAATGTTCACAACATCTTCACCTAGAGTAGATTCTGTTTCAAGAAACCACTTTTTTCTACTCATCCATAAGAAGCAACTCCTCATGCATTCAAGTTCTATCATGAGATTGTGGCAATTCAGTCACATCTTCAGGTGCCGCTTCTATTTCTAGTTCTCTTGCTATTTCCACCATATATTCAGTTACTTCCTTCACTGAAGTCTTGAACACTTCAAAGTCATCAATAAGGGTTGGAATTTACTTCTTCCAGGCTCCTATTAATATAAATATTTTGATCTCCTCCCATGAATCACAGATGTTCTTAATGGCATCTAGAATGGTAAATCTTTTTAATGAACTTTTTCAAGTTATTTGCCCCCAGATCCATCAGAAGAATCACTATCTATGGCAGATATACCCTTATAAAATGTATTTCTTAAGTAATAAGACTTGAAAGTCCAGATGAAACTTGTTGATTCATGGATTGCAGAATAGACATTGTGTTAACAGACATGAAAATATTAATCTCCTTCTACATTGCCATCAGCACTCTGGGGTGACTGGGTGCATTGTCAATGAACAGTAACATTTTGAAAGGAAGCTTTTCTTCTTAGCAGTAGGTCTCAACAGCAGGCTTAAAATGATTAGTAAACCATGCTGGAAACAGATGTGCTGTCATCCAGGCTTTGTTGTTTTATTTATAGAGCACAGACAGAGTAGATATAGCATAATTCTTATGGTCCCCAGGATTTTTGGTATGGTAAATAAGCATTGACTTCAACTTAAAGTCACCAGCTGCATTAGCCCCTGACAAGGGAGTCAGCCTATCCTTTGAAGCTTTGAAGCCAGGCACTGACTACTTCTCTCTAGCTGTGAAAGTCTTAAATGGCACCTTCTTCCAGCATGAGACTGTTTTGTCTACATGGACAATCTGTTGTTTAGTGAAGCCACCTTCATCAATTATCTTAGCTAGATCTTCTGGGTCACTTGGTGTGTCTTTTCCATCAGCACTTGCTACTTCATCTTATACTTTTATGTTATGGAGATGGCTTATTTCCTGAAACCTCATGAACCAACCTCTGCTACCTTTCAACTTTTCTTCTGCAGCTTCCTCAGCCTTCATGGAACTGAGGAGAGTTAGGACCTTGCTTTGGATTAGGCCTTGGCTTAGGGGAATGTCGTGGCTGATTTGATCTTCTATCCTGACCACTCAGACTTTCTCCATATCAGCAATAAGATTATTTCACTTTCTTACCATTCGTGTGTTTACTGGAATAGCACTTCTAATTTTCTTCAAGAACTTTTCATTTGCATTCTCAACTTGGCTAAATGTTTGGCACCAGAGGCCTAGCTTTCAGCCTATCTTGTCTTTCAACACGCCTTCTTCACTAAGCTTAATCATTTCTATCTTTACCAGAGACCTGCAACTCTTCCTTTCACTTGAACACTTAGAGGCCATTGTAGGGTTTTAAATTGGCCTAGTTTCAAAATTGTTGTGTTTCAGGGAATAGGGAATCACAAGGTGAAGGAGAGAGGTGAGGGAATGACTGGTCAGTGGAGTAGACAGAACACACACATTTATTGGTTAAGTTCACCATCTTACATGGGTGTGGTTTGTGGCACCTGGAAACAATTACAACAGTAATATCAAAGATCACTGATGGAAAAAATTTAAAATATTGTTAGATTTACCAAATATTACACAGAGTCACAGAATGAGCACATGCTGTTGGAAAAATTAAGCTGATAGATTTGTTCAATGCAGGGTCTCCACAAATGTTTAATTTGTAAAGAAACAAAAAAAATTGTCTGCAAAGCATTACAAAATGAAGTACAGTAAAGCAAGGTATTCCTGTATACCATAGGAGTGAAATCACAATGTATGAACTTTTGTCTCTGACTTACTTTACTTAGCATGTTTTTGTGGTTTATCTACATGGTGGTGTGTACACTACTTCAGTCCTTTTTGTGACTGAATGATATTCCATTGTGTGGTTAAGCCACATTTTGTTTATCCATTCATCTGCTGATGGGTGTTTTGTATGCTTCTATCTTTTAGCTATCTTGAATCATATTGCTATGAACATTCATATACAAGCATTTTTATTACCTTTTTCATTATTTGGATAATTGATATTATATAATATAGACACTATGATAATTTATATTACTGTGTAAT